>NC_030858.1:26236716-26295301 GCF_000208745.1 Theobroma cacao
GTCCAACTAGTGAGAGAAAGTGTGAAAACCAGATTTTTGAAGGTTTTTAAAGTGAGAGGATGAAAGAATTCAAAGGTTCTAGTCAAAAGGGTTCAAAGGTGTGAAAACTAGAGCTAGAGAGAGAAAATCACTCAAGCTTCAAATCAAGCTTCCATGGAGTTTTGAAGAAACGTGGGAGAGGAGAAGGGAAGAAGAAGACCAGATGCTGGAAATTCAAGAAGGTGTTGGAAATTTCAAGATATTTATAGGCCAACTTTTCCATTCCCATAAAATTACCAAATTACCCTTCCACCAATTAGCTTATTCTCCTCCAATCTTTTATGCAATCTTTTGCTCTTTTAACACTAAGACAAGATTCATAATGGTCTAGACATGTTCGGGTTCATAAAAACTTAAAATTTTAATTCGAGGTGAAAATGACCATTTTGCCCCTGTTATGAAAATTATTGAAACTTCTAGTTTTCTTCATTTTTTTTCATCAGCACACATCATTTATACTGTCTTATGCCTATTTAGGCCTTAAAATATCATAAAACGTTCTTCTGGAAGCTTATTAGAGAAAATGACGAAACTACCCCTAGCCCATATTATTACATCTATACTTAGTCACAAGCCTATAGAAGTTGGGGTATCACAACTAACTACTTGTGGTCGAAAGCTTCTTATTGATTGGGTGTGTTCCGATAATCACCATGGCATCAAAGAAAAGGGCATGCGCTAGTGGAAGTGGAAGCAGTTTTGATCAAAGCAAATTTGTTTCAGTCGAAGTTGAAAAACACCACGCTTAGTCCCTGGTGCAGAAATTCCCAATACCAGAGCATGGCATTGATGTTCGAAGAGGGCTTTATCTTGACATATGCAACATCATTGATGCACGGTAGTGAGGCAAATTTTGTGCCTAACCAAAAGTAGCGACAATGTTAATTATTTGTGAATTTTATGCCAATGTCGTTAAAAGTGTGAATGTGAAAGCATTCGTTTGATGACGTCAAGTATCTTTCGATGCTCACACTATTAATCAATTTTACAATGCACCTGACATTGAGAATGATGAGTACAACCAATTCATGAATGGTGAAGTCAATCTGGGTGAGGTTTTAGGCTTCATTAGCATCTTGGGCTCAGAATGGAAATTGCACAAGGGTGTTCCAATTTCTTTCAAAGCTAATGCCATGGACAGGGACTGCAGGGTTTGGTATCATTTCTTAGTTGCAAAGTTGCTTCCAATAAAACACTTGAGTGATGTGATAAAAGATAGAGCGATCCTTTTGTACGTAATTGTCACTGGGAAATCTATTGACATTGAGTAATTGATCTTTAACAACATTATCATGTCAGCCCCGTTCACCATGCGACAGTTGTGGTATCCATCATTGATCACTGCCTTGTGCCGTCAAGCTAGAGTTGTTTGGTCGCCCAATGAGAAATTGGTACATCCCAAAATTCCATTAGATGTTGGAATCATTCATCGGTTTCGCATGCGAAAGCCATTTACCATTGGAGGAGGTTCCTCCGTTACAACTCAACCCCCACCACTAACCAAAATCTTTCCATGCCTCAGTGATTAGAACAACTTGAGCGTCATATGAACCATCAAGCAACGTTTTTTAGAGCCATTGAAAAGGTGATAAGGGCATATGCCCAACATGTTAGCATGGACATAGCTACTTTCTCGACGTTGCTAGCTGACCCGACCCTAGATGACCGTGCTGATGATAAGGTGGTGGATGATACATGACATTGGTATGCAAGTTTAGGGGAGTATTCTCTTTCTTTACTTTTATTAACATAAGGGATAATGTTAACTTTAAGTTTGGGGGGAACTTAAAATTTATTTTTAGTAGTTTGCACTTATGTATTTGAAGTTTGAGTTAGTTGTGTAGCAAGTTAGTTAGGAACGTGTTGAAATATTAAGCTAGAGTTTGTGCACCAATAAAAATTGATTTATCTATCCAATGATAAAAACTAATTGCCTTATTATTCTTTTCACTTTTAGAAAGCATGAATATTGTTACAAGATTTTGTGGAATTCTTGTGCATAGCATCATTTTAGAATGTGATTTCCATATTTGAGCACCGTGTTTCTTACACTATTTTATGATGTACATTTAGAAAATGATTATGTGAGTGTGAATCTTTAAACTATGTTTAGAATTTTAGAATTTCTTTTATCCTTTCTTGAGGTGAAATTGTAGGTTACACTTAGCTAGGAAATGACTAAGGCCAGCTTTGGATCGATTGAGCTTTTCAAGCTAACCTAGTCAGATTTTATCCCTAGTATACCCCTTTGAGCCTAGATTTATCTTTTTCTTTGTCAACCATAAATATATTAGCTTAGCTTGTAAATAATTTTCCAAATCCACTACCTTCACTCCTAAGCATGTACATGGTTTTAGGAATTATGTATGGGCTAAATGATGAAAAGGTGGAAATGATGAGTTGAGAAAAATTTCAAATTCGATCTGAAGTATTCATTCTACTATTATTGAAAGAAACAAGTTTGGTGGGTGTTGAATTGAGAATAAAAAAAATAAATGCTTGATGAATGAAAAGTGAAAAAAAAAAAGGAAAAAGGTGTACTTGGTGAAGAAAGATAAGGCCAATTAGGTCGTAGAATAATTATATGATTACGGTGATTTAAGCCTTAATATATCCTATATCATACCTTAACCCTAGCCATACATTATAAGCTGAATAAAGTCCGAAGAATCCATAGCCAAGTGATGGCCTACATTAGTGGAGAGGGAGGTGAAAAATGAACATATGAAATTCTAAGCTCGTTGAGATTTGCATGAACATAAACTTATCCGAAGTGCATGATGTTCATTGTAAGAAACTGCACACACACACGAAAATTCATTCAAACAATAAGCAAGCACTTGGAAGAAATATGAACTTAGATAGTATCCATGTTTTTTTTGGAGTTTGGAAGATAAGGTAATTTATGAGGAAATTAAAGGTGATCAATGAAGTGGTGCATTCTCATAATTGATGTTTTCAACTTTGTTGTTTCATTTTAGTTATTGGTCAAGGACTAGAAAAATAATAAGTTTGGGGGTGTGATAACTCTATGGTGTAGAGTTATTTAGTCATATTTTGGATGCTAAATTAGCTAAGTCCTTATGAATTTTAGTTAGTTTGAGTTAGTTTTTATGCATTTTGTTATTTAGTTTAAGATATGTTGATTTAGTTAAATTTACATAATTTCAGTTCAATTCATGTTGAAATTCTCAATTTAAGCCAATACTGATTTAGTCCTTGTTTTGGTAGGTGTTCAAGTGCATAAAAGTGCATTAATTTAAACGGTGATGAACTATGCAAAGAATACTAAATGCAGATTTCCACTAAATATATTGTGGTAATTTGGACATAACTTGAGCTACATAAATTCAATCAATGTGATTCTTAGACCATAGGAAAGCTAAGAGGCAGACCTACAACTTTTATATTTACCACTCTACTTAGATCATCCTTGAGGTAGGAGAAAATCACATTGCAAGATGAGTTACTAAAGCAGTTTCTACACCAAGGTTCTACAAGGAGTAGCGCCATGGCCTTAAAGAACTCAAGGCCGTAACCCCCAAGGGAGAATCAATGTTTCCATACAAAAACCCAAGGGCTCGGTACCATAGTGGCCAAAGAAGTGGGCAGCGGTGCCGATTGAAAGACACTGAAAAAATATACTAGGTTGGAGCGTCGTGGCACTTTGATGTGGATTAAGTGATTTCAGCCAATCAGGGAATTGAATTTTTAGGGCTTTTTGGAGGCTATAAATATGTGATTTTCAGTAGCTGAAAGAGGGAAGACAGAAAATGAACAAACGATAGTTTTTGAGAGAAATGAAAAAGGCTCTCCAACAAGAGAAATAAAAAGAAATCGAAGATCAAGAATCGAAAGAGGCTTTGTTATTCTTTATAGTTTTTCATTTCTTTCTTGTTTTTTTTTTGCTATGGAAATGATCTTTTCTTTTGAAATGGTTATGTTTGTTGTAAAAATGATGATGAACTAAATTCTTTTTCTAGGATTATGGTTTATTTGAATAAGTAGTTTGGTATTATGATCTCTTCTAGTTTAGTATTATTAGGTGTTGCATGGTTTATTCAATCTAATGCTTATTGCTTTTCACTACTTGATCACTGATTGAAATGTATTGGGTCTCTAAATGTAACTCAATGGAAGGGGTTTAAAATAAACCATTGTTTTGAATAGCCTATGTTTAATTCACTTCGGAGTTAGGTGATACTTATGTATTCAAAATAGACATATACCTAAATGCCTTTGGCAACCAAATTAGAGCACGAATATAATGAACCTTTTCTAATTAATTTACATAGACATATGGCATTATTTTTAAAAGTATGTGTGCATGATCTCGACAGAGACTTGTACATAAAATGGATTCTAAGTTAACTGTGTACCCCATTAATCTAAGTTAAGGAGAATGATTAAATCCAAATGAAATATTGAGAAACGCCATAATCCTTGACTTTTGAATTAATATTTTTCTTAGTGAAATTCTATTCTTCTTTATTTACTTTGTTTTAATAATTACTTTAAGCTTAATCAATTATTCAAAATTGAGTGCTTGCATAGGATAAATTTTGTTATAAATTTAATACTTAGTAAGAATAGGTGAAAATCTCTATGAAAATGATACTCAACTCACCTTTATACTACTTATACCACCACATGCACTTGCATGTATTAAATCGACAACACATCTTGATAATTTTGCATGTAATAACACAACCCTCCTGTAAAACTTGCCAGCAATATTATTCACTTTCCAATGGCATTTCCATCTATATCACCTTTCATCAAAGCATCAACAACTCCTTGGAACACTTCAGTTCTATATTTTTTTCTAATTTTTTAAATTATAATATAATCTAATACCTTCAACAGTGGTGAATGCATCAGTTATATATTTGTGAAATAACTTCCCACCCATGAACAATGTCAATCCTTGACTCAAGCAAAACATAAGCATATACACGTAGAACTTTCTAACAGTGATTGTGCCTCGTTTTGTCTGAGTTGTGTGATCTTTCTTATATGGAACACCAAGACCAAATTCCTCATAAGGAAATAGTAGTAGATACTGTATAAATATAAATGATGGATGCAAATCATTTATCCTTCACAAATTATGCCATCTATGTTCCAAAATGATATCACATTTGTCAACCAATTAATCCATATAACCCACAATTAAGGTAGCTATTTCTGAAGACACAAGATTCATATATTGCAGACCATCATTTCTTCATCTTTCAATAAATTTTAATCTAATCAGTAGGTAATCAGACTCTTGAAATCTCTCTTTAGCCATTCGAAAAGTCTTGACAATCTCATTAGTTTCGTCAAACATCTTCATTAATTGTTCCGCAATATTTGCATCCATAGTCAATTGATTCAGGTCACATCCTAATGCAACAACTATGTTAGACATTTCATTCTCGGTGTCATATATGTAGAGTAGAGCAAATTTTGTTTTGTAACCATCAACAGCTAATAAAAAACCTATCTTATGATGGTTTTACCTGCTTACCTTAAAGACTTATGTCCTGGTTTCTATTGATTTCATTATCTATTTTACCACTTATAGAGATGAATTGAAACATTAAGTTATAAACTCATCTGTTATCTCTAAATTTCAAAGCAGTTTGACCACCTCTAAATCAAGTAATGCAACCAATAATGGGGTTGGTTGTTTGGAAGGCGGTAAAAAAACATTTTACCTTTTAAACAACACATAGTGAATCTCGACTATTGTTGATTCCTATTCTTATTTTTTCTCTCTTCATACAACATCTGCACACCACAAAAGAAACATGTGTATTTTGGGCCACCAAAATCTAGAGGTAAAAAAGATGGATCTATAAATGGAATGTATAGAATAGTTAGAAACCTTAGGAGGAAAAGCAACAATTCTATATGTAAGAAAGACGTTCATGGGGAAGCTAACCTTGATGAAAATGTTCTGGATTTGAATTCTTAGCATGAAAATTCATAGTGCTATCATTGTTGAACTCAGTAGTTGTTCTACTATGAATAGATTGTTGATTAATTGATGATGCATTGTTTTCATCAGCAAAAGGATAAACTATGGAAGGATCATCTAAAACGATAGAACTGCACCCTGGAATATTATTGTCACAATGTTGACACTTAACATCAATAGAAACAGTTTTTTGCCTTCGAGAATGCGGACAGTCATATTCAAAGTTTTGAATGTCATATGACAAATCAATGCCACCATAACTAAGTCTTTGTTTAGAATTTGTAATCATACCAGGTATATTTCAATATAGCTTATGCTTGCTGATGAACAATGATTTTCATATAGACGTGGGTTCATGAACCATGAATTATGAAAATTTGAAGAAATAAAAACATTGGCCAAATGTTCAGACACGGTGTGCAATTCACCATTAAAGCCAACCATAAAGGGCAAGAAAACATCGAAATGACATACAACAAAAGCATAGCAATGAAAGCGAAATTTATTGTATTCCATTTTGTAACCTTCGATTTTTTCTATTCTTAAACATATGAAAAAATGAAACACATATAGTTGTCTAAAAATAAAAACATCAAATGCATCTAAAAGAAACCTCACCCGCTATTATTAAAACAAACAGCATGTCAAAGAATAAGAAACAGATTTAATGCTTAAGAAGAAAATATCACTAATTTTTCAACATAATGGTATAATCAAGAACGAAGAAAGAAAATGAAAGAAATATATGTCAAGCCAAAGAAAAAAAAGGTAAAATAATCCTGACCCTTATTTATGCATATAATGGTCTAAAATTTTAAAAGTAATTACCTTTAAAAGTAGAATGATGAATAGTCAATCAAGTAGAATATAGTTCACTATGGATTTATTGAAGAATACAACAATCATTAGCATTGTATAACCACTACATGAAAGCAAACAAAACAAAAAGTATGAAGAAGACAAATCACAAAAATTCAATAACCAAAAATTCAATGAAACTGAATATATCACTCTAACTATAGCCGTAAATCATACGATTTCTCATATGACAAACTACAAAAATTGGATAACCAAAAACTCAATCAAACCAAATATAGGAAAAATGTGTTCATAGCCAATGAATAACAAAACATTAATGTTAAACGTGAAGGTGATAGGTAGAGCTAAATTATAAGTTATAATGCAGCAAATTGTTACGGGTACCTAAATACACTCTTTTTGAAAGCAATTTGTCAACTTCTTATGCTTGCTTGCAAGCTAAATCTTTAGTATAAGCAACCACAACTTCAAGTAATGGATTGTACTTGGTGTTTTAGCAGTAAGTAATCAATATTTGTTGGACAAAATAAACATAGACAGCATGGACATGTTTTTCTTCATACCTATTTAACCTTTTCAAAAAAAATTCTTACAAGCTCCTCAAAAGTAATCTGTTTTGTCTTAATGAGTTCTCCTACTTCAAGAACTTGGTAAAATCCAGAGAATGTCATATATAAAATTAAATCATAGCTAGTGATTTTTTTTGTATAAGTGGCCTACCACAGCCCACCAACAAAAGGTTTTCTTCTTAAGTATCATTACATAATCAAAACGTGGAAACTTTGCTTAGGCTCTTAGTTTCCAAATTTTAGGAGAAATATCCAATCCAAGATTAATTAATTAAAGTAAAAAATAACTCATGCAATTATATCATTAACATGTATTTCTATTAAAATGATGACATTTATATGCCGTTGACAGTTTGAACCTTACATCCATAAAATCTAATAGTTGACCCAACAATCAACCAAAATAAGTCAACAATGAAGCATTAATCATCATAAATGCCATTCAGGATGAATTTGCCCAACACTTGCACTACAATCTTCATAGCCAATAATTTTCAGCACATCATATCTAAGTATTTATGTTTCTACTAACTACTAAAAAGTATAAAAATATGGTAGAAATGAAGATGATCTTATTGACTTTCCTTATTTAATAAAAAAACTATAGTAAATCAACAAGAAGAAAAGAAATAAATGTATTTCAAGTGTAATATCAAACAACACAACAATTCTTAGCCATGCATAATCATTGCATCAAAACAAATGAAACAAAAATAATAAGAAGATGAATCATAGAAATTCAATAACAAAAATTCAAAAAAAAAATTATTCTTTTTTGTAGGAGCATCAACTAACTAACACTCATGAAGGCAATATCTTTTTCACTCTTAGGTTTTCGAATGCTCAAAGTCAACGGATAATTAAATCTATTGGGCTCACTGTTTTATTCAAATATCAAGGTTATTAATTGACAAATCGATGTTACTATAACAAACACCAACAATACCTCGTGCATCATCATAATAAGCATTTAAATAACATAAACTATTAATCATGCCTCAAAATGCAAACCAAAGGCTTAAAGTCAACTAGTTAGTGTGTTAGTATCAGAGTGTAGGGCTAAAATGCGATGCAAATGTATAAGTTTTGGGTCAATGAGGAATACATGATATATTTATGCAAAGCATTGGATTATAAGAAATAGGTTATGCAAACATGAAATACAAAAATGGTGTCAAAAGTAATTATATTTTAATCTTTGCAGGTTCTATATCAATATTTATGTTGTTTAAATTGTAATCAATTGCTTGTTTTGGGGCATGGGAAAGTATTAGTTAAACTTTCCTTTGATTGTGCAATAGAAATCGAAGCATTGGCTTAACTTTTTCTATTTCTTTACCTCTACTAATGAGATATTCAACTTTGAAATAAATGCAAAAAAGATAATGTTTCTTTATCTTACTTCTTTTCTCTGAACCTTAAAGTTGCATGTTTATTACATTTTCTTAATTTATACAATTTTTTTTTAGCATCTTTGGACGCTACAAAGCAGACAAGACATGCAATCAAAGATGATTGGCATAAGGAGGTCTATCAAAAGGTAAACAGCAAACTATCTTGACTACTCTTATTGTAGATTAAATACACTTATTGACTTGTTTCCAACACAGTTTTAAGATATCTAAATGATTACTAATTTAGGGTAAAAAAATGGCTAGAATGCATTACTAAATTACAAACATCATATCAAAGATTATCTAAGGTGTGTGTTATTGGATTGTAGCAAGAAGATGGATCTAGTTGTCTTATGGGAAAGACATCAGAGATGGAATAGATTTTCTCTTTTCTTTTTTTTTTTTTTTGCTTACACTAGTTATTATAATCTATGATAATTGATGTATGAGGATGATACCATCAAGTAGGCCAAAAGGCTCTTGCATGCTTATCCTAATAATAATCAATTTCATACCTCTATTCGTGAAGTTCGTTTGAAGTATTATATGTATATTATTAAGACTATTAGATGCAAAACATTATGTGTTATTGTTTTACTTTGCAAATTAAAGCAATGAAAGAGAAGTACTTACCTGTATTAAATGGGATGCACCAAAAAATTATCGTTATACCACAGCAGGTCAGTTTATTTCTTTATATAATTTTGTATCTTCATTACTTCACCTTAATAAAAGAGTTTGAAAACCCATCTGAACCATAATTCGCCTCTCGAAATCCCTAAAAAATCATAAAAAAGCTCGAATTCGTTTCTCAGAAATCAAACAGAAACTACTCGCTTTTTGGGTAACACTTGAGCATTTAACTACCCAAAAAAGTAAAATAAAAAAGTGAAAACACTACATATGAACACCCAAATGCCTAAAAATTTCAAAAGATAATGAGTAGTGAATCAAAATTCCTTTTCTTTTTTCATACATTTCCCCAGAAACCAAAAATAGGATAGGAAAACAAAACCGAATTAAATAGTGAAACTGATGAAGCTGTAGCTACCAATTAGTCGATCCACCTTAAATGAGTCAAGGCTGGTAATGAGACTCACTCTATAGAGTCGATTTAACCAAGTTCAACGCCCAAATGATAGATAAAAATTGAAAGGCAAGTGACGAACAAAAAGAATAGAAAACAAAAAGAAAAGATATGAGAAAATCCCAAAATATCCTTCTAAAAACACTAAAAGACAAACACAAGTGTCAAACCAAAGAAAAGTCTGTACATCATATTCATTATATTAAGATATGTGAGCACAATGATAAAAATATGTAAGAGGAAATTGTGAGAAAAGGATTTCATGATAAGGTGATTTCAGAAATAACCATCAATATAAAGTTATCTATTTCTAGCCAAAAATAAGCATGAGTAGACCAAAATGCCTTTAAAAACATCATTTCAAATAAATGCTTAGTTGTTTGAGCTATCTGCCTCCCGCCAGAGAGAAAATAGAAAAAAATAAAAATAAATGCGTGCAACTGTTTGGGCTCGGTCATCTTTCTCTCTCAACTCTCTGAGCTGTCTCCACTCTAGCAAGTCTCTATTGAGCACCATCTTTGTCAGCTCTCTTAGATCTCTGAATTGTATGAGCTCTATCAACTCTCTGTTGAGCACCATCGTCATTGGGCTGTGGTCTATCTCTTGGCATCTAGCCACATTGTCGTCGATTAACAAACCCTATAGCAGAGATGACATCAAGGTACCTATTGTTGTGTTTATTTATGTAATACACTTAAATTTTTGAAACATTTGGTGTAAATTAGAAGATGGATTAGAAACATTACCCGAAGTTGTTACACGCCATGCATCTATAACATGTGTTAAGAGTTATTTTAGCGTGTTACGGTTGTTCCTGGCGTGTTGTGGGTTAACTAGTTTTTTTGGTTGTTAGCGTGTCACAGCTGGTCCTGGCGTGTCATGGGTTAACTGAATTTATGGGTTTTTGGCATGTCACGACGTTCTTGGCTTGTCGTGGGTTAACTGGTTTTTTGGGTTTTTAGCTTGTCACGGCTGTTGGTGTAACGAGTCAGTATTTACAGTTATTGGCATGTCCCGACAGTGATGCATGGCATGTCACAACATTTTACGTTATATGCATGGCGTGTAACAACATGACTGACAAATTTTTAATCACGGCATGTATTATGTAAAATGATTAACAATATTTTTTTTTCAAAATTTCAGTGGGGTTTCAATTGTGCGACTTGTGATAAGACACGATGGTCAGTGGGTGGATGGCATTTATAGGGGTGGTGAGTCACGAATGCGGGGGGTTAGGAGTGATTTGTCGTTTGTGGGCTTGATGAAGCTGGTGGAAAATGTTGTTGGGGTAAACTCAAAAATTGACGAGATTGAGTTACATGCATTGATCAGTACACCCGGAGAGCTATCACGGCCAATTATCAAGGACGATGAGGATGTTGCATTAATTTTGCTAGAATAGAGGAATGTTCCGACTGTGTATGTCAGCATTAAGGGATGCCAAACAAATGTTATGTCACATGAAGAAGTTGGACAACATGGTAATCAGCTCAATCAAAATGAGATTTATAATGCTTCACATATACCAGAGCATTTGGTCCGTAACCCACAACAATGGCAATTGAAGTATGCACAATAGTTTGTGCAGCCCGGTAGACAAAGACATTCGCAGAACAGTTGGCTGCACAATTTCAATCAGGATGTGCATCAAACTGATTTCTTGCTTCTCTTAAACAAATGCAACGATTGGGTGAAACTGTAGAGTGTGTAATGCCATTGTCAAATGAGAATACGACAGTTGAGGACAACAATGTGATGTGTGGAGGGTGACATTGCGATGCTGGAGGATAATATTGCATTTGATGAAGGAAATGAGGATTTGTTCACTACAGGTGAAGATAGATTTGATGACACTTCAGATGATGGGCTTGAACAATCACAAGATGATAGTTCAGACGATGACCGCCTTTATGACAGTGGCATTCCAATTTGCAATAATGTTGAAGGCAAAACGGAACCTGTTGAAGGTGTTGATGTAGGAGATGTTCAGTGTGATGACCCCATATACAATAACCCCATCGTTGGTGAGAATGGGATTCATTCCCTTGATACATTGCTCGATGACAGTGATCAGGAAAGGGGAAATGCAGGGATATCTCGTACGTGGCTAATTGCAGGTGCAGAAAGGTTCTTATTGCAAACAATTACCACTAAGGAGTCAACATGTGCTGAAGATCGCTTATACAAAGGAAGAATGTTTTCGTCGAAGGCCGAGTTGAAACGAGTTTTGAACATGTTGGTTATAAAAAAGAAGTTTGCGATAAGAGTAAAAAGGTCATGTAAAGCTCGTTATGAGGTTGGTTGCAAGGACAAGGCATGCAAGTTCAGTGTTCTTGCAACGAAGTTACCTGATAGAGGAGAATATTGGCAAGTTCAGACATTCCACAAAGTACACACCTGTACCGTTGATGGTTTGCAAGGGTAGTTTCCAACTACGAGTGCGAAGATGATTGGTGAACTTATGTCACATAAGCTTTGTGTTAATGGAGTAGCATTGAGACCTAAGGACATAATTTGTGAGATGAGGGTTCAGTGAGGATTGGAATGCTTGTATGGTAAGGCTTGGCAAGCGAAAGAGTATGCGAAGAGGCTTGTTTTTGGTCCACCGGAGGAGTCATTTCAACTACTACCATCGTATTTTTATATGTTGGAACAAGAAAATCCTGGCACAGTGATTGTAGTGGCTACTGATGAGGAAGAGAGATTCAAATATTGTTTTTGGTCATACAGGGCTTGTATTCAGGGGTTTATGGATGTAATGCGTCCTAGGTTGCAATTGATGCTACACATCTGAAAGGCAGGTTCAAAGGTGCTTTGTTTGTCACTGTATGCAAAGATGCGAACGAGTGCGTATATCCAGTTGCATTTGGCATCAGCCATGTTGAGGACGAAGACTCGTGGACGTGGTTTCTTAGCAAGCTGCGTGATGCGGTTGGTTGTCCTGAAAACACTATGTTCATATCTTATCAGTATTTCGGCATTAAGAAAGTAATCCAAAATGCATACCCAGAAGCGCACCATGGTTTATGCGGTTACCACTTGAAAAAAAACTTTAAAAACAAGTTCAAGTGCGACGATGTTTGTATGCTTTTCACCCTTGCTCGAGATTGCTATAGGTGGTCGATTTCAACAGACATATGAACCAAATACAGCAGATTCACCCGGGAGCCCACGCGGACCTTATGAGAATAAGGCCTGAGAAATGGGCACGTGCATGTTCACCGGCAAGGCGATACTAAATGATGACATCCAACATTACGGAATGTATTAACTCATGCTTGAAGCATGCAAGACAAATGCCGATCACTGTTTTGATCGAGTTCATCAAAGACATGTTCCAGCGTTGGTTCCATGAACGGTACTAGGAGGCCGTCAAGGTGACCACACCCCTCAGCCCTTGGGTTGCCAGGTAGCTGAGCAAAAGGTTCAATGATGCACATCGCTTTCTAGTTAAGCCTATCAATCGAGTGAAGTTCGAAGTTAAAGATGGGAAGATGGACGAACTTGTAAACTTGTCCAGGAATATGTGTTCATGTTGTGTGTTCCAAATAGATTTACTGCCACGCAGCCATGCCATTACAGCAATAAGGTCAGAATATCTTTATTTCTTATTTGAACCGTAATTGACATAGCATTTACATTGTGCTTGAAGATTGAGCTTATTATGTTTTTCAGTAAATGCAATCGTTAAGCCATTGAATTCTGCGCTGACTACTACAAGACAACCGCTTTGGTGGAGGGTTATTCAGGATCTATTAGGCCGGTAGCACATCCTAGTGAGTGGGACATCTCCCCTCATGTGAAACAAATTGTCATCTTGCCCCCACCTTGGCAAGGCTAAGCGGGAAGACCTAGGAGGAGAAAGATTCCATCAGCTGGTGAAGGTAGTCGAGCACGGAGATGTTCGCAATGTAAGAGGTACGGGCATAATAGACAGAACTGCCCATCTCCATTTGCAGTTCAATCCACAAATCCGGCACCATCTCCAAGTCAATCGGTGCCTCCACGACTATGTTAACCCAAAGCATGTTCAAGTTGCAGACAAACCAATCACACACGTAACAACTGTCCAATACGAAAGACAATGTCTAAAAATGTAGGGTGTGTTGTGGATAAAGATAGCTTGTTCGCCTAACTAAATGTGTCTGAAAATTGTAGTTAATTTCGTTTTTCTTTACGGATTTGTTTGCTCGGTCATTCTATGAGCCACTTTTAGTTACGGACTTTGTTGCCAAACATTTCAGGCAAATAAGCATGTCAAGGCCTCTGTCTGATCAAGATCGTGTTAAAGTACATTATTACATTGTTTGTAAGAATGTTTTCGATTACAATCTCCATCAAACAGGAGCGTTGACAGGCTTATCTGCCTGAAATGTTTGGCAACAAAGTCCGTAACTAAAAGTGGCTCATAGAATGACCGAGCAGACAAATCCGTAAAGCAAAACGCAATCAACTACAATTTTCAGACACATTAAGTACAAATGGCTACACAAATCTTATGAGGGAACAACAAGCATGGAATGGCTACCAATATTAAGAGATAAAGTCCCTATACTGTTACCCCATTTGTCACATTTTATTACCACTTGTATCAAATAATTAATGATTTGATTTAATTCCTTTCTATTTCATTTGATAAACTGTTTATATTCTTACTGCAAGTCTTGTGGTGACACGTTGAGTGCATGCAGACTTTGCATCTCATGTAGACTAACCTGATATTTTAATTTGGGGGTTTTTGGCTCTCATATGCTTATCCATACTCAATATTAAAACCCACTGTAAGTGGTGGCAGTTGCATTACATCACAAAGACTCTCGAAGAGATATGGGAGTATAATGCAGTGAAGCCTACGTGCTTCAGGATGCTCCTGGATGTCTATCCATAAGCTTTGTCTATCAAACTTTGACCTTGCTTACACGGTTGAGTTGATTGTAGCCCAGTACAGTTTTCCTAGTACCCCAAGGGAAGCATACATGGGTTTGTCATCCCTCTGCATGAAGTTTGGAAACTCCCTTGGTTTCAGGGATCGAGCCATCTCAGCTGGTGCTGCTGTCTTTACAAAATCAACAGCCATAGAGTGAAGAGTTGCCAATTCTAGGCTTGATCGAGACGTCGAATCATGGACCTAGAATTGGCAACTCTTCACTCTATGGCTGTTGATTTTGCAAAGACAGCAACACCAGCTGAGATGGCTCGGTCCCTGAAACCAAGGGAGTTTCCAGACTTCATGCAGAGGGATGACAAACCCATGTATGCTTCCCTTGGGGTACTAGGAAAACTGTACCATGCTACAATCAACTCAACTGTGCAAGCAAGGTCAAAGTTTGATAGACCAAGCTTGTGGATTGACCTCAAGGAGCATCCCGAAAATGTACGCTTCACTACATGAACTCCCCCGTCTCTTGGAGAGGCAAAATATCAAGATCCTCATTTTGTATGCGTTGGATTTGCAAAACATGGCATAGATGCACCAATGAGTTAAGCCATCATGTGCAACAAGGTATACAAAAGAAATAAATAAGGAATAAATATGAGACACTCCATGCAAAACAAGTAAAATGTTGTGACACGTCGTGTATATGAAGTAAAATATTCTAACACGTCATGCATAAAAAGTAAATTGTTTTGACACGCCATGCATAACAAGTTAAACGTTGTGACACGCCATGCATAACAATTAAATTGTTCTGACCCGTCATGAATAACAAGTAAATTGTTCTGACCCGCCATGCATAACAAGTTAAACGTTGTAACACGTCATGCATAACAATTAAATTTATAAGTCTTGGAGATTTCTGGTGTGACACGGCACGGCCCAATTGTTCTGACACGCTGAGTGAAAGCAGATTTATTGACTGACACGCTGAGTGATAGTGGAATTACGATGTCACACGCTGACTTCTTGCAGATTTATGGGGTCACAGGCTGAGTGCAAGCAGATATATGTGGGGACACGCTGAGTGGTATCATGTTTATGGTGTCACACGCTGACTTCTTGCGACTGTGTATCAAATTAAATATATTGTATATAGAAAAGGAAAAAAATTCTTGGTATCAAATTAATTGTATATAGGCAAAAAATTGTGTATAAAATAATTGTATAAAGTATATTGTGTATACAGAAAGAATTAATTATGTTTACAATGAATTGTATAAAATAAATTGTGTATACAAAAAATTTATGTATAAAATTAATTGTATAAAAAAAATTCTGTACACAAAAAAATTATACAAACAAGGGCCGATATGTTCAGAGTTCGCTCTCACAACTGTTGAAAAAAATTTCTAGAGCATATTGCCGATGCATTTTTGTAATCATATTCTACTTAATTTTGATCTTTTCTGATTGCAAAATATGGTCCATGTACCCTATCATGAACATACCGCAGCTGACACTATCATTCTGTCGATGCATTTTAGCTTTTGGCAAATGAATATCCAATGGCATCGACGTCAAATCCCATCTCTTCCGATGTATGTTGTTGAAATAACAGGCTTGGTGGCAGATGAATGGCAACATTGTCGTCAAGGGTGTCATCTGACCCGCACGAACTCTTTTATCCTTAGCATCCGAAGTTCTTGCTGAGTCCACCACCTTGATCGTCCACTTCACCAAGTCGATCTTTACAACCACCCAATGCCCACCAACGTTGCAAGGCGCGAGGATGAAATCTGCATCTTCCCATTTTTTGGCGTATGTTGGCCTTTCACCCTCCACATACCCCCGTAACTCATTTGGAATTTGCATTATGGCCCGAGCATCTTCTGTTGAAAATTCGGTGTGTAGCATACGGATGGTGTCTTATGAAACATGTAAACATTAGCTTACACTTCATGCAATCAAAAACTTAGTATTTATAGAATTGAACAATTTTCAAATAAACTTACGAAGAATATCGTGTCAACCACGCATGCACGGGTAGTGTACAGCGTCGATTTCGACCCTGTCATTCGCTTGTAGAGTAGGCTGAGGCATGTGTCGATATGTTCACTTGTCATTTCCTCATTGGGATCTTCTAAGGTTATGAAAAAGTCAGCCCTTGATCCCCTAAGATGCCGACATTATGCCTGTATATGTAACATAATGAATTTCATAAGTCTTGGTGGATTAATGTTTCATTAAAAAACAATATTTGCAATGTTATTTACGAGCTTACCTCGTGGACTCGTCTTTCTTGAAAGCTTCATAGTCTTCTATGATTTTATCCCTCACATCTCGACGGGTCACTAAGGGGTCGACGAATGGGCTTGCCATGTATTTGCTCGCCATTTTTAGCCGTGCCTGCTCAGTTGGGTCTGAAATGTCTACTGCACCATGATAGACAGTAGATGACTCTAGTGACGATAATCGTATCTCAACTACATTATGAGTGCTCCCACGATAAAGAACGATAGCTCCTGCTGCTACATCAACGAATGCATCAGCCGGAGGAAGATGTTGTCCTTCAGCCATGACTGAGTCAGGATGCCAGTCCCCTCCAGCAGATGCATCAATAATGGACTCGGGCAGAGGAACATGCTCTCCTTCAGTATCATCTGATTGAAGGGTGACATCCATTGCCACAGCTTCATCGACAACGCCATCGACATGAGTTACGTGCTCTCCGTCAGCACCAAGAACATCATCGTCAATGTCAACACCAGGTTCATGATGCTATCCATCATTAACATCATCGTGCTCCAGACCAACACCGTGAGATGGACAAGCCTACAAAATTGAAAAAATCTTTAGTTAGCTCATAAAATAACACAAACCATAAACAGTAAAATGTTGTGACACGTCGTGCATATCAAGTAAAATGTTGTCATACGCCATGCAAAACAAGTAAAATGTTGTGACATGCCATGCATAACAAGTATACGTTGTGACACGCCATCCATAACAAGCAAATTGTTGTGACACGCCGAGGATAACAAGCAAAATGTTCTGACACGCCATGCATATCAAATCAAATGTCGTGACACGTCATGAATAACAAGTAAAATGTTATGACACGCCATGCATATCAAGTCAAATGTTGTCACACGCTAAGGCTGACACGGCAATAACTAACTATAATACAAATGTCCTAACCCACTAATGATAAAAAAACTAGTTAAACCACTACCACTTAACCCCAAAAACCATCAAACCAGCAAGAAAACATAGTCTAAATAGTTGCTAAACGTAAACCATCAAAATACAAGCGAAGATAGAATAACGTACTTGTGATTTAAGGCCATCAAGAATCCGACCAACGATACGGTCCTTAAGCGTCTACATTGCTAGATTCAATGACTGAATTGAAGCCTTCAACTCCAACATCTCTTTTTCATGCTTGCGCATGATCTGTTGGAGTTGACGGGTAATGACTGCTCCGTCATTGACTGTTCTCAACTGGATCAACTGCAATAACATATATAACTGTGTTATTCAATAATCATATATGGAATTGTTGAACATTAACCGTTACAACTTTAATATCCTAACATATGGCTCGTTAGTAGTCTGCAGTGGAGTCGAACCAATCAATGCTTGAGGACCTGTCGTCGCTTCCTCAAACTGCAATTACATTTATAACTGTGTTATTCAATAATCATGTATGAAATTGTTGAACATTAACCGTTACAACTTTAATATCCTTACTGCCGGCTCATTAGCTGTCTACGGTTTAGCCGGACCGATCGGTGCTTGAGGACCTGTAGTCGCTTCCGTAAACTGTAATTACAGAAATTACTATGTTACTCGATAAACATATGTGGGAATGTAGAACACAAACTGCTAGAACCGATCTTACCAACGGGTCGTTTCCATTCTGCGTCTGAGGAGGACCGATGGGTGGTTCTAGAGCTACTGACGCATAATCCAATTGCAAACACAAAAATGTTATTCGATAATCACATATGGAATTGGAGAACACAAAACCGTTACAATTGTCCTTACCGACTGTTCACTGTCTTGACCATGGTCGTCCCCTTTGTCTATCAACTCAGGGCCCGACAGCTCATCAACTAAAGCAGCGATGGTGCGCATCCATTTCGTGCCACCAAAGGCTCTTTTCCTTCAAGTTTCTCCTTTTTTGCCTCGTACCTAAGCCCTAATTCGACAAATCCTCCATGTGCCTTATTGGCATGTACTCGTGGCCCTCCGATAAGGGAACATCAAGGTCCACAAAATACTCCTGGAGGGCCTCATCCGCGGTGGGTTCCAACGTCTCTAGTGCCCACAACTGCAAATAAACGAATAAAATGTTATCATTATCGAATAGAAAAAATTATATATAAATATAACGCAAAAATTAGCAGATGTTCACTCACATGGTCAGATGACTCTAACTTTTGAATTGCCTTGTAGAAGTCTTTTGGCTTCTGATTGCAATCTCATCTGTACATTCGTGGGTAGACGTTGTCCTTCGAACCAGAGAGAGCAACTATTTTTCAGAAGGCCGAAATTGCCTCCATTGCCTAGAACTGTCTGTCAAATGTAACCATTATCAGACCGTAAATCATAAACGAGTGCACCCATAAATTTTTTTTTCAAAAGGAAACTGAAAAATGTTACGTGATAGTACCTGTATCACCCATGCGAATCCGTAAATGTTGTAGTGTAACCGAGTTTCCTTTGTCATGCTTGAGTCAAGCATTTCGAATCCCTTCAAAAGGTAGTCCAAGGTCAGCTTCCAAACATAGTGTCCCCATGGGAAGACATTCCAAGCGTCGATGTCTTCCACCAATGACAACAACCAAGGCGTCACCCGTCTACAGTAGTCTTGACTAAATAAAATGTTATTCGCGATCAAGACGAGTGCCATCTTGGTCGCGTCTCCTAGTCACTGGAAGTTGCCCCCGTGAAACATATCAAGCAAAGCCTGCAGCTTAACGCTCTCTTGCCCATTCCAATATCTGTCATGAATTCCCTCCACAGCAACCTCGTACAATCGTCTGAACACATCGGGCATTGGACCAAACTTTAGCCCGTTGATGAGGCAGAACTCCTGCTTTGATAGTCGCGCCTTGCTCTTGCAAATGGTAAACCATAGCTCGTGGTCTATTGACTGGCTCTTAGTGATTCGGCGAATCATGATACTGTGTAAAAGATCGATGCAAAAGTACCCCTGTGGATAGACGTCCAGGAGCATTCTGAAGCAAGTACGCTTAACTGGATCGTACTCCCCCTTTTATTAGAGAGTCTTTGTGATGTAATGCAGCTGCGACCACTTACAATGGGTGTTAATTGCGACGTTGAATGCCCACTTCTCCCTCGGCACATCAGCAAACTGTCAAGATCCTCATACTGTCTACGATAGATCTGCAAAACATGGCACACATGCACCAGTGAGTTAAGTCGTCATGTGCAACAAGGTACACTGAAGACATAAATAAGGAATAAATATTGTGACACGCCATGCATTGCAAGCAAAATGTTGTGACACGCCATGCATTATAAGTAAAATGTTGTGACACGCCATGCATAACAAGTTAAACGTTGTGACACGCCATGCATATCAAGTAAAACACTGTGACACGCCATGCATAACAAGTAAAACGCTGTGACACGCCATGCATATCAAGTAAAATGCTATCACACGCCATGCATATCAAGTAAAATGTTGTCACACGCCAATAACTAACTATAATAGCAATTGTGTCACACGATAAACACCCAAAACCCCTAAAACTACTACGACTTAACCCTAACAACCATCAAACCAGCAAGAAAACACAGTCTAAATATTTGAAAAACAAAAAAAAAACCCAAACATATTAAACAAACCTAGGAAAAAATCAAAAAATTAACGAACACAAGAATGTTTTAATTTGAGACTCACTAACCTCTTCATTCATGACCGACATTTTTGCTGATGCTATGGTGTTGTTACGCTTGCAAAGAGCCTTCTCGAACACTCCGATACCGGCGAGAATGAGAAATGAATCACACAAACGTTACAAATTCTGAATAATAACTGTTTAAAATGAAAAATGGCCTTATAATATTCTTATTTATTCTGAAAAAGGGGAACTAATTCAGTGAAAGTCCAAACGATTACCACGTTAACTACTCGCTTTTTTTTCCTCTCTATTTCAAACCATGACATGTCAGCTGCTCAAGCACTACCGTGTCACACACTCTAAACCATGACCATGGTGTGTCACCAACTCTGAACTCTGGCATGTCATAGCTTCCCTCCATGGCATGTCACCAACTCTGAACTCTGGCATGTCACAGTTTCCTTCCATGGCATCTCACCAACTCTGAAAGCTAGTGTGTCACAGATTTCCTCCATGCCATGTCACCAACTCTTAACTCTAGCGTGTCACAGATTCCCTCCATGGCGTCTCACCAACTCTGAACTCTGACGTGTCACAGATTCGTTCCATGGCGTTTCACCAACTCTGAACGCTGCCATGTCACAGAATTCCACCATGGCGTGTCACCAACTCTTAACTCTGGCATCTCACAGATTCCCTCCATGACGTCTCACCAACTCTGAGCGGTGTCGTGTCACACATTCCCAACATGACGTTTCACAAACTCTAAACCTTGCCCTACGACAATTGTCTAACATATGGCCTGCTATAGCAGGACCATTTCCTGCTTTGGATTCACATCTTTCTCCTTTCAATTCACCATCGTATGAAGGATTTCTGGTTTCACATCATTAGCCAAGCTTTCCATTCATGACGACCGGTTCCTCGTTCAATTTAATATCTCTCTTCTCCTATTATCTGAATGTCATGTTCCAAATCTTTGAAAACCCATCTCATGCAACATTATTTTGTTTTGCACAACCTTCGGAAAAAAAAATGGGTATTTTGCACAACCAATCTTTGCATATTTATTTTTTTTCTCCCATTTTCCGCCTGTTTGATAGTGCACGCTAACGAAGACGGCTCATTAAAGGCATTTTTGTCCCAAAATCTATTCTGGTGGCTAAAAACAGTTAAAATTATCTCTAAGGTTATTTACAAAAATACGTTATTTTTAAGGGCTAAAAAAAAATCCCCAATATGTAAACTTACTATAAACAGGGGCAGCTTCTCTTTATTATATAAGGGGGGCCCAAATATTTTAATTTTATTGCATACAATTAATTTTTTTTAATTTTCTTAACTTAGCCCCCCAAAATATTGTAAAGCTTATTATTACTAGCTAAGTCCAACATATAAATTCTAACTCAGCATATTAAGCTTATCAAATTTTAAAAAATAAGAGTGAGTTTACCAACCCAAACCCACTAGGTCAATATAAATCTAAATCTATAATAAGCCCAATATGCTAATTAGCAATTGAAAGAGCCCAATATGCCAATAACAAATAGAATCCTTTGGAGGAAAGCTTCCTCAAGAAGCTACCGATTTCTACAACTGCCCTTTAACTCTTTTTTTCAAGCTAAGGTTTCTTTTTACAACTAATTTGTCTAATTGATTCAGCCTGTTAATCTCTCCAAATAATTTGAAGCTAACGCTATTCATCACTCCAATCAGGTTTTCTTTTCATTTTTTTATTGAGTATTTCCTTTTTTGAGATTTTTTAAATATATTTATTGTTTGAAAATTTGTCATGGCCTCCTTTCCCTCCTGGTATGGAAAAAGGATTATTTGTCTGGGCAATGCTTGGCTTGATGTTGATGTGGTATTGGCCTAAATATTGTTTGCCAAGCAGTAATGAATTCGTGAAATTGATTACTAATACTTTGTACAAGAACCTTTTGTAAATTTTCCAGAGGAAACAATTTTGGAAGCTTTGAAAGTATTCCTTGGTATTAATAAGCCTTTTACTCGTATCCTTTAGTTTTCTTATTAATCATCTTGGCTTATGTTCTTGTCTGTTTCCATACCATATGTAAAGAACCACACCATAATCAAGTGAAGGTAATTTGACCCTCCATTTTGAATGTTATTATCTATATTAGCTTTTTTTCTTTTGCTCTTAACAGAATATGCCATTTACAAATTTATTGATTTAGACATTTAGTAATTTATTTTTCATCCAAATAATATAATTATATAAGAGCTTATATTTTAATAGTAATGTCCAAATCTAAACTAATAGGTAGGAATTTTTATTGAAGTCCTTTGAGTTTTGACATGTCATTTTAGATGAGCATTTTGAACCAATTTGAAATATTAGTATACCATTATATATCACTAATTATAAGTGGCATTTATTTACGAAAGTCAACTACGTTTTGGTACTTTGTCTTGTGGTATTTATTCTTTTAGCTTGCATAAGTGAACATACATATGTTGTGTGTGAGAATTGGATGGTATATAAAATTCTCATTGACTGTTAAATGTCTTTTTTTGTTTGGGCCCCTCCTTAATAATGCTCTAGCTCTGCCCCTGACCATAATGCTTCATCAATCTTACCGTAAATGTATAAGAGTAATGGTAAAAAGTATTGTTAGACAAACTAAAATAAAAATTGAAAATTGAGTGATTTTAAAAACATATTTTGAATTAATTTTGTATCCTCTAAAACTTGGTAGCATTAATTATTAAATAAAAATTTATTAAATTGTTATAAGCATCACAATTTTTCAATTTTAACATAAATATATGAGATTAAGTACACAAAAATATAAAGTTGAAATAAGTTTTTTTAAGATATTGTTATCATTAAATTGGTTGTTCTTTTCATATGACATTATCAAAATTATCAAATTTGATACAATAAGTTTTTATTTTGGATTCAAGCTTAATAAACAATTTAGAAATTGTAAATACATAATGGAACAAATTATGTACTTCAAATAATATTCATTAAATCATACGACTTCAATTAAAAGATTTTTTAATACAAAAGTGAAAAGGGACCAATCCCTTGCGTTAGGGGATCGATCTCATTGTGATAAAACCAACAACTAAAACAAAAAATATTTTAAATAATTGTAAAAGATTGAAAAATGAAGTTGAGTAGCTTGAAATGAAGTGAAGAAAGTTGATTTATTTTTTTAAGTAAAAATTAGTACTTAGATATAATAATGCATTGAAGTAAATTTTCAGTTTAAATTGTGAAATGGGAATTTTGGTGTGGCATTCTAGTAGGTGGAGAAACAAAATTAATTGACTTTGTCTTCAGAAACAATCGATCAGGGATAGTGATCCTAGGAAGTGTGCAAAGGGTTTCCATCAACGTTTAAGGAATGTCTGTCCTTTATGCCATCCCTAGTAGGTACATTTGATATCCCAATAACAATGTCCCGTAGAGGACTTGTATGCACACCAGACAGAGCAACTATGTTTGCAACAAGATTTCTCATTTCAAATAGCCAGGTTTAGATTACCCAAAAGCCAGAAGTATAAAATCATTATTGATACTAATGATTTCTTATAAATTAATGTTAACATTATACTTATATTATGTAAACACATATAGTTTCATATATATTAATGTTAACCTTAACTAACATTAATATATAAGATCGCTGTGCATAATACATAACATTTATATACATGTTATATTGGTATTAATATATAACATTAACGTTATGTAAATTAATATTAATGTTATGTATATTACCTTTAAAAATATAATGTTACTTATACTTATATAATTATAATGTTAACATTAAATGTTATAATACTTTTTACTTTTAAATTATATCATAACATTTAAATATTTGAATGTAATAAATTTATTCAAATTAAAGTAATTAAATATAATGTTAATGTTAAAAAATAATTGCATCTCGTGTGGATCACAATTAGAGGCTACACACTTTGGTAGCTTAAGGTTTGCAACTACCTAAGCTTTTTGGGAGGTTCTTTGAAACCCAAATTGTCATGAAGCTTTTAATTTAGATATCAAAGCCTCTAAGGTTAAAGAAACTTTTACCCAATAGTTAGGATATATTTATATTAAACAATCATAGATGATCTTGCTTTAGAAAAAAAAATTTACATTTTTGCTGTGTTTTGTAAAATTGTTATCATAGTGTTTCCCAGCAGTAAGGTCGTTTCTAATTAAGAGAACATTTTCCAAGGCTCCTATTCGAAGAATAGTCTTCCAAACAATTTCTTTTTCTTCAAAAACCATTCCAAAAGTTGTTATCGTAAGCAGAGGCAGTGGGGAGGAGGGGCTAGTAGAGGCTCTCGCCCCTTAAAAATTTTAAAATTTTTACTACAACCCTTTTTTTTTTCAAATTTATAATTTTTCCCCTACAATAATTTTATAATTTTGCCTCTTATTTTATAATTGTTATAACATATCAATATGTCATTTGAATTTGTATTTATCTTGCATCGCTGTTGGAGATAACAAATGACCTCTCAAAAGCTTTACCACCTAACTCTCAAGACATACTAAATGCAATTCGTTTAGTATCGCTTACTAAAAAGCGTCTCCAACAATTGAGAGAAGATGGATGGGAATCTTTGCTTGTGTCAATGAAGAATTTTTGTGAGAAATATGAAATTACGATTCCTGACATGGGGGCTAGATATTAATTAGGTAAAGGTCATCGTCAAAAAGATCATGCCACAATTGAACACCATTATCAAGTTGACTTGTTTCTAGCCACTATTGACTCACTCTTGCAAGAATTGGATTCCAAATTTAATGAAAATGTAGTGGAGTAGCTCACTCTTGGCACATCTTTGGACCCTCAAGACAATGTCAAATTGTTTGACGTTGAAAGTATTTGCAGCCATGCAAATAAATATTACCTTGATAACTTTACTGAGCATGATAAAATGCATCTATGCTATCAAATTAGATCTATTCAAGTTTGACATTCTTCATAATCAGGTTTTGAAAAATGTATCTATACTTTTTGAGTTATGTTAAGTGTTAAAAAAGACAGGAATATCAAAAGTTTACTTCTTTGTTGACAGATTGATTCAGCTTGTCTTAACTCTTCCAGTTTCCACTACAACATCAGAGCATGCATTTTTTACTATGAAATTCATTAAGAATAAGACTTGTAATAGAATGTCAAATGATTTTCTTATAAATTCATTGATCATTCTCATTGAAAAGGAAATCATTCGAAACTTTGACATTGATTCAATGAGAGATACCTTCAACTCTACGGAAGACTATCGAGCTCAATTAAAGATATCTAATCTTAGCATACAATAGTTGTTTAAAAATGTTTTTATTTAACACGTAGTTGGAGTTATTTGTGTAATTTTCATATTTTCATATAAATTTTTTCCATCTAAGTTACTTTATGTTTTTGTGAAAAAATAAATTTCTAGTATGACTATTTTATGGATATTATCTTTGCCCTCTCAAACACGAAATCCTAACTCCGCCCCTAATTCTAAGCATTAATAACTTGCTTTTAATTGTGTATGATCACACTTTCTAAAGCCTTTATTCTTACTTGATCTTGGCTTTCTAATTTAGCTATATTCCTCATGCAACAAATTATGTTATAATACTACCAGTAAAGATTGAATATTTATCTCCACATGTAAAACAACATCATATCCATACACCATGTATGTACGAAGTAACTCTAGTAGTTGTCTTCTTTGGAGTTGTATGAGCCCATGAGGCATTGGTTGACCATTCAAGCCACACGTGTGGATCTTTCTCTGCTATTGTATAAACAATATTCTTCAAATCGTAATGAGCCTAAGCATATATAAGAGTTGAAAGAATTATTTTATGTCCAAGTGCCATTGAATTGTAAGCCCTTTTAAGCCGAAGTTTGGATACGAGCTTGGTAATCTTGGCCTTGATCTACCTAAGGGTTCTCGCCTTTGAAAATTACAGTAAAGATGGAGAATGACAAGTTTGAAGGATTAAAACTATTGAGACTAAGAACTAGTTACAAACTGAGGGTAAAACTAAAGAAAACTTAAAAACATAAAAGATAAATGTGCTTGAATCTGGTTTAAGAAACCCTAACTCTTTATAGTGGAATCAATGGTGACGAGTAACATGTAGTTAGGCACTCTTCCATTTCCCTAAAAATGTTGAACATGATCTCGTAAAATTTAAGACCTACTAAAAAAACCAGACAACGGAAACAAAAGATTTTCCTCTTAGAGTTTGAAGCTTTCCTCACTTAGCTCTAGTCCTTTCTTAAACCATAAACTTGATCCAACTTCACTTGGTATATTTTCCTTATGTGATGTGATGCTTAAACTTGTGAAGCACTCACTCAATTAGCATCCCTTGGTTGTTTTGTAAAGCTTGAATGATCTTTTAGTCTTACTTGAAATATGCTTTCTAATAAACTGAAGAATATCCCATTGCTTTTGCTTTCAAACCTGGCCAAGAGCAAACTCTTAAACGGCTGAAGCCTTCTAAACTTATCAACTTGTGAACTTCAGTGAAGGTGGAGAATCATTTTAAATCATTTTAAGGCTAAAATCCTCAAGCTAACTAATTTGTAGATTAGCGACTTAGGAAATTCAATCAAGATGAGGCTTAGATTCTCAAGCTTATCAATCCTACAAATTTTGATACACCTCATACTAAAATAACTTCTTGGTTGAGTTGCAAGCAAACGACCTTACATAGTTTGACTAACCACATTTCCTATTAAGCTTACTTGCCTTTTTGCTCTTTTCTTCCAATCTCCTGCATCTTATAACCTTGCCTGCTTTCTAATCCAATACTCCTTTCTACCTTCCCAACTTTCTAATAATGTGTTAGAATTAATATATATTTTATTGCCATTTGGATAGATATAAAGATATATTTTTGCTATATTTTGCACTACATTTAATCAATAAAAGCTTTTTTATCTATCCATTTATATATAATTGTTGTTATTTACTATTAAGATAAAGTCCACGGAATAAATGTGCTTTGCAAAAGGAATTTCTACCTTCCCAACTTTCTAATAATGTGTTAGAATTAATATATATTTTATTACCATTTGGATAGATATAAAGATATATTTTTGTTATATTTTCCACTACATTTAATCAATAAAGTCTTTTTTATCTATGCATTTATATATAATTGTTGTTATTTACTATTAAAATAAAGTCCACGGAATAAATGTGCTTTGCAAAAAGAATTATAAAGTGCTATAATTATAAGATTTTTACTGTATCAAAGTATTATTCCTTACTATTCAAAGTCGATGCTTTATTACTATAGGGAATTGCAGCATATGTTATGTTTTTACTTGTGAAATAAGCAATTGATCTCATAGGTTGAAGTGTGAGAATACTCAAACAAACATATGAGTGTTTGTTAAATTAACAAGTTCACTTAACATGACCCGTCATCAAAATTCCTTTTGGTATCTCACTAAAATGTTTATGGAAACAAATTCTCGTGTAACAGTTGTTTAAGTGATCCTTATACCTGAGATCATTAGGTTGTTTTGTATGTGGAGTGTTATACTTTGACATTGTCTTATGTAGTCTTAGCCAAGGATATACAATCACAGAAATTGGGTATAGCATGAAGCCATATGGAGATAAATAAATCATCAATAGAGGATTCATCAGCCTAAGTGATTCTTTAAGGAATATACTATTGCTTCTCGACATTTATTAAGTTAACAAAATCCTTGACCAAGATTAAATGAAGATTCAGGAAAGAGTTTTCAAATTTCATTAAAAGCATTAATGATTATTTTCAATTGCTAACATGGTTAAAACATATATAGAGTAAACACTATACCATACTCTATGTCTAATAGGCATACTCGTCGATAAAAGGATTGAATGTAAGACCATGTTGAAAGGTTAAGTCGAATAACTTTGACTCTTCTTAACATTGAGTGGTCATGATACATTATTAGATGTCATCTTAATAGATGTCAACTAGAATTGATTATGAATGCAAGAGTTTGATTCTTGTAATCCTATTCATTTTAAGATTATAAGTCGTATATAGTGTCAACATGTTAAAAACTTAACAAGTCATACATATTAAGAGTAACGATGTGAGAAATTAAAATGGGGAATTAAATTGGATTTAATTGTAATGAAGTTTCGAATTCCAAAGATTTAATTGAAAGGGTTCAATTAAATTGGTGTAGTTTTAAAAATAACATAAAAGTTTTGCAAAACTTACTAGAGTCAAAATTAATGTAATTGTCTATAAACATGAGTCTTTCGGTTACACTTTTGTACACAATAAGAGCACTTTCGGCATTCTTGAGTAGAAAAGCCCGAGAGTCTCTAGTTAGCACTAGTCTAATTGGCCTAGACTCTCTCCTCTCTCCCTTGAAGATTTTCCCACTCGTTGCTCGTATGGATTAACATTGAAAGCTGTATATTTGGACAGTTTGTAGTTTACGATAGCCCTTTGCTCCTTGGTGCTTAAATATGCCAACTAATAAGGCGCCGCAATGTCAATTGCCAAAAATTTATGACTACAAGTTTTGTTGTATGAGACAGAGAAGAAACATTTACGCAATGAGAGCCTCAAATTAATTCAGTAAATAGATCAATCATTGAAATAATTTTAATTATATTCTTTATGAATGTTAGAATTTGTAAATTTATCATAATTTTTTATTGTTAGAATAAAATTTAAATGTTTATGGTCTATTTGATTATTTCACTTCTAACTGAAGACGTGAATATATGTATATTTTTTATTTTGACAATTATTGTACAATAAATTACAAGAGATTATTTTTTTCATAATTCGGTTAAATAGTGTAGCCTATGTAAATTGTTGGAAGTATTTCAATCGATTAAAATATTACATTGGGTAATTCAATTTTTAATAATTTGATTTGGGTTCTACCGGAATCGACTGAATTGGTTATATAAAATGTTGACAGGCAACCCATCAATTCATCTACATCTCTAACCTTCTCTCCTACCCTCCTCCAGCCCCAAGGTCCAAATGTGATCCAACACTGAAGTTACACACAAAATATATATAGATATATTGATGAAATTGAATAATAGTATGTTTCATCATAATCTTACAAATATTGTTCAAAGTCATGCTAGGTGGTAAGCAATTGGGTCAGTTCCCAATGCCAAAATTGCTGTCCCCTCTTCATCCATAATATATTTACAACTATTAACAAAGCGTTCCATGATTGAATCAGGGGGATCAATAACATGCATATCATTACCACTATTGCTTACTCCTTGTTACGAGAAGTGCGATCTTTACGTTGTCCACCAAGAATACGAGAAATCTGCAGACCTCTACTGAATGCTTGGTTGAAAAGCATACGAGTCTGAAATTCTGAGACAAAAGGAAACCAGGCCAGGAATGCTACCGGAGTGAAAAGAAGCAACCCCATCACTATCTCATAACCCCGAGCAAGAGTTCGTACTGATCCCCAAAAACCAGCTTTCTTAACAAAAGGCCTCAAAGCTTGAGCAATCTGACAAAAATACGGAAACAAGGTATAAATAGCATTAACATACATTTTGAAGTAACAGAAACACAAGTTCAACCATTATCATATATGACTGTAAAAATTGTAGCAGTAATGTGTGTGTGTAAGAGAGAGAGAGATGTTTACCAGAAGCATTCCCCAACCCGTAGGCATAAATGCAAGAATGCACACAATAATGTCTTGAAGTGTCATGTGAGGGAGAGCAATCAAAGTAACCAGAATGGCCACGAATGTCAAGAATATTAATCCCTTGATGAGCCGAAAAACAAGTTGATAACTTGCACTGAACTTTCGCCTCCCAACAGATACAGTCTAAGCAAGAAAAACACAAAAATGTAAAATGATTAAGAATGCTTAGAGCTAGATATATGGAGTTTAGTTCGCCTCCAAATTAGAAATCAAGACCAACATCACTGTCATTGTTATCTGATACATATGACAACATAAATAGGAAGATGAAACCATTCAATTTTGAAAAGACATCTGTCAATAAATCATTTTCCTGTGTGTTCACACAACTATTTATAAACTATTCTGAAGCATTTGGTTCTCTTTATCTGTTTAAGCAGCTATCGTTTATCAGCAGTTGACCGTGGTTAAGTAAACCATAACACAATGAATTTAAGCCCTGTTTACCTGTGCAATTACTTGGTTTTCTTTCTCTTGAAAAAGTTCTCATTCAAAAAAATAAATATGTTTACAAAGGAACCAAAAAGAATAATTAGACAATAAATGATCTAACAGGAATATGAACAGGAAAAATAAAATGCTTCATGACAACTTATGCCTAGTCTACTCTCAGGAAGATAATAAGCAATTAACAAGAGGACTTTTTGAAACACGTCAAGGCCAATATTTGAAGAATCTAGCCACCTACCTTCATCACAAATAATATCAGAACAATCACCAGCCATGATGCACCATAGATCTGTGACCAAGCGAATGAAAATACCCAATGTAAACATATAAAGATGAAAAATAAGGAAAAAATGGCCAAAGAAACGGAGAGGGACATACCAAAAAGCTTCTGTTTTCTTTGATAACATTCAAGTGATAGACAAGCCCATACTGGTAGATAAAGAATCGTAAAGCTAACAATATCTCAGCAATAATACCACGCTTCCCAGAATATTGAAGATGCTCTTGCTCTTCCTCCCACCATGATTCCCAACTTTTTTCTGGAGGTACACCTATACCACCTCGGTTGTTTATCCACTTATTCCAATCAGTCCAATCATCAACAATCTTCTGCCACTCGAAACCAGAAGGATTGAATAGGAAGGGAGCAAAAAGCCATGTGCCCACCATAAACCACAAAGATACAGTGATCAATACATAAGCAACTGCACTTCTGTAAGTATGACCAAAGATTTGGTACACTAGAAGCAAGATCATCATCTCAATACCCTTCACAAAATGGCTACGTGAATAAAGCCGGTAGTTGTCAGCAAACTTGGCATGGAACACCACAAACCCTCGGCCTGTAGGCCTGTACTTTGCACCTCCATGAAGCAATGTCCTTCCATAATAGTGGGTCTTTGTTCCAAGAGAAAATGTGAAAAATACTGGTGCCAATTGCAACTGCATTAATATAAATTCACTTAATGCAGTTCGGAAACCCCTTTCCAAGCCAATCTCCATCAACATAGGTAATGCCATCAAAAATCCAATTTGAACAAAAGATTGAGAAGCAAGAGCCACTTGAAGAGGCTTATTATCACGAATTGCTGGTTGCTCACTTAATCCTTGTTCAAGGCCACTCAGTACAAGATAGAGGCGACCATAAAGGAACACATAGACAGTGAGCACTGTTATCTGAAAAAGAACAGAGAATGATGCTTGGTGTGTTACATAGAGTCATAATATTTTAAAGTCACAAATAAAAGAGAAATTTGCACAATTACCAAAGTATTGAAGTAAAAACCAACTGTAGTGAAATAACAAGACAGCATTCTGAAAAAGTCAAAACGATGTCCAAGCCGGTATATATCCCGACTCAAAGTCTGCTCTCCATTGCCATTAGCTATTTTTGCCTCAAACATAGATATCTGATTGAGACCCACATCCCTTCCCTTCCCAACTTGTATGTATTCATGATGGGTGACGTTGCCTTCACGAAGTGTAGAATTGAAGCCTACAATCACAATCACAATCACAAAAGTTACTAATAGAAGACAGAACCAAACATTAATACAAACATGGCACAAATATAGAGGCATTTCATACCAGCAAAAATATCTTCACTCAAATTAATGACTTTGGATGCTTTACTTACACCCCCTCTTGCGAGGTGAAAGAGCCTATCAAATACATCCGGATGACCATAGTGGAACCGAACCCTATACAAACAGGAAAATTGTACATAAGAGATCGAGCATTGGTTAAAATAAAAGATGTAATGAAAACGTAAGTGAACCAGAGACATGGGATTAAAGAGAATGCTTATTCTCTTGAAAAAACTCCAAAAACTCAAAGAATATAGATTTCCTGGAATAAACCAATTGCACCATAGTAGTATTGCTGGGTTGATGCACCAGTAGAAATCTCATCCTCACTAAAAAGACTAATCATAAGAATTTGCAAGATCATAGATAATTTGCCAATATTCTGAGGCCAATATCGTAAGACTTATTCTTTAGAGCATATGGACTTAATCTTCATGGCATTAGAATTCCAAATAAAGCAGTTCAATAGACAGAGGATAGCTTGCTCTTTGCTTTTGAAAGAGATTTTTTTTTTTTTTTAAATGGATAACTGAAAACATTTTGGAGATAAAAAGGTGAAAAAATAAGAGACATTTTTATGCAAAATTTCTTACAAAAATGATACCAACAAAGACAATTTTGGAAATAGGCAAAAAAACTTTGATAGTAGTTTTTAACATATAATTTAAAGCAAAAAACCAATGAGTCAATGAGTTGTCCAAGTTGAATAAAAATGTCAACTAATTCAAATTATTTAAAAGAGACTAATCAAACTCTCCCAATATATATTAGTATAGATTCCTAAGAAAGCTCAATTCTTTGTACTAACAAGAAATTTCCTATGGGAACCTTGATTCGTTTCAATAATTTAACAGATACACCAGCTACAGTGGTTCATAGTTTTATTAGTTTTCTTTTCATCTATTACTGAAAACAAGCAACAACTACAATCTCATCATGTAGAGCTAACTATATGGATCATATCATGCCAATGTGCTCTATTTAACATTGTACCCCTCAACAAGCTCTGTAAAAATGATGTTATTTTTTGTGTTTTCCATCACTGTCCTCTTTGGCCTCCCTATCCTCCATTACATCACATCTTCTCATGAGGGTATTTCTAGGTCAATTCTTTACACTTCCAAACCACCTTAAAAAGCTTTCACATATATGTTTATATTTTGGATCATATCGCGCCATTGTTCTCTATTCCATGTCCTCTTTGGTCTTCATCTCCATTGACATGAGTGTCCTCCATTCAATTGAATCTTTCACAAAAGGGTAATGGTATAGCAATAGCATCTTCTCAACATTGCTACATAACTAAGATTTAATCATATTGAAAAAATATTCTTCCACACTTTGTTCAATTCATGGTTCTGCTCAAAAGAGGAATGCACAGCTTTTAGGTGGTGTCCCTTTTAAGTTCAAACCACTAAGAATTAACAACAGTGATTACAATGACTTGTTAACTTATGATGCACGCAGTTTGACCTTCAGAGGTAGAATACCTTGAGATACCTAAAACCCTATTTGAAGGATTATTTTCAGCTTTACCATCAACATCAAACCTAAAACCACTAATAATAAGTGAACAGGCCTAAACAACATATTCCCAAACTTGATTAATATTGGATAACACCATTTAACACTTCTCCTCATCTAGCTTCAACACTAACAAGTCAAATAAATAGGCTTAACAGTGTGAAAATGAATATGGAGAAACAAACAACAAATAACAATAGAAACAGAGCAACAAACAACCAGGGCTCTAATAACTTGTCAAACATCCAACTAATACCAATTTGCTATAGCTCAAATAAGTCGTTTCTAAGTCTCTTCTAGAAACGAGAGGGAGGGTAGTGTAATTGATCATGTATTTCAAAAGGAAACAAACAGATCTAAGAATTCCTGGGTGCTTTACTTTCATTATAAGGGATTAAAACCCCAGCATTACCCATTGAATAAATAAACAAATATTATAGAGCTCTGAAGAAGATTTAAAGAAAAAAAAAACAACTTACTTTAGAGGGTTGGCTAACAGTCTCTGACCAATAGTAACAAAACTTGTCTCCTGATTTGACATGAACCATGCAAGAGAAGAAACACTGCACCAAATGGTAGAAGTATTAACCATCATATTAACATGACAAGAAAGCAGTTACTAACTTGGAGACGAGAATGCCACCACACCTTCCTGTAAATATGTGCTCTCTAAGCCCAAGAATTGTCGGGTATCTTACACCATCATGCTTTGTGAGGAATTCTTGCAACAAATTCCTCATTTTCAATGCCTCTTCCATGTAATTATCCTAGGCAATTCATCCAAAAGAGGAAGGTAATAATCCTATGCGAATAAGCAATAAAATAGAAGTAATAGGCACAATGTAGAGAATTATGATGTTTGGTACAACTATCATACCTGGTTCATATCTATTGTTTGCAAGCCTTCTCCTCGTGAGAAGATAATGGCATGATTTTGGTTTTCAGGTTTCCCTTCACCCAAGATAGCAGGCCCTGGAAGTTTTATCCGATAAATTTCCTGTTTGTGGAAAATGACAATTAAAAGGAAAAATTTTAGGATGCTGAAATAGAGTGAGAAATAGGCAAAGCAAAAGTGGCTATTCAAAATCAACAAAGTGAACAATCAAAGGATTCCATTGAATTTAGAAATATAGAATATCCTCTGGACAATCTGAAGGAGTTCAAGAACAAAATGCATGTGTAAGCAAAATTCATGCCCAATATTTTAAGGCATATTATGATGACATTTTATCTTCATAGACGCAAATGAATTGTAAGCGAGTAAAAACAAACACAGAGAGAGAGAGAGGGAGAGAATGTTAGCAGTAAGGGCATATTAAAAAACAAAGACTATTACAACTCTCTGCATGTAATGAAGATCTAAAAACCCACAGAAACTTTAGCAAAATGTAGTTTAAATGCTTATGTTGTATTTCTCTCAAAGCTGGTGATTAATCTTTCTTAAAAGCTTATCATTGGGGATCTACAAAGAAAATATAGTAACAGCTTCTCAATTTATAAATGTATTGCCATTTGTCAAAGTAAATATAAATGGCTGGAGGGCCAACTGCACAAGAATAGTTCCAAACAAGTGGTTGATTTCATTTGTTTAGCAGTATGAAACACTTATGTCAGTAAAATAAGTTCAGTAATTTCCCCGATGCTAAAAGAATGACCTATAGGAAAAAGAGAACTTTTAGCATTAGAAAGAATAAAAAAGAAACACCTTTACAGAACACTAAAACAAAAATTATTAAATTATAATAAAAATTAAAGTAAAAGAATAAATATATGTCTAATTGTCAGAAGCATCCTCAAATTACTGTGATCTAGGATCAGTCTTCAACTTTTTGAATGTGAATAGAGAAGAGTATAGAATCATTACATAAAAAGTAAAAAGGAAGATTGTTTTAAATATTTTTCCAAGAATAATGACATGCAAAAGAACAGTAATTGCTTCAAGAAGATTATTATTCATTTTATACCTACAACCACCTTTTCATATAAAGAACTATTGCTACTGTTTAGCTAGTGTTAAGCACTCAATTACTAATTGATCATATTTGGAGAGTGCCACTTCAACAAAAAACCACAACAAACCCAAACATGAATGAAGTGGGATAATACAAAACTTAAAAACCCCCCTCATAAGCAGGCACAATCTAACAATTTAAGCAAATGAGCATACCACATGGACATCAAATAAAAGGCGATAATCCCAACAAAACAAAAAAGTATACCTAAGCTCTGATACTATAAAAAGGCATCCAACCCAAAACCATTTGGCAGTAGGTCCTGCCTAACCTCAATACGAGATAACAACAGACCCCAAATTCAACTAAGGTGAGATAACAACACTTGAAAAATAGTGTAAAACACATAATTGCATATGATCTTGAAATTAGATAAAGCATTACCTGGTCTAGATTTTGCACCGGCTCTGAAGAATCACTAGACTTTGGCACAGCCCTCACTAGAACAGAAAAGTAATTAACCTTGCCATTAAGCTTCTTCAACCTATCCTCATTACGTTGTTCAACCTCATCAATGTATGCAACGCGAAGTGACGGGTATCTGCCAGTAAAAGATATATCCACTTAATAAAAAATATGTCGGTTGCTAAAAGCAACTGAGAAATCTTAGGAAAATTAGCATGCTTACTTAGTCATAAGCCTCAGAATGTCCTGTGCACGCTGGTCACCAGACCGCTTCTGAATGCCATATTGTTGACAAGACACAACATATGTGAATTTCATATCAGCTACTGCTTCACACTGTACCTTCAGTGACCTATCCTCTTTGTTATCCTCCGTACTTAATTCTATGGCCTTATAGCCTTCCATCAAATCTAAGAAGGTTGACATTAAAACCAAGTGAGCTTGAATATCTCATATCACACAATAATTCATGCAAGAATAGAAATATTAGTAACGAAGATGTAAGAGCATCAGTAATGCGATTAGCAGCATACAATTAATTATACTGCAATTTTACAGCAAGGTGAAACAGTTACCTTCATGTTTGGCCATATCAAGGAAAGCCTGCAGCTCCAATGCTTCACGATAGTACATCATACCTCTAACTGACATTTATAATGATCTATTAGTCTATAGAAAAAAGGAAACCAGTGCAAACATATGCATGCACACAAACACACATGAATGCACATGTGAGCATGCACACACACCACACACACACAGAGAGAGAGAGAGAGAGAACCAGTTCTCGTTAAAGTTTGGCCCCTATATGATGCCCATAAACGAAGGTGTTCTTCTAACTCAGGAGATTCTTTAAGTTCTTCTTCACTGCTGCATCTCACCCGTTCAAGAAAGTTATTCCATTCATCTGTACATTATTAATCAGCAATCAGCCAAAAATGGAAGAACAGTGCGAAGATTTCGCATTTCCAATGTACAAGTGAATGTAAACCCTTTATAAAAATTAAAAAAAAAAAGGGTGAATTCAAACCTGGAAAGATTTTTTGCAAGTAAAAGAGGATGGAAACACCATCTTCATTTGGATTTTCCAATTCTTGCAAGGAGAAAAGAACTTCCTCTGTGTAGTAAGGAGTCAAAACACTACAAAAAACATGATTTTATCACTTCAGCAACATGCATTAAAAACAAAATGGATTATCATGTAATCATGATCATCAAGCAAAAATGAAGCTAACGATATTTGAAATGCTCAAGCCCATGTACAGTATTCATTAATTTTTACCAGATAGCGAACTAGAACTCATTTTCAACATTTAACCAGAGGTTCAGCAATCATATGGAATAGGAATTTACTTCAAGCTAATTAGCTCGAAGAGAGAGAACAATATTCAACCAACTTCGTAATCATGGACAAAAATGAAATAAGAAAAATTATGTCAATTTGTTTGTAATTAAGTTTTATACATTTCATTATCTTAAATTATTTAATCTTCATGAAATTACATTATTTAAGGCAGTCTGGAAACATAAAGAGGAGACCAACAAATGCCCCTACAAGAAGATTTGATTTAATAGATGATATCCATTTCCAGCAGTAGAGGAAGACTGAAGAGATATGTAGGGGAACTATAAGAAAAGACCTCATTTTACTTAGCCTACAGAGATTAGTCTTACATAGCGTATAGTGACACAGTGAGATCCATATACCAACCCAATAGTGGGAAAAGGCATTGAATTTTTGCAAGTAAAACCTCATATAGTAGTACTTAATTTATTTAATTGATCTTTTCTGTATATTTTATACCAATAAAATCTAGTTTTGTCAATTGTAGAACAGGTGCGTATAGTAGCAGTAAAAACAAGTAGGAATAGAATAAAAACGGGAAGGAAATAAAAGGAAAGATTTATGGAGAACTAGATACATGTCAACTACACTGCAAGCCATTCTATTCCATGGATAGGCAGATAGATAGGGTAGAGCTTTGGGTTTATAAATTGTATCATATACTCTGAACTAATTCATGTTATCTACAAATAACTAATATAAATGACTACTATAATCAACAAGCAAGATCCTAATCGTTTGTTGAATACTAATGGTTGCAAAAATTCTGTTATTTGAACCAGCTTAGCTCAGAGGTTGAGTATTGCATTTATAGCGCAACGGTCATCAGTGTGATTACGATAGCTGGCAGGTGTGGGAATTTTACACTACTGGTATCTTTTATTAAGAAAATAAAAACAACATAGAAAAAGTTTTTCTCCTTTTCCAAGGTTTACTAATCTGCTTATAATGTTATAAAAACTTCTGAATATGAATAAATTGGATAGCTTCTACTGTTGGACAAACAAAACAAAGGGCTTTCTTGCAAGATTTTATATATCAATAATTTTTTAAAAATAGCACAAATATGCTCTTTCAATTTCCCATTCAATCGTCAACAAGAAATATTCATTAGTTGATACTCAATGAGATATAAGAAGAGTAAAAAGCACTATTAGAAAGAAACAATAAATCTGGGATAAAGCTTACGAGAATGAAAGCATATTGCGAACTTTAGGCGCAGCAGGCATATCCATAAACAAAGAATTTGAAAAGAAAGAAATTCGCCTCCTAGCCTCTAAATTAGATGGCACGTCCATAGCAGATTCCTTTGTGGTAAGTAACAGATAAAGTCGGTTGATCTGCAAAAAAAAATTAGGAAAAGCCACGATAGAAACAATTAATAGATTTATCTAGAAAGAAATACTTTAAGCTTTAGTCTCCAACAATGAACTCACCTTTTCTTTCCACGCTTCTGTAACAGGAGATATTGGAAACTTGATGGCTCCAGCAGAGGCAAATAATTGATCTAATTTTTTTTGATCAAATAATTGATAATGTTGATCAAGTAGGATCATCCCCTCATGCCCGGACCCTCCATGTATTGAATCCACCAAACTTTTAAGTATAAAAAATAAAATAAAAATGAGTAAGTTAAGGCACTAGGACATACACACATTAAGGAAACAATCATGTGAAGATGCCAAACCTGGAGATTTCATCCTCTGTCATTATGTCTTTTGTCACAGTCTCCAGCATATCCTGGAAACAGAGTACCACTTGACCCCTTTCCTCCTGCTTATTTTCCAACTGCAAAAATCAAGCAGGTCATCTTAGGACTTCTCATTACCACCCAAATCCCATAGGAATGAAAATCTTCTTAAACCAAGCTAGGTTTTGAATATTACCAAAAATTTGATCAACTTCACAATATGGTCATAGAGACTAGGGAGAGCACTCATTTTGTAAGCCATAATTAGACTACCATCTTCTATACGTTTGTCAACCTTGGAAAATATGTCATTTATAACCCTGGAAACATATTGGAATGAATAAATATTATGTTAGACAACAGTAGGCTTCACCTAATAATAATCTTAATAGGAGGAAATTGTAGCTTGAATGATATGGATTACATCTGTGGTTAACATTCTACATTGAACAAGAGCTTACTCTTTTTCCCGGGGCCCTTCAACCAAAAACTTAATAATACTTCTGAATGAGGCATAGCATTCACCAATTGCACAGAACATGTAAGGGTCAGCTTCAATTCTCTTTTGCAGCTCTTTATCCCTGCTATCACTGTCCTTGGCCATATCCAATGCTATTGGGATCTACATGAAGATTCATAGTTAATATTATGATACTCAATTCTCAAAATCACCGGAGCAAAATAACTTGAAACAAACCTTGCTAGCAAGCAAAAATGGTGGCCACTGGATTTGCTCTAAATCACGGTCAGCCCAATAGGGAACAAGCAACAGGTTCATTTCCCTGAAAATGAAACAAGCTCAGCACGTAGTAAGAATAAGATTAAAGCTGGAATTACAGAGTATAACTTAGAGCAGAGAGTATAAATACTTATTGCTTATAAGATCTTCCTGTCGAAAACTGCTGATTATTTTGTTCCACAACTGAGCAAATTTTGCAGCCCCTTTCTCTTTATTAGATGGTGGCTGAAAAAATAGACTATTATTAGATGGCAAGGTATTTTGTAATGCTTCTATCACAAAATCATAGAGAGATTACAAGTTATATGGTAGGTAATGTCAAAGCGGTTTGACCTGCCCAAAGCTGCGAGAGAAAAAACCCCAAACTCCTTTCCTCTTTTTCTTGCTTAGATCCTCTGGAATTAAACGGGCATTAAAAGCACCAGGCAATGATTCAAAACGAGATCTGAGCATTCCTAATGTTCGAATCTGGAGTTTATAAACAAATAAAGAATGAAACAGTAAAAATCCAAACACAGCAGAAATAAAACAAAACCAATCTAGGTTCGAAAAAGATTCTATAATAATTATTGAGAAGCAGATAAAGATGAGATTTTCACTATCTCCAAATAAAAGTGAAACCAGCAATTTTCATTATGGCAAAGTTTACAAAAAAAAAAAAGGATGTTCTACAGTTGACATCATCCACATAAAATAGGTGAAGGAAGCAAACACATGGTAAACAACGACCATAGTGCATGTTTCCTGAAAATGCTTGACAAAATAAGAAGACATTTTGTTAAATAATCAGAAAAATGAGCAAAGGAGTAAAAGTAATAAGACAAGATTGTAGTAACTAGTTATGTAAAGCTCAACTAACCTCTCCAAGTCGTCTAAATGCGCCATAAATACCTCCAAACAATGTGGAGAATATTGCATACCAAATCTGGGTATCCATAAAATAGACCTAGAAAATAAAAATCTGCAAATTAGACCTTAAAATATCCCAGTCAAGCTTATGACAGAAAAACATGGATCAACTATGAGCATGACATAAGCCATACAAGAATGATTGGAGCCCAGAGAGCAATCACGACACCAATGTTGTTCTTTGCTGCAAAAAAGACAAGAGGAAATGAACCTTCTGTTATGGGAAAGAGAAGAGAATGACACATTTTAATGTCCACTACCTCGGGGGAAAAATTCATGCCATTGGAATTTACTTATCCGAACAGACATAACAGCTTTTGTGGGACCAACTAAAGGCTTTATCTGTCACCAAGAAAGGAAGAAATGATAAAAGGTTGAATCAGTTGCTAAAAAAATTTCAAAATCAGATATGCTCAACAGAAATAGGTAGATAAAATAGAAGATCTTTTAAGATCAAAACAAGAGAAATGCCAACTGAAGTGATTCTGGGTTGCCTTAAGTCCAGCTTCACCATTACTTTAATCATGGCCAACTTTTGGTATCAATAGCTGACCATGACAGTATTTTGATTGATTTAATGATCAGTGCAGAAAAAGAAAGTATGATCGTGTGTATGGGCAGGGGGGAGTTAAGGATCAAATGATTGAAAGACACACCTCAATATAATAACTAAATGTCAACTTAGTGATGATAAGTAGGACCCAAAACATTGTATACCTGAAAGTTCAACAACAAATAAATTAGAAATCAAATATTTGACATAGTTACCACAAAGGCAATCAATCAATCTTAAAAACATCGAACTCTTACTTGAAGAGAGAAAATGTGCTCTCGTGCATTGCCCTACCAACATAGAGACGAGGCTGAAAGAATCAGGCAAGGCAATAAGTGAACTAGAAAACAAGTAGGGAAAAGAAGATTATATAAGAATAGTTGTCTACCTGTGACCACCACATCATAAGCATCACAATTTTGTAGTGTGAACTTTCAAGGAATCGACGAATGAATGGAAAAAGAAACAAAATTGCGGCCAGCATATTTGGTGACAAGTAAATTACAACAGCCAAAATAAACAAGGAAGGTGAATTTGAGGTATTGCCAAACCAGCTTTGGATGGTTCGTGCAAACCCTGAAGGATCGTCCCAAGTATAAGCATAAGTGACAGGTAGAACGATCACCCACGCGGCTGCAGAAAGAACTTTCAATATGTATCTTAACTTAACATGAAATGACATGCTCTGCTGTGCTTTCCAGCTAAGGATTACATCAAGGACAGCTGCAAACATTATAGAAATATCAGTAAAAACTTCAACATAGCTGACATGCAGTACAATGAAAAGGTTTCTGCATTCCATAAAATGCAACAGCTTCATTATCGGGTTGACATAAGCAATAAACAAACATGCATCTTGCCATAGAGAAACAAAGAGTGAAGCAGAAAGAAATTTCCAACTTAACTTATACACAAGCATGTAGACTGAAATACCAGACATTTTAAAAAACATAGTCCACTAGTGATTGGCACCTAAGTTGATGGCATCCATCAACCAACAGTATACAACAGATCAAGACCAGTCTCATTATTGATAATGAAGGAAATGGAAAGGGTGATCCTACAAGGTGCAATGTAAATAACTTAATGTTAACCACGTCAGATGCCAGAAACAGTGTGCATAGAAATGATATGTTATCTGCAATACTAAAACAAAAGAGAAGCTATACGATACAACTGGGAAACTGTTATCTATCTGCTGTCATGATTCAACATATAAAAGGAAAATTATGTATGCCGTCAAAAGTACTACGACTCAAATCTTCTTTCTCAGTAAGTGTCAAACAATAATTATTTACTGTTAGCCTTAAATGGGTGTAGAAACAAGGTGTTAGTGCAAATAAAGTGCTTTCTACAAAGAACTTGAAATATAATTCACCAAAATAACCTCAGATTTCAGAAACCAACAAGTAGCATTTTTTTCTATTTTTATTATCTTCATAATGATTTGCCTACCATCTCAAAGAGGATGTTCCACTCAATCAAGAAAGCTTCTGTTGCAAATAGTTAAAATGATAACGATAGACGCTGAAGTAAGATTAACTGGTTTCACTCACCTTGGCCAAGCTTCAATATAGCAGCAGTTATGAAGACACTCAGCACTTTCTTGAACAAATCACCCCTAAAGATTGAACTTGGTTGCCCCGAGCCATGCCAAGCAATAATAATCATGGCCTTACAAGAACCAGACTCTATCAACACCATGCCAAAAAAATAAAAAATCTCAAAGGTAAATATGGAAAATCAGGTGCACCAAAGGTAAGTGCTACCTGCAAGGACAGGATGAAAAAACTCCACATTCGATCAAAGCTTCTGAAAACATGCCAGAATGAGCGTATCTCAACAAAGTTAACTTTCCCCATCCATCGATCATTAGTAGATGGCTTGTTATCCTACATATAAGAACCATCAGCCACAAACTAAGTAGGAGAAAACAATCATGCTAAAATGACTTAATACAATTAGCCAGGTGTCCTTTATTGCTAGCTTCCCATTTGTTTTCAATAACCAAGACAACTTTCAAATCTCTACAGTCACTAAAAGTTGTAGATTACATAGTCCAATTACCTTAGCGGTCAGTGCCATCAAAATAGACTTATCTACCATTCTACGAAATAGAAAACAAAACATATTGAGACTCATAAGAAAGAGGAAATTGACATTACTTCAACTTGAAGTCCACCATAAAGCCCATGACCTAAAGTTGATCAAGCAAATACAAGACATGCAAGCTAGAACCTCATGAGGAGAATTTACAAAATTACTTTGATCGCCACAATAGATTTAATTGTCTAAAGCCTCCCAGATGCAAGAACTGAGAACCATATATACAATAAACTCACTGCTGCCCATTGAACATTCTTCTTTTGGTTTAACAAATGCAAGGGAGAGAACAAACAGAGATCCAAAAATAAGCTTACCCCATTTTTCTCACGAAGTTGATCAATTGGCCGAGAAAAGAAATCAGCATCAGCACGCATTGGCCAACCCAACCGGAAACAATCAACGGACCTACAATTAAAAATGGGTAAATATATCTTTAGGAATATAAACGTGGAGAGATAAAACTTACAAATAAAAAATTCATACCAGAAGTATTCATTTAAATCATCGTAATTCCTCCATTGTGAATGCTTTGATTTCCCTCGTTTACTTATTTCAGCTTCCTGCAAAGAAAATCATCTTTTTTTCAGAAACAGGAAGACCAATTCTCCAGCATATTCACCTTTAAATTAAAAGGCACAAACACACACACCAACAGAAAAGGAGAGAGAGAGAGAGAGAATAAAATGTATGCAAAGCGGACAGGAATTGCATAGGGTACCCTCCGAATAACATCATAGATAGGTGTAACGACTTTCTTCAAAAAAGCCTCCTCCTCGCCTCCATAGGCTGGCTTCACATTCTCTCCGGTCATAGGACTGACATTTCCAGCTAGCATACCATAAAGTTCAAATGCCATCTACAGTAAGCAAAGGAAAGAAGCATTTACTATTTAATAAAGCAGAATAGATTTATCAAAGCAGTTATCTAGAGATAGAGATGTTATGGTTAGAAACACAAGCCAGGCACTGACACTAGTCCCCATACAGAACTACATAAATACAGTCAAGACAAAGAGAAGATTGATAACCACAACGAAAATGCCACTATAGATGGCAACAAATTCCAGAGTAAGTTGATAAGAATGAAATTGGATAAAAGCCAACTTAAAACAATGTCCTTTCATTAATGTTGGAGAGGTACATGAATGGCAACAATGTCATTTCTCCAACGCTAGAGAGATATGGGCGGACATAATTTTCATTAGGTTGTTCATATCAAATAGATTACAAGCCATTTAACTTAAAACCAATTCGCAATAGGTGGAGAGGACTCAATCTTATTAACGAACCCAAGAGATCCCACTCGCCCTCACATGTAGGAAGAATAGACCTAAGACATGGTATGTACTTCAGCAGTAGTGAATTACAACCCTACTGCAGACAATAAATGATGGGACAGCTTGCTCTGATCAGTAAAATTTAAATAAACCTCAAGTTTAGCCGGTGTGGGATAGATTACGTACAGTATCCATCATATGTAGGCCACATATTAGCAATTTAAACAAACAATGCTACAACCTTGAAAATCGAAAACGGCAGCAAGCAAAAAAAAAAAAAAAAAAGGCAACAAGCAACCTAGGCTTTGAAACCATGCTAAAAATCTAACTTAACACTAACTGGCCATAAGTGAAAAGGCTTAACTTGAATATAAGTTGCAACAAAACCCTAACTTAGCCAAGGTGCTATAACAATACACAACAATTCACAACTATGCATTTATGATGGCAATATCAAACACATGACAACACAACTTGAACTTTAACACAAAAATACTATTAGAAACTTGAGTGACGCAACACATAAATCTGTCTAACCCAAAAAATGACATGACATGACCAATTTTACAAATAAATCAATGGTTGGCAATTTTCATTCAAACTAACAGCCATTGACACAGAAATGATTCATGAACCCCAAATGCATATCACCTTTTTTGGCTACAATGAACTGACATTTTGCCAACTTCTCACATTGCACATCAAGTTTGACCTCTACAAATAGCCAAAAGACCAATGCAATGGTATCAAAGAAGGACCTAATTTTAACCGCTAGCTTCTATAGGCACCCATGAAGATATTCTAGTTTGATAATGTTCAGTTCTACAAGACAAAGAATTTCTCACAAATTAAATGCAGAAACACTTATAGAACAAACTTTTTTTTCTATCAATTGCTAAATCTTTTCTGATAGAAGTGTGGTTCAAAAACAAATGGCTACTATTTCCATGCCCATTATACAGAAGCCTGCTCCAGTTTGCTTAAAAGCCTTAATTCAATCTACATGAGTATGCATATTTATGGAAAGAAATGGAGTTTTTCGAACATACATGATGATAGATGTAGCAAAGGCATTCTGGCATGAATCTCAAGTTTGCAGCTTCACCCCATATTAAAAGATACAGACCCATGTACAATAATTTTCGCTGCTGCACTTCCTGCTGAATGGTTGGCAACCTGCAGATTTGAAATATCAAGGAGAATTAAGACAGAAGAAATAGGGGAAATCCATTCCTTAGAACATGACTGAAGTTGAACATCTTGAAAGACTAGGGGTGAAGAGCAAAAGGAAAGATACACAACAAGCACCCTACAAAATGAAGTGCTTCCTTCCCCCAATTTATCGATTGGAGTTCACTTTTGATATGTTGAAACACTTGTTATAATTAACTTAATTCATGACATATATTTATCTTAAAATATATCCTACAAGCAACATAAAGCAGCTTCCATTGAAGTTACATAGTCCAGCAAGATTTTACTGCTTAATAATAGCATGGAGTCTCACCAAAGACTACTTTTCCGATCCAAGTACTTGCACCACTTTTTGTAGTTCTTAAAAAGTTTCTTCATCACTTCTGTCAGTGCATGATCATCCAACTGCGCAAGAAATAATTATGTCAGACAATTTTTTAGCCATGTACCCTCTCAACAAACAACATAAGATCCAATTGCTGAGGCCACAAACTCCATTTGAAGCACATATAAAAGAAAGAAAGAAACGCTTTTGTATTATACTAATTAAAAAGAGTTCATAGCACAAAGAAAACAAACATTTTAACAGATAATAACTCTCCACTTGTCAAAAATAAGCTTAAGATATATTATTCTGAGAAAACTCCCCCTCACATGCCGGCCAATACTAACAATTGAAACAAATGAGCCTAACATGTGAACAAATAATGAGCAACAAACAACAAAAATAAACAAGGTAAGAAACAACTTAAGCTCTAATACCAAGTTTAGCTTCCACTGTAAAACCAATTGGCAATCCGTAGAAAGGACCAACCAAAACATAAGGCCACAACAAACTCTTAAGTTTTCATGGGATAAGATGATTAAACATTCCCTTCACATGTAAACTCCATGCTAACAGCGTAAATAAACACGCCTAACATATGGCTAACAAATAAGGGGTAAGAAACAACATAACAAATTGGGCATTTATTTCCACATGTTTGGCCACTCCTTGGCATCAGGTGTTAACATTACACATGAAGGGAGTGTTAGCAGGTGTTATCATATAGGTTAGCTTTAGAATTTGTTGTAACCTTACAAATTAGTTCGATCTCTTCACTTATTGCCAATTGGTTTTAGTAGCATGCTTAACAAGTTATGAGCTCACGTTACTTGTTACCTCGTTTGTTAAGCTGTTTGTGCCTCTTATTTGTCTATTGTTTGTCCATATGATTTTATGTTTACATAAATAACAGTGTTTTGCTCTTTCTCAACAATAAGGACGATTTCTGTTAAATCACACAAGAAAGAGTGAGCAACAATTATCAGCAAAAAAATGAGAAACGATCATTGCTGCTTAGCACTGCTGGTAACACTGCACAAGGACTTTAAGAGAGATCTATGAGATAAGATTAGAAAAGTATTTTGAATAACTGGAAAAGGAAATTGAGAAACGGGAAAATTAAGTAAGAAGAATTGCATACTTTTGATGATTAAGATGGGTTTATCAAAAATAAAAGGCACACACATATTCACAAAACTAAACACCCCTTATAGATCAAACTCAATAGCCCCATGTAGATGATTTTTGAACAATTATGGACTCACTAATGAATCATTGTTCCCAAGCATGTCTAGCAAAAATTGGATGCACAGCAAGTCGATGGATTTAACCTCAAAGTAGGTGCAGGGTTTTAGGTTAATTCTGCATTACGAGATGTTGTAGAGAATTTGACTTGATGGCTCCGAAATGGATTTTCTCCTTAAATTTCTCTCTGGAGTAGGAGATTGCTTACCCATGTCTCCTATTTCACACATCATCACATTCCTTAACCGCTGCTTGAGAATCAATTCTTTCTAACCTGAGAATTAACTCTCCATCATTTAATGAGGCATGAGCTAGCAGCTTTTTATTGGTTGCACTACTTATACCTCTAGCCTATATGCGGTCTTTAAGCCTCATTACTTGTTTCCACTTCCCACTCACTGCTATATGCTCTTGTTCCTACTCCTCGGGGCATAGCTTCAAGGGCTTGTCCTCGCTTCCACACTACTCTAAGTATTTGCTTCACGCTCTTGCACACCACTCCAGGCTCTTGTTCTCACGTCTACGCTACTCTTAAGTATTTGCTTCACACTTCCGTGCACCACTCCAAGTTCATGTTCCCAAATCATTACCCCTATTCACCACTTCCCACTTTACCTTTCAATCATTCCACCTACCACAGCACTCCATACTCTAGCGACCATTCCAAATCCTCTATGCTGCTCTACTTCATCTTGTTTCACCTCTTTACGACACTATACCCCATAATACTAATTTAACCTAGTAAAAGTTCAGGGACTAATCCAAACTTTTGATAAAAATTCAAGGATGAAATGGGCCACATATAAAAGAAAAGGGGATAAAGGTAACCATCACCATTTGAATATTTGCAATAGAAAGTTCATGCTCACATAGAAATATATATGTATAGTTAGCAAGCAAACCTTGGGTTGTTGATCAGGCTTTGGAAATTGCCGTATGTGCACATTTGCAAGCAATAAGATCAAATGCTCCCTTTGATTTGCCACATTATCTTTCTGAAGAGATACCAATTGAGATATAAGTATGGATCCAAATAAACAAATTGAATTGGCTTTTACCAATACTTTACTAGCAAATTTCAAACATTGGCAAGGGAACACAGAACACCCCACTGCACTGTAAACAAGTAGTTCTACTCCATTTATTTTTCACCTGAAACCCAAACATTTCTTGAAGCCAATCTAGAATGTCTTCATCTTTCTTTCTCTTGTGGTCTTTGGGCCATGGAAGACCCCTAGTGTTACGAAGAGCATAAACAGCTGCTTGGATCTACAATTAAGGTAAATAACAATATGTAACCAAAAGAAGGGAAAAGCAAATTGGAAGTTCAAAACAACTATCAGACAAGATGCAAGCTCAAAATATACCTCAGGATATTGCATTATAGCCTGGTTTGCACTTTCAGGATCAAGAGGAAGGATGTTGTAAGGGACCAAGATCTGTGTCTGTTCTGCAACTTTATCTTGAGCTTCCAAAATCTGCACTAACCTTAACCATAATTACATCTTTCACATGCAAAAAAATGAAATTTGGAGCTCATGGTTTCTTAGTAAATTAATCTAGCCAGTGAAAGATATCTACATCAAACAAGACAATAAAAAAAATGATCATAGGTCAAGATATATAAAATAGTTTCACCTCACGGTCAACTTCAATAGATTGTGTCAAATTGACGGCCTTCAAAACCTCAAAAAGAACATTCGCGGTTTGGTATGCTTTTGTAAGTTGCGCCCTACATAAAAAAAAAAAATGGATGTCAAGTAAAGAACTATGAATAGCAATTTCCACAATAATCACCCAAATAACTTAATACCATACCACCTTTAGGACTTACCGATCAGCTTTATCAGCAGCATTTGTCAATGCCTGGATGTACTTTTTGTAGTAGTGTTGATAAAAACTTTGCATTTCACGGGCATCACTTTTCTTAACCCTTCCCTGTAGAGTTGGATCATTCTCCTGTAATGACAAGATGAAATCTCCTCATGAGACCAACAGCAAAGAATAGATATAAAGAACTAGAAGCATAAATAAATGAAAGTGAGGACATGTAGACAGTATAACCAAATTTATTTTACATTAGGTGCATTTCAGCCATGAAAAGCTCTGATTACAGATGAAATTCTACTTACTAACACGGACTCCACATCAGATCTGTTTGGTAAGGATCTAAAATATTGGAAACTGGTGATCCTAGGGAAGCTATACCATGAACTGTTATTAGCATGCCTAGGACACTTCAACTTATGAACAATTAACTCCTACGAAACTCATCAACCTTATTAACGTTGAACCATTTCTCAAACCAATTCATGCTTTCGTAATCCGTCTATGAAAAATTAACTTCTAAAAACTCATCAATCTGACTCTTGAAACCATATGTGTAACCAGTTTATGAACCCAACAATCAAGGGTTTAGTTAACTATAGAAGTGACAACAATATGAGAGTTCTGATTGTCCTACTTGATAACTTTTAAGAACTATGTCAACCCAAACAAAATAATGTCTAACTTTGACGATTAAAACAAGTATTATATAAATGAATAAGAGAAATTCCTGATCAGAATGTGCTTTAAACATTCCCTTTCGCAAGTTTCAAGGCCATCATTGGCAACTTGTTATAAATTTTCAATGTCCATCTGGGACAAACTAGGGTCCATGTCAAAAATCGCTATCGAAGCCGTAACCACCCTTCAGGATATGAATCACAAAGCATCCAATATAAAAATATGTAAAAGCTAATATGACTACTCATAAACAAAATTAACTAAATACAAAAATTTATTAACAAAAAGGAAAAAGAAGTTGGCATAAAATAAATATATACCATGCATGAGAGAAAGGAAGGAGAGGGACAATTATTTAGAGTTGGGTTGACTTAGAAGCTAAGATGAATTCTAATATAAGTGAATTTGGCAAAGCATAAGCTCATTTTTAGTTTGCCAAATTTGTGAAAATCCTTCATCGATTTTCAAAAGTGAAACGAGTGGCAAGAATGGTAAATTACATTCTTAAGAAAAAACTAAAAGGGAGAAAATAGACACAACTTTCTACTATATCCAAAAGTTTTAAATAACCATCACCGACTAGAAAACAGTAATTAAAACAAGGGATAAACCCAGTTCCCTTCTGTGTTTTTCCCCCATCTATCCAGCATTAAGCAGCAGAATTTCATAATGGAAGCTCTAAATATACCAGGTTCCACAAAATATTGGAAAAAGTCACAGAAAAATAGTCAATAAATACTTCATCATTGGTTCATGGATCATTAAGCTCCAATGATATCAACCATGCCACTATTCTCATGCTTCTCTACCCAAATTGAAATTCAGAAGCTCATTCTTAGTTAGCCAAATTTGTGAAAATCCTTTTGGAAAGCATGGATTTCCAAAAATGACATGAGCTGCAGGAATGGTAACTCACATTTTTAAGAAAGAAGCCAATAGGGAGTGTATAAACACAACTTTCTGCTAAATCCCAAAGTCCACCATCACCGACAAGAAAACAGTAATTAAAACAGGGTTTAAACCCAGCTCCCTTCTGTGTTTTTCCCCATCTCTCTCATGTATTAAGCAGCTGAATTTCAGTTTGGCAGCTCTAAACATACTAGGTTCCACTACAAATTTAGGATAAGTTCCAAAATATAGTCAATAAATACTTATACTGGTCTGTGGATCTTTAAGCTCAAATGATGTCAATAATGCCATTATTCTCATGCTACTCTACCCCAATTGAACATCATTTCTACATTTCAAAGGCATTTAAAATATATGCTAAGCAAATTCTTCAAAAGAGAAGAACACAAGATACTCACTCTTTCAAGACGTTGAAGCAGTGCAGTTTTAAATTGGCGAACACCACGCCCACTGGAAGTGGGATCCAGCCTGTGAGCTTTCTCAAATGCATAGAATCGACCTACAAAGAAAACCGCAATGAAAAGATTCAACTTGAGAATGCAGATATTTTACAGAATCACACTGCAAGTAACCATGAAGCAAGAAGCAAATTAATAGCAACAATGAAATGAAACAAGTGGTACCAATATGTTTGAGGTTGAGTAAAGACAGACAAATATAAATGCCCATATATAAATATTTGACAGAACAAAACAGGTGAAATTTGAAATAATGCTCTTCCAAGAAAAACCAAATAAGCAGGGATGTCAAACATCAACCAAATCACAGCACCGAAAGAAGTATGATTTTAAGATCTAGATGACTGTAGACAAAAGTAGACAACACTAATTCTTGAAAATCCAGGAAAAATAACTTCAACGCTAGAAAATGTTACAAAGAGTTATCGGCATACTTCTGCTTCATTATTATTGCATCTTGCTTCTAGGGGAAAATCATTTAATGGTTCAAAGTTGCAATACTTGCTGCTGATCTTATAAAAGATTTACAGAGTAGAAAACAAATTTTCTTATTGAGATGCATCCGAATAACGCAACAATAGGAAACCCCATAATGTATCATTTTTAAGGCAATACATAGTTGGAAAAATCCAAGTGATAGGTTGTCAAATATTTGAAATTTTGAGTAGTTATCTTAACAAAAAAGTGAGATGCAAATAAAAATAGTACTAAATAATAATTAACTCAGTGAAGTAGACAACAGTGTAAGCCAACTTGTCAAGGAGCTGCAAGCGTAAGTATATTTTCACTTTCACCTACATGTGCATACAACAGAAAATATATCCAATAGTACACAATGTACATATGGAATCAGAAAAGTAGGTTAGATATATTGGGATTTGAAACTGCTATACTTTACACACTTAACACACAAGAATAAGGCTAACTCGTAGTAATAGTAATAGCGAGAAACATGTATGAAAATAGTACTGCAAATAATGGCGTTAAAACATAAAGAAAATCCATATTGTGAAAAGCAAACTAAGGCAGAAACTTACATAGATAAGCCACCCTTGGGTTGCTTGATTCGACCTCATTAGCAACACGGAGAATGGGTGCAATCTCGCTAAGAGAAGATGGCACCACCTCACTGTCAAAAGCTGTCTCTCCTAGATTACCAGCAGTCTGCGTGCGTGTGATCCGCCTCAGCGGTTGCGATTGATCTGACCCCCTGCTCGAGGACATCTTTGCCCTCGCCTTCCACCCAAAGTCTCAACAGGGAAAAAAACACTAACTTCGCTGCAAGAAAAAAAAAAGCTGTTTCTGTTCATCTTGCATTAGGTTTGAACAGAAATACAAAATCAAAAACCAAAATTTAACCTATCTCAGCTTAATAACACATCATAAACACCCAGAAACCAAAAATGGAAAAGAAAAAAGCCAAGTTTTCAGAAAGCAACAAAGTAAAAGCTAGTGAATCTAAGATGCGAAGGAGAAGAAAAAGACTCTGGTAAGGAAAGAAACTACAGTGAAACACCAAAAGAAACTGGAAAATTTAACTGAAAATAAAGATTTCCAAGCACTGAAATTAAACATAAAAGAAAGACACTCCTACAGAGAACAAAAAATAAAGAGTTAAGCAAAGAAGGTGAAGTACCAAGCAATTAAAGAGAATACTTTGAGCTACTAAATCGTCTACCAAAAACAGCAACAGATTAAACACCGAAATGGTGAAGGCAATGTGAAGAGGAAAGAGAGCTCACAGAGAAAAACCCTAAGAGAGAGAAAAACAACTATAGAGTGAGAAACAGAGACCGAAGAGAGAGTGAGTGAGTGAGACAGAAGGGCAGCTACTTTAAGCTACTTAGCCTCAAAGGAAGCAAAGCGGAGAATGAAGCCAAGAAAAAAGAGAATGGACTTGTTTTTTTTCTTTCTTTCTTCTTAACTGCTATTGGTGGAGCGGGTTGGGCAGAGAATGAGGCTTCATGTTTATTTAATTTGCAAAATGCCCACTGTTTGCTAAACCGCTTCTTTTATTAAATAAAGTTCATGCTCTAAATTTTTCTCTATGCTTCTTTCTAATTATTCGATGGTTAAGAAATAAATTAATCTTTGGAGATAAATATTTTACATCTCAAGCAATTTGAGTTCAATTAACAAAATTGAAACACTAAAAATCTGTTTAAATCGATCAAATTTTTTTTTAAAACTTGATTCTCACTCCAAAAATAATTAAAATTCAAATTAATTATTATCAATTTGAGTAAAGAGGTTATACTTAAAATTATTTCATATAAGTTTAAAACTCAATTTAAGATTAAATTTCTAGTACGAAATTAGAACAAACAATCTAAATATTTATTTAAATTATACAAGTAGGATAAAAGTGTAAATATGTAATTAAATATATTTCTATTAGTAATACTTTTTAAATAAAAAAATCTACACAAATATATAGGTTGTTATATGTCAAAATATTTAAACTCAAAAGTAAAATTTATTTTTCTTCAACTATAACCTCAAACGATCATTAGAATTTACTTAACTAAGCCAAAGCTTAGTCGTCCTGGCATCTATGATCGTATGCTATCACTATCAAGACAAGTGGTGCTAACTACATATCCAATAAGACCAGTGTTGTAGGGTATTTTCGACAAGTGATATCAAATTTTAAAAAAAAATAAGATTCTTTATGAACCAAAGCAAATTTTTTGGGAAAAATGAAAAAGTAGCCGTTCTTGATCCTTGAAAATACCAATTTACCTTTGATAAAATCATTAGATTCACCGGTACCTGACTAAAAGCTTGGTATCACAAATTCTAAAATGGCCATGGTTTATAAGGTCAATTCAGCAATCACTGTAATCCTCTTTGTTTGGTATCAAAAGAGCTTGGGTGGGGTACATTAGAGAATTTGATAAACAGATAAGAGTAAGAACGATTATTCTGAGATCTGATCCTACAGTTGGAGACAATTGTTGGTTTACTTTGTCTTAACTCAAAAATTCCCACGTCTTTTTTCTGATATCGCTAGTTGGAGTCCATAATCACACATGAGTGTGCTCTCCAAAATGACCCTTCACACTGACGTGGCATGCTTTAATTGAACACCAAGACTTTAATCCAAGACACCAATTACCCAATCATCTTCACGAGATTACTTATTTAACTATTATTATATTATATAAATAAATATTAATTTTTTTATTCATAAAACTACTTAAACTTTATTAAATTAAATGATTCTATGTTACTTGTACTGTAAGAGATCTCACATTTGTCCTTGTGTAGGGTTTATTCTAAATTAATGTGCTCCATAAATAATAAAGGTAATAATTTATAAAAAGAAGATCCTTCGACAAGTTTTATGTCTTGTGATGATCCAAATGAAGATATTGTTTTGATATGATTTGATTTAATGAATGCTAGTAATTTCTTCCACCAGCCAAATTTCATACATCCTATGTTTGTAATAAAAACAAATATTAGTTGATTCTTTTGGTATAAGAAATTAGAACATCGATAGTTTTTTTAAGCAAATAGTCATCCAATTTGAAATCGAAATTTGTGAAAACTTATGAAGATTCGAAAGAACATTAATTTATATAGTTAGTCAATTAATCTGCACAAAAATGAACCCTATAATGAATGTGATGAACATGGAATAAACAATCTTACCTAATGAGTTTCATTTCAAATTGAGATCCATGTACAATGGAAATCAAACTTAATAATAAACTGGCATTTATTGGATCTGAAGTAAGAAAAACATTAGTCATTTTTTATTTTTTGATTCGATTAAAGTCATTTTTAATTACATTGAAATTAAAAGTTTGTTGTCAAGTTTCGTGTATAAGTTTATTTGCATATTTGATTTTAGATGGAAACATTTTATATAGTATTTACAATTTTAATAATTAAAGGAATGGATGAAAAAAATCACTGTAAAGAAAAAGATTTGATCAATCCAAAACCTTTTTTAATGATAAAAAAAAATCATCGTATGACTCTATGAAGAAATGAAAAGGCTAGCATTGGACAACTTACATAGAAAAAGAAAGGGAAAAGGGGTGAATTTGCTAAGACAAAAACATGTAACTACTTGTTAGTGTATGAGTCATAGTCGCCCATTGGTCTCAAGGAAAACAATTTAAACTGTATATAATAACAAGGGTTTGGTATGGATAAATTCATATCATTTGCTATTGTCTAAGGTTGCATTTGCTATGAATAATTTATTTATCATGATTAGATCATCAAAATGAAAGATTATTACCTTAAAAAATTATTTGAATCTCATTTAAAAGGATGTGGAAATTTTATCACCAAGATGGAGTGATCTCTAAAATCATTTTGTAACATATATTCTAGCACAACCTTTGTGACATTGAACTTTACGAAAATACATTAATTACTTTGATAGGTTATTTTAGGGAATTATACTAATCAAAATTGGTTCATGCATTGTAATTTCCCATTCAAAAATAATTATTAGCTTATAAATTGTTTATTCAAAAATAACTTAAATTTGCTACTTTCTTCTCAATCCTAATTATTCATCATTTTTGGACATTTGACTTGATGCTATTACTTTTTCTATGTAATATCAAACATAACAATTTAAAATCACATATGATTCGTAACATTACACATAGCAAAGATTACGAGATATTTAGATAATGTTGGTAGACTTATCAACATGATGATTAAAACAACACAATACTCTTGATATTTAAATAAGGCGGGTGGTCCTAACTACATATCTAGTAGGACTAGTGTTGTAGGGTATTTTCGGCAGGTGATATCAAATTTCAAAAAAGATAAGATTCTTAACGAACCAAAGCAAAGTTATTCGGGAAAAAAAAAGTAGCCATTCCCAATTCTTGAAAATACCAACTTACCTTTGATAAAATCATTAGATTCACTAGTACCTAACTACAAGCTTGGTATCACAAATTCCAAAATGGCCATGGTTTGTAAGGTCAATTCAGCAATCACTGTAATCCTCATTGTTTGGCATTGAAAAAGCTTGGGTGGGGTAAATTAGAGAATTTGATGAAAAGATAGGGGTAAGAATGATTGTTTCGAGAGTTGATCCTACAATTGGAGACAATTGTCAGTTTGTTTTGTCTTAACTTGAAAATTCCATTTCTTTTTTCTAATTTTTCCAAGAAGAGTCCATAATCGCACATGAGTGTGCTCTCCAAGAGGACCCTTCACACTAACGTGGCATGCTTTAATTGAACACCAAGACTCTAATCCAAGACATCAATAACCTAATTGTCTTCATGAGATTACTTATTTAACTATTATTATTTTATATAAATAAATACTAGTGTTTTTTTTATTCATGAAACTTCTCAAACTCTATTAAATTAAATGATTATACGTTACTTATACTATATGAGATCCACATTCTTCCTCGTGAAGGGTTTATTCTAAATTAATATGCTCCATAAATAATAAAGGTAATAATTTATAAAAAGAAGATCTTTCCACAAGTGTTATGTTTTGTGATGATCCAAATGAAAATATTGTTTCTATATGATTTAATTTGATGAATGCTAGTAATTACTTCCAACAGCCAAATTTCATACATCTTATGTTTGTAATAAAAAGAAAACATTAGTTGGTTTTTTTTATTAAGAGATTAGAACGCCGATAATATTTTTAAGCAAATAATCATCTAATTTGAAATCGAAATTTGTGAAAACTTATGAAGGTTCGCAAAGAACATTAATCTATATAGTTAGTCGATTAATCTACACAAAAATGAACCGTATACTGAATGTGATGCACATGGAATCAACAATCTTACTTAATGAGTTTCCTTTCAATTTGTGATACATATACAATGGAAATCAAACTTAATAATAAACTGGCATTATTCGATTTGAAATAAGAAAAACATTAGGCATTTTTTATTTTTTTGTTCGGTTAAAGTAATTTTTAATTACTTTGAAATTAAAAGTTTGTTATCAAGTTTTGTGTATAAGTTTATTTCCATGTTTGATTTTAGATGGAAACATTTTATATAGTATTTGTAATATTTAATAATTAAAGGAATAGATGAGAAAAATCACTACAAAAAAAAGAGATTTAATCAATCCAAAACCCTTTTTTATGATAAAAAATAATCTCCATACGACTTTATAAAGAAATGAAAAGGCTAGCATTGGACAACTTATGTCACGACCCAGTATTCCCTTCGAGCCCGTGACAACCGTCGCGATGTCTCTATAGACATTCATTACCCGAAATGTCAACCGAAACCTCGCAAGGCTCTTGCATCAATTTTACGTCTCCCCTGTGAGCAACAGTTACTAAATATCATGTTTTAAGGGAATATAACTATTTTAAAATAAAAAACAAACAAAAGTAATTTCTGTCACACAGAGGTATTTTGGTCATTTTTACCCAAAAATTTTAAAACCTGGTGCAAATACAGCATACGATCAAAAATATACATTTCTTATCTAAAAATAATTTTAGTAATCTAAATCATCCATTTAAAATGAAATTTTGGCTAATCAAACTAAATAAAAATATTAAATAAAATATTTCATTTTATTATAAAATAATATTTATAGAATCCTGCATAAACAATTTTTGTAGCTTAAGAGCAAAATAAATTCATATTTATAATAGCACACTAAACCAGGTCTACGAACATATTCTACAATGACATGTGGGCCCCAAAATAACCGAAAATATATAAGACTGTAGACCTTCGATTTCTAAGGATTCAAATCCAAAAGCAACCCTCGACAAAATCGGCTGTCTACAAACTATCATAAGCCTGAAATGGGTAAAAAGAAGGGGCGAGTTTTTACAAATCCAATGAGTAAGCAAAATTCATCTATAACATCTAAAGCCGAGTAAATAGAGACAGGTAAATCATCCCATCATAATATAGTTCATAACATTCAAAACTCATTTCAATTTCTATAAAACAATTACATTTCATCAAAATAATCAACAAGGCTTATGATTCTCTTAATAACTTGGCTTGTGCCAAAACTCATACTCGGTGACAC
>NC_030858.1:26299285-26308377 GCF_000208745.1 Theobroma cacao
CGTAGGTTCACAGTCCTCTTTACTTTTGTTGTTCCGGGGCCCTCTTGTTATTATAAATTAAACTAAATATTTTTGGCTTACTGTATTTCAATATGTATAAATTTATTTAGCTTTTACGCTATAAAAATTATTCACGTATAACTCTATAAATATTGTTTTATAAGAAAATAGAATATTTCCCTTAATATTTCTTTTATTTTCTTATTATATTCAAATAACCGTAATTTCGTTTTAAATGAAGATTTTAGACTTTTAAACTCATTTTGAATATGAATTATGTGTTTTGTACTTGTATATTACGTTTTAGCCAGTTTCGAAATTTTTGAGAAAAAAATGACCAAGATACCCCTGTGTGGTGAAAATTTTATTTTGATTGTTTTTGATCTAAAATAGTGTATATCCTCTAAAAACTCGATATTTAACAACGATTGCTCACAGGAAAGGAAAAAAACTGATATGTAAGCCTTGCGGGATTCCGGTTGGCATTTCGGATAATGAGTGTCAATTGGGGACGTCGCGGCGATTGTCATGGGCCTGAGGGAGGTTCCGGGTCGTGACACACTATGCCTTATCTAATTAGCCAAAACATCCAATTCAACTCCAAATATCTTCATTACACTTCCAATATTCCAAATACACCAAAGTACCTTAATGAGCTTAATTGTGACTTAATTCACTGTAACCAAAATTCATTCCGATTTCGATATCCGATACCATAAATCATCAATTACGAGCTAAATAACATGAATTACAACCAAATCCATCATCAACATGCCCTATAGAAAATTCGACCAAATGAGGGTGGTTGAAGAACATGTGATTTTTTTGCTTGTTTTTCCTTCCAAACATCACAAAATGACTAAAAACACTAGGATATTATGAAATCTAGCAAAACTCATCACCAAAACTTCTCTCTCTAGGTTTGGCCAACAAAGGTTCCTTCTTGAAAACTTGAATTTCAGCCATGGAGAATGAAAAAGAATGCATGGGAAAGGTAGATCACAAGCTAAAATAAAAAAAAATCTTACCTTTGCTTACTTGATTCCTTGAAATCCAACAATTTCTCTTAGATTTTTCCTTTCTAAGGTTTTTTCTTCTCTTTTTCTCTTCGTTCCCTTGCTTGGCCAGCCATAAGAGTGTGAATGTGAGGGTTTTAAGTGAGTTTATGTAGGTAATTAAAATAATATTAAAGCTTAACACTTGTCACCTTTTAATTGGTCCATGTTTAAAAACTTAACAATTAAGCATTTCTTTCCCACCACATATAATCTCTCACTTAAAAAAATAATGGGTGAAATTCATGGGATTGACAAGTGTCATGGTGGTGTAAAATTCCAAAATTTCCAATTTCGTTCTCATGGACACTTAAAATGACCGTTTTACCCCTATGTTCGAAAAAAAAGTCGAAATTGAAAATTTTCACTTCTCAAATTCAAATAATGCTCTAATTAATCAAATTTAGTCAAAATATCATCCAACATTCCAATTTTGCCCTTGGATGGCAAAATGACCATTTTGCCCCTACATTATGAAAATTCCTAATTTGACTCCAAATTAATCTTCGAACTCCAAATCACCATATTAAGACATTCTAAGGTTCAATAACTCTCAAATATATCCTAAAATCTCTATTCAAACTAGTTCAAGGTTTTAATCGACTTAATTGTATCATTAGGTACGATACTGACTATTAACAATTTTCCTAGGCATCCCACTATGTAGATATACTATCAAGTACATGAATGACATGACAAGTATATAATAGAGTAAGGCTTGACAACTTACATAGAAAGAGAAAAGGAAAAGGGTGAATTTGCTAAGACAAAAGCATGTAACTACTTGTTAATGCAGGAGTCAGAGTCACCCATGGGTTTCGAGGAAAACAATTTAAACTATGTATAATAACAAGGGTTTGGTATGGATAAATTCACCTCATTTGCTATTGTCTAAGGTTGTATTTGCTATGGGTAATTTATTTATCATGATTAGGTCATCAAAATGAAAGATCACTATCTTAAAAAATTATTTAAATCTCATTTAAAAGGATGCGAAAATTTTATCACCAAGAGGGAGTGATCTTTAAAATTATTTTGTAACATATTTTCAGCACAACCTTCGTGACATTGAACTTTATGAAAATACATTAATTACTTTGATAGGTTATTTAAGGGAATTATACTTATCAAAATTGGTTCATGCATTGTAATTTCCTATACAAAAATAATTATTAGCTTATAAATTGTTTATTCAATAATAACTGAAATTGCTACTTTCCTCTTAATCCTAATTATTAATCATTTTTGGACATTTTGGACTTGATGCTATTACTTTTTCAATGTAATATCAAACATAACAATTTAAAATCACATATGATTCATAACATTACACCAAGCAAAGATTATGAGATATTTAGATAATCTTGGTAGACTTATCAACATGATGATTAAAACAACACAATACTCTTGAAAGTGTTCTCAAATAATGTGGAAAAGGCTTTGAATGATTGCTACTAGGTAGACTAGAAAGTAGCCCACGCTACGTAGCATGGTTTGTAAAATTTTTTAAGTTATTGGTGAAAAAAATTTATTAAAGAAAAATGATATTTTTATATAAGGGTTTTGTATTAAATTTTTTGAAATGATATACAAATATGATGAAATGATATAGAAAAATTATTTATAAGGATAAACAATTGAAATAGTAACCAATACAATTAATAACAAACGAAGGTCATGTCATGATATTGACTGAGTTATACATTAGAAAATAAAAAATGAATGTTATAGTAGTCTTTTTTAGCTTCTATGATTAAAAAGTTCCATGTTGTGGCAAAGCAAAGAAACAGAGAGAGATTTTTGCTATGTTTACAAACAACACTATTAGAAAGAAAATGTTACATAGTTTATAACAAAAAGTTATTTGCCAGCAATAAATTGATATCTTCAACAAAGGTTCCTGTGTGCAAAATTACAGTGTAAAGTAATAAATGATATTGTAACCATTTTATATATACATTGGAGATAAATACTTGACATCTCGAGCTATTTGAACCAAAAACTCAATTTGAGCTCAGTTAATAAAATTGAAACACTAGAAATCGATTTAAATCAATCAAATTTTATTTTTCTAGCTCCAAAAGTAATTAAAAAATTCAAATTAATTATTATAAATTTGAGCAACAAGTTTATACTTAAAGTTATTTCATATAAGTTTAAAACTTGATTTAAGATGAAATTTCAGTTGCGAAATTCTAACAAACAATCTTAACATTTATTTTAATTATATGAGTAGAATAAAAGTGTAAATATGTAATTAAATATACTTCTATTATTAATATCTATAACCTTATATAAAAGGAAGCCTTTACGGAACTCTCAAAATTAGCCATGTTGTGGTCCCCTTTAAGTGACACATGATGGGCTATGGAAGGGTCAGTCCTTTCTTTTGTTTGCTTTAATTAATCAAAACAATGTCTTTTTTGCGCAATTCGGTCAAATGACGTCGCTTGAACATTTGTTGGTATGCCATTTTTTGATTGCTCTGAATGTTGAGGTTGTTTTTGGGTTTTCATGTCTAAAGAGGGGGCTTTTTTAGGTTTTTCTTGCAGCTTTAGAAGCTTCTAAGTTGGACATTTTACCTTTTTTTTCCCTGCTTTCCCCTTGACCTCCAATCTCCTCTGCAAGTAGCCATCCTTTCATCCTTTGAAGAAAGCGTAAAAGCTCACTAGTCTACCTTTATGGTGTTGAAAATGTGTAAAGGCTCAAGCGATTCACCGAATCAATGAGACCTTAAAAGCTGCTTTTTCAAGTGCCAATTGAAGACTTATTGCATTTAGTTAATCTACGCAGAGTGAATCAGTCCTTAAGCAACCTAAAAAGGTTATCATCCGATAGGTATACGAAAAGTGACAAAGGTCTTGATAAAATTATCTTTGTTTTTTCTCTAAAATTTAGCCATTATTTCTAAACCAATTTTTTTTCTTTTTGGTTTTGTTTTTTTCAAGGCACATGGTGTATGGATGTCACGATCCGGAACTCCCCTCGAGCCCGTGACAACCGTCACGATGCCCTGATCGACACTCATTACTCGGAATGTCAACCGGAACCTTGCAAGGCTTTAATATCAGTTTATCGTTTCCCCTATTAGTAACTGCTGCCAATTACCACGTTCTAAAAGATTTTAAACTGTTTTCAACTTAAAACAAATAAAATAATAATTTTCGTCTCATAGTGATATTTTGGTCATTTTTCCCAAAAATTTCGAAAACTGGGTAAAATGTAATATACAAGTACAAAACACATAATTCATAATCAAAATGAGTTTAAAAGTCTAAAATCTTCATTTAAAATGAAATTATACTTATTTGGATATAATAGAAAAATAAAAGAAATGTTAAGTAAAATATTCTATTTTCTTATAAAATAAAATTTTTAGAACACTGCGTAAATAATTTTTTCACAGTGTAAAAGCAAAATAAATTCCTATATACAGTAGTACAGATAACTGCAGTATGAAATTTAATTTACAGTGACAAGTGGGACCCCTGAATATTCAAAAGTAAAGAGGACTTTGAACCTACAGTTTGGAAAATGCAATTCTAATGGTAGTCCTCGATGCGATCAGCTATTTACAGTTTATTCTGAGCTTGAAATGGGTGGAAATGAGGGTGGTGAGATTATAAAATCCCAGTGAGTAAACAAATACCATCTAAAATATCCAAAGTCAAGTAAATGGAGATAAATAAAATAAATCATCATACTTGAATTTATCATCTTTCAACTCATTTCAACCGAATAAAATTCAATTCATTTAAATCGAGTAATCAACATGGCTTATGAATTTCTTAAAACTTGGCTCATGCTAAAAATTATTCTCTTACTCAGTTATTAGGGATACCTTGGCTGAGGGCTATCCCAAACCGAGTTCGTCAAGGCTATTAAAAAGTTATATACTCATAAATCATGTTATTTATTTAGAAAATATAGCCGTTCCTTGACGTTGGCCGAGTTCCCCCTCACGTGGTGGTTTGGCGTGAAGTGAACTTTAAAAGTTATACCTTGGGAGTTACCCTACTCGCCTCTCCAATCGAGGTAAAATATGTCAGGATTTTGCGCCCCTCTAATAGGCTAATCCACAAAACCCAACCCACTGCAGCAAGCAATACCCACCATACAATAAAATTTTGACAGCATGACAGGGTTAATTTAATACTACCCAGCCTGCAAATGTAAAATAGAACAATTCATACAATTCACAAAAACCACAACCCAGCCAGTCATGCCAACACATTAACATAAGCCATTTATTCAAATCATAAATTTGCAACATATAAATGGTCTCCAATTACTCTATTTTTTCAAAATCATTATTCAATTTTAAGACAATTTATAAAAATCATTTCGTTTAAACACATTTTGTTTATAAATCATAAAGATTTGCTGTTTAAACTTATTTTCCATAAAATCATAAAATCGGATAAAAACCACTTTAGATAATTAAGACGATAGTAAGGTTACTCACTATTTCAGGAGCCGAATTTCTATAGTACTCCAACTATCGATCCTCGGGTACAATTTCCTTGCCCTTGTCGGAGGACTAACCACTTTGACACAGTACAAAATCGAGAATCTTACTACATTGGTACTAAATCGAAATTAAACTAATTTAGACTAATGCATGATATGGAATGCAAAATATCCGATTAATCGCTTAAATGTGATATTCGACCTAAGTCACACTATGCTTGGTTTAATCGGCTAAAATCTCCAATTTAACTCTAAATAAATTCTTCTCACTTTCTACACTCCAATTATACCTAAATTACCTCAGTGACTGTGAATGAGATTCAATTTATCAGTCCTAGGTCAATAATGACACATGTCTATACGTTGAGCAAAAATTCAGATTTTCACACCAAAATTTCTCATTTAATTTCTAACCTCACCAAACATCAAATATCACAAAAATATCATGAAATATCATTAATTTCAGCCTCAATATTCTCCCTAGAAAATTTGGCCTCTTATGGGTAATGGGAGAAAATGAATGTTTTTTGTTGGCTTTTCTTGCTACACATCACTAACTAACTAAAAACACTAACATAACTTGAAATCAAATCAATCCAACATCATTCTCTCTCCATACCCATTCGGCCAGCCTTGAATTCACCATGAAAACATGAAATTTAACCATGGAAAATGAGGAGAAATGCATGGGAAAGGTAGATTACAAGTCAAAATCAAGAAATTTTACCTTTGATTGCTTGATTACTTGAAATCCACCAATTTTTCCTTGAATTTTCCCACCTAGGGTTCTTGTTCTTCTTTTCTTCCTTTGTTCTTCCTTTAGTTTTCCATTGGGCGGCCATATGAAGAAAATGGGCTGATTTTGTGCTAAATTTAAAGTTAAATAATAAATGGTTATAAACTTGACACATGTCACCTTATTATTGGTCCATGTGTCATTTCTTAACTATTAAGCTTTCTCTCTCCACCATATAAATTTCTTCAATTATCCATGATAATATTGGGTAAAATCCATGTGCTGGACAAGTGTTGGGTGTGTAAAATTACAATTTTGCCCTTGTGGTGGCAAAATTACCATTTTACCCCTATGCTTCGAAAAATATCGGGATTACAATTTTTCACTTCTCAACCTCAAATTATACTCCAATAAGTCAAATGTGTTCAAAATCTTTCAAAAAATTTCCCATTTTGTCCTCGAGTGGCAAAATTACCATTTTGCCCCTGATAGTGAAATTTTTGGTTTGACTCCAAATTAATCCTTGAACTCCAAATTACCATTTTAAATCATTCTTGGACTGTAAAATTTTCAATTTTGCCCTATAATTTCTATTTGATCTAGTTCGAGGCTTAAATCAACTTTATTGTACCTCTAGGTACAATACCAACTTTTGTAAATTTTTCGGAACTCTCCTAGATGCAAACATGCTATCCATCACATGTATGTCCTGTCAAGCATTTTATAAGGTCGGGCTTTACAATGGATGCTTTTATTGTGTTCGGTTTATCAGAAAACTCTCACTACTTTCAACTTTGTATGTTCAAGCCTTCCAAATATCATTTATTTCTTTCATTTTCTTTTATATTTTCAGCAAATTTAAATATTGAAATAATTATATATTTACTCTATTCAATTCATTAATATTTTTACTTGGCAAACAATCAAAAACTTAAATAAAAAATTTTATGTGCAAAACGTTTTGAAAATATGGACATAAACTGAGCCTTTTCTATAGTCAACTTATTTTAGCAAATTAATGGATTAAGGAAGGTTGGTGGTGCAAAGAGTGGGACTTTTTGCGGTAGAATTGGATAATTTTATATGCATTTTTATTTGTTTAGTTACTTCCTCTTTATAATTTGCAGGTGTGTATCTTTTTTTATAGAGTTGTATTTTACTTAAGTACTGATCGAATGGAGTTGTATTTCTTCTTTATTTATTATTGTTAATGTTATAGAAATTATCTGTTGGATTCTCTTCTTTGATTTTTCTTGTTTTTTGTTTTATTTGATTTTTAATCTGTTAAGGTTTAATGTATTTGGTTGCTTTACTATGTTGTTTGGGTGAGTTCAGAAATTATGTTCATTTTTCATATAGTAGGTTTTAGCCAGAGGTGTTGATTATGATATAGCTTTGATTTTAGTAGAGTGAGGAATTTTGGAAAGGAGCCAAGACATTCAATTCAAGCTCTCAAGTTTATATTTATAAATCTATTTGATTTTTAGAATTTAATTTCTCGTAATTATTTTTAGTTTTGTGATAAATAAGTTTTATTTTGCATGTTGTTTCCCAATTCCAAAGTGAAGGTTATGCTTGCTGTGTTTGGTGCCGATAAAAATTGGTATATGATTATACTTGCTTTTATTTCTAACTTCTTAGTTTACTTGCGTGTAAGATAATTATTAGTATCAATTCATCAGTAAATTAAAATTGATTAAAAAAAATCAAAAAAGGAAGTGAACTGAATATTTGGATATTTATGATGGATATGTTTTAAGTAGATTCATGGTGAAGGTTTAAGTGCTTTGGAATCAAATGTCTTTATTTATATCAAACTAGAAATTTGGATTAGCTGAACGTGTTGTTTACTTTTATGATAATTTATGAGATAGAGTTTATGAAGAAAAGTTTATATTTTTGTTAATTTCAATCTAAATCAAATTCAGCGTGGGAGATTGATAGATTTTGAGAATATATCCATTTTCTTATTCTTAAATGTAATTTCATCCCAGAAATACATTTTAAAGACTGATTGAGTAGCTTTTGGTAAGCTATACCTATTCTTTAGCTTAGAATAGTTAATCTATTCACAAGGTTTTCTTCTCTTTCATCTTCTTTTTCTTTTTGACTCATTATTTTCTTGAAATTTCAATTATAAGATTCAAATACCTTATAACCAAATATTAAATTCGTATGATATGAAATCTGGGTTAGTTGTTTTTATTTTGTTTATTTGGTTGTAGCATCTTTGTCTGAGTTCAAGTAAAGGTACAAAAATATTTTCCTTCTTTAATTTGTTAGTAATGGCTTTGATAATGTATATTTTGATCATAATATAGTTATTGGATGACATGATATTATAGCACATTGATTTTTATCCTTTTGCTTTTTCATTATTGATAAATAAGAATCTTTTATTTAATGTTATGCTATGTAATTCTTTTTTTTACTATAATTATTTTTTGTTATGATTAATTTTTAATTATTTGTTATTTTTGTTTGGTTCCAATCAGGGGTGGAGTGCCTTATCATTATGGCTCGCCAAAATTTTGAAAATTTCTATATACCCCTCAAACTTTTTAAAAATTTCTATATATTACATATATATTTTTAATGGTTCCTAAAGTTTTTATTTATTTTTTATTTTATATTATTATTGTCACGACCCGGAACTCCCCATCGAGCCGTGACAACCGCCGCGAAGCCCCGACAAACATTCTTCACCCCAAATATCGATCGAAACCCCGCAAGACTCTCGTATCAGCTTCTACACTTCCCCGGCGAGCAATAGTTATCAAATAATCAAAAAACAAAGGATTACAAATCATTTCCAAATCATAACATAACAT
>NC_030858.1:26311572-26318908 GCF_000208745.1 Theobroma cacao
TATTTTATTAATAAAATATTATTTTATTCTAAAAATTTTATCTTGTCTCCTTGGTACCAAAAATACCTTATTATGCCTCACTTGACTTCCAAATCGCCTTTTATCTCACAAATTCTCCTCCGATAAAATTATTATTATTTTATTTCTATTTTCTCACTTGCGAAACATTTTATCCTAAACTACTCATTTCGTCTTTTTTCACTTCTAAACATTTTAATTGACCTCAGTTTGCATTCGATCAACTTTATTAATCATTGTTTCAAAGTATGGGGTATTTCAATTATTATTTACATTTTTTATTTTTTAATTCTATTCTATTTGCTCATATATTTTAAGTTTTCTATAGACTTTCTTCTCCAAATTTCTATGAACTATAAACAATATTTTTCTTTTTTGTTATATAGGCTCTATCTTCTACTCATTATGTTCTTCTTTTTTTTATTATATGGATTTTATTTTCAATGATTTTAGTCTTTAAAAATGAAAATTTTTTTATATAATTCTCAAATATAAGTTGCAACATTGCATTATTGGTTGTTAATTAAAATTTCACCAATATATTATTTTTTTATTAATCCTAATTATATAAGAAGAAATTATCTTGAGTATATCTTTTTTATGTGCTTTATGATTTATATATAGTTGAAAGGAAATTATCTTAAATATTTAGTCTTTAAACAATTTTGATTATATAAAAGGAAATTATTAATCTTGTGTATTGTATTTAACTATTTATATTTTATGAATTATAGTTATATATTTAATATTTTAAGTTTAAATAGTCATCGAACACAACTTTCTTAGAAAACTATTATAAGTCTTTCTTGTTTATTATGATTTTTTTTTTATATTTGGTGAAGGGGATTAGAATTCTATTCTTTTTGAAAGGGAAATCATGCATCAACCAATTAACCAAATACTCGAATGCGTCTATTATGAATCTTTTGATTGTTAATGATTAAGTTCAACATATTAGTTTTAAAAATTTTTAACTTTTATTCTTTTTTGTTTTTGGCCTCTCTAACTAAAGTTGGCTAGCTCTGCCCCTGGTTTCAGTTGCTGACTGCAATTTAGTCTGTTTTTTTCTTTGTTTATTTTCTTTTTCACTATACAGTTCTACTCTATTTCTTTTTAATATTTTTCATTTTTTTCCTTGCCTTACTATAATCCTTTAATGTTGAAAATGATTTCCTTTATGATTTGAAGGTTTTTTTTTTTACATTTCATGATTTTAATTTATTGTATGTTTTGGATTGTTAGTTGGATTTGCTTTTTGCTATGAAATTTGTATGATATGAAATATGGGTTAATTGTGTTTATTTTGTTTGTTTAGTAGCAGGAAGAAAACTTGTCTCAGTTCAAGTAAAGGTACTAAAATCCTTTCCTTCATTAGTTTGTTAGTAATATCATTAGTAGGTAACAAGACATTATTGCACTTTAATTTTTATTCTTTTGCTTTTTCATTAATGATAAATAAGATTTTTTCTGTAATGTATCAAGTTTAATTCTTCTTTATTACTATTTTTGGTTACGATTAATTTTAAATTATTTGTTGTTTTCGTTTGATTCCAGTTACAATTTAGGATTGCTAAGCTGTATTTGTAAATTATTTAAGCATTTACAATTGAATATATTCTTTGAGGAGTAACTTTACAAAGTTTTTTGGTTTTTCTTCTATATTTTAGATATGTTGTTATGTTTGAATGTTTAATTTGTTGTTTTTATTTAATTATCATTTGGTCACATCTATAAAAATCCTTTTGATAGAATTGTAGTTGATTGTTTACTTCATTAGCGATTTTGGTTTTCCACACAAACAAAGATATTTGGATAATATTAAATAAAAAGAATAAACTTAATAAAAATGAAGAAAAAAAATATTCAAGATAACATTTGAAATACCCCATACTTTGATATGGTGATAAATAAAGTTGATCAAATGCAAATTGAGGTCAATTAAAATGGTTAGAAGTGATAAAAGACGAAAGGAGTAGTTTAGGATAAAATGTTTCGCAAGTGAGAAAATAATAATAAAATTACATGTTTTCATGATGAATTCAATTCTGAAAAAAATGGGTTAGGAGAGAGAAAGTTGTTTGATTTATTTGATTTTAATTTATGTTAGTGTTTTTTAGTTAGTTTAGCATATTAAAAAAAAAACAAACAAAAGAAAATAATTTATTTTCTCCTCCAACCATTAATGGCTGAATTTACCATGTAGTGAGTGAGGATGAGTTTGATTTTATTCTAGGAGAATTGGTTACGGAATAATGAATTATGAGCCTAGAAAAATAATGAGAATTTTCGGAGCAAAAATACGAATTTTTACCCACTAGGGGTATTTTCGTAATTTGCTGTTGGGACTGATAATTTGCATCACACTGAGGGACATTAAGTTAATTTGGGTGCAATTGAGGTATAGAAACTGAAAAGAATTAAATTGGAGTTTAAACGAACCCGTTAGGAATTTAATCGGGTGATAAGACGAATTAGGCCAATACCGGGTTTAGATAGTTACCAGTGCATTTTTGCATTCCATATCATGCATTGGTAGTCTAAATTAGTTTAATTTTGATTTAGTACCAACTTGGTGAAATTCTCGATTTTGTACTGTGTCAAGGTGGTGAGTCCTCCAATAAAGGCAAGAAAATTGCATCCGAGGACCAGTAGACAGAGTGCTTCGAAAGTCTGCATTCTAGACATTGTGAGTAAACTTATTATCGTCTTAATTATCTAGAGTAGTTTTATACAACTGTGTGATTTTATGAAAAATGGGTTTAAATGGTAAATTGTTATGTTTTAAGGGAAATTGTGATTTTATAAAATGATTTTATAAATTTTCTGAAAAATCGAATATTGGTTTTGAAAATAGAGTAATTGGAGACTGCTAGTTTGTGTTGCAAATTTATGGTTCTGAATTGAATGGCTTATGACAATAAATGAGCATGAATGGCTAAACTGATTTTGGTGTTATAATTATTTATACTGTGTATTCAGCCTTGAGAGGCTAGGTTGCGATAAATTGCCATGACATGCTAGAATGAATTTTATTGATTGGTGGATTATATATTAATTATTTACTGCAGAGGGGGTTCCGTGGACCAGCCTATTAGAGGGGCACGGTAAACTCCATTATATTATTACCTCGAACGGAGAGGCGCGTAGGGTATCTCCTGGGGTATAGCTTAGGGTTCACTTCACGCCAAACCACCACGTGAAGGGGAACTCAGCCAACGCCAAGGAACGGCTGTATTTTTCTCAAACTAAAATATATTTTAAGTGTATACAAAATTTTAACAGCCTTGGCGGACTCGGTTAGATGCCCTGCGCAAGGTATCACCGAGTATGAGTTTTGGCACGAGCCAAAGTTTTAAGAAATTCATAAGCCAAGTTGATTACTCGATTTTTATGGATTGATTTTATTTGGTTGAAATGAGTTGAATGGTAATGAAATTACAGTATGATGATTTATTTTAATTGTCTCCATTTACTCGACTTTAGATAGTTTAGATGGTATCTGTTTACTCACTGGGATTTTATAATCTCACCACCCTCATTTCCTCACATTTCAGGCTCAGGGAATTCCGTAGTTAGCTGACTTGAACAAGGACCTTCATTTGGACTCGAATCGGTAAAAGCTGTAGGTTTCCAGCTTCCGATGCATTTTGGATAGATATGGGCCCACGTGTCACTGTAAAAGAAATTTTATGCTTTGGTTATTTGCTTTATAGTATATATGAATATAATTATCTTTTACGCTATAAGAATTATGTACCGATAGTTTTATGAAAATTATTTTACAAGAAAATAGTTTATTTTATTGAATATTTTTATCATATTCAAATGGTCAAATTTTCACTTCAAATGAACGTTTTAGATACTTAATTTTTTTTTATCATTAAATATATATTTTCGGCTTACCTACTACATTTTTAGCAAGTTTCGAGGTTTTCGACAAAAATGACGAAAATGCCCCTGTGAGCAAAAAAAAATATGTTATGTTATGATTTGGAAATGATTTGAAATCCTTCGTATTTTGATTATTTGATAACTATTGCTCACCGTGGAAGTGCGAAAGCTGATACGAGAGCCTTGCGAGGTTTCGATCGACATTTGGGGTGAAGAATGTTTGTCGAGGCTTCGCGGCGGTTGTCACGGGCTCGATGGGGAGTTCCGGGTCGTGACAACATTAAACAATGTTAGTGCTATATAGGGTCAATTCTATGCCAGTTAATTTAGTTTTGATAATATGGTTAAGAAAAATGAAAAAGAATTAGATAAGATAATATGATTAGTTCTATATCTGTCAAGAAAGAATTACGCATTAAACATTAAACAATGAAAAAGAATAATATTAAACAAAGATATAAACAGTTGATTTTTTTTATATTACAAGGTTAATTCTATACTAGACCATTTAGTAGAGTTGTAGTTCATTTTTGGTTTTGTAAGCAGCTTTGGTTTTCCATACAAATAGAGCTATTAGGATATGTTCACATAAAGACAATAAATTTATAATTTGATAACTCTCAATTTAGGTTTCATGTTTGAAGGTTAAATGCAACTCCCAAAAGAAGGGTCATCACATGAATAGTTTATTTTAGCTTTGAATGTTCAATTTTATATGGTGGTTATATAGGAATTAATAGACTAAAGATGTAATTTTTTATTCCTTTGGCTATTGGTTTTTAGCTTGGAGAGAAACAAAAGCATTAAGGTATCCTTACATCAAATTAATCAATTGATATGCTTACTAAAACTTAACTTACTTCCAATGTTAATGATGATGAACCAAATATTGTCAGTCAAATTAGCTTATATTCTTTTTCATATTAAATTATACATAAAATGTGTTCTACAACTACAATGTGAAACAAAATTGTCAGAAAAAGGCGAATGTTTAATGTAACTATTAAAAAACAATTAACACATGAATAGTTTATACAATCTTTGGGTGTTGAGTTTTGTATGGTAGTTATGTGGGAGTTGATTAATTGCAAATGTAGTTTGTGACTGCTTTGGTTGCATCCAAAGACAAAGAAAAATATTCTCAGATGACTCACCAACAAAGAAAATCAAAACCAAGTATGTAAATTATGTTAGTCAACATACTTTTTATTTACCTTATAATGCAATAACAACCAATATCCTAAAACTATATTATTGTTTTATATTAACAATAGCTTTGCAGAAACTAGCATAAGTGCAAAAACCAGAAGAAAGCTTTATGGAAAAAGGAGCAAGTAATTTTTGCCATAGTTGGAGCATGTTTTTTGTAACTCCATTGTATTACAGTCCTATGGTAAATATGAACAAAAAATCAAACAGGGACAACATCTCTATGGTTCTACAAGACAACTTACTATTATATTATTGTGATTTATTGGGAAATCTTATTTTCATACGTAATGAAATAAGTATCCTTAATAGGTTGTCGGAACATGTTAACTATAACATCTGTCCAACCATTTATAATTTTTGTGGCTATGCTTCAATTTATATGGAACGTGTTTTTGTAGCTTCATTTTAATCTCATGCTGTTGATGAATATTCTTGTAGTGCTCTCTTATACATATTTAATGTTTATGTGTGCAAATAAGAAACTATTCCTTTGCATTGTAAACGCAGGAAATGCTAGTTTTTGCTATTTCTTTTGCATGCTGAAAAGTACATTATTATGTTGATAAATGATGTTGTGTTGCGATACAAAAATAAACATATTATCTATGATAGTATAGCTACCATGAACAAGTATTGGTTTCAAACAATAAAATTCGATTGATGACTACAATGCAATAAATCATCTTTTATACATTTAAATATACTTTTAAATAAATTTTATATTTTTACTTTTACTATTTAAGAATTTGTCATAAATTCAATAACTCGAGTGCAGAGCACGAGCAACTTTAGTATTTTTAAATAAAAGGATCAATATAGATTGCTACATGTCAAAATATTTGAACTCAAAAGTAAAATTCATTTTTGTTCAATTATAACTTCAAAATGATCATTATGATTTGCTTGACTAAGCCAAAGCTTAGCCGCCGTAGCATCTATGATTGTATGGCTATTGTTGTAGAGATGAATGATACTAACTACATATTTAATAAGACCAATGATGTAAGGGTATGCATGAAAAAACACAAGAAGGTAAGGGTATTTTCAATAGGTGATTTCAAATTTCAAAAAAAGGTAAGATTCTTTACGAACCAAAGCAAAGTTATCGAGGAACAAAAAAGTAGTCATTCTCAAACCTTGAAAAGACTAATTTACCATTGATAAAATCATTAGATTTTCTGATACTTGAGTACAAACTTGGTGTCTCAGATTCCAAAATGGCCACTATCTGTAAGGTTAATTCAGTAATCATCATAACTCTTTTTGTTTGTTACCAAAAGAGCTTGGGTGGGATAAATTAGAGAATTTGATGAAAAGATAGGAGTAAGTGCAACGACCTCTCCCCGGTCGCTGTCGGAGTCCAAGACTTCCGAAAAAGACCCGCCAAGTCTCGAACAAGCCTGTCTAAAATTTGCTCGTTAATCCACTACATTCAATCACCATATAATATTGATACTTTCATATACTAACTTGAACCATAAATATAAAAATCAATACAAACTTTTTCCTTTTATTCGTAAGTATATGCATTAAAATCTATAATCTCCAAATTAATGCTTATATAAAAATTTAGAATTCGTTTACAACTTAATAAATAAAATGCTACGACTTGACCTCTAACAGCGAAACGACTCGGAATAAAATGCTAGGAGATGCCTTTACCTATTCATAGTGGACCGAATGCGTCACTGACTACATGCTAGGCTGATCCCTATCTGCAAAAGGAGAAATAAAATGGGTGTAAGTCTCATCGACTCAGTGATAATCATCGACTCAGCGAGTAGGGCGTAGATGGGAAACAAGCAAATGGCAGATCAGTTGAATATAAAAATGCAAGATTATAAAAGCAATTCGTTTCAAATGAGAGTTTGTGCCTTATATAAAATCGAGAATTTCTTATACAGTATAAATAATCGAGATAATAAAATTTTTCACATCAAAATATATTAATAATCATTTTCGAATCAAATCAATAAAGTTTAGCAAGCTCCCGAGAAACCAAATAATATTTAAAATCATGCACAAATCATAACTCGCCCCATATACGAGGAATTGCATATTCATTTCATAGATAAACAAATAGGGAAGCTGAGAAAAACCGTTTAATTCTATTTTCACCATGCAAAGAAGCATAATTCATAATATTAAAACTTACTTCAACTCATATAAAACCATTACAATTTTGTCAAAAATAAACAACATGGCTTATGACTTT
>NC_030858.1:26318924-26335180 GCF_000208745.1 Theobroma cacao
CCCTACGCGCCTCTCCGACCGAGGTACATATATAACCGGATTTCGTACCCCTCTAATAGGTTGGTCCATAGAATTCGCCAACTGCAGCAAGCTAAACCCACCATACAATAAAATTTGCAATAGCATGTCATGACAATTATTTCACAATCCAGCCTCTTAAGGCTAAATACCCAGTTCATATATTTCAACGCAAATACTAATTCAACCATTCATGCAAATATTGTCACAAGCCATTCGATTCAAAATACAATCTATAACACAACAAGTAGCAATCTCCAATTACTCTTGAATTTCTTGGTTAAAATGAAATCACCTTTTAAAAGAATTCAAATTTGATCTTCAAGGGGATATTTTAAATCTTTCTCAAAATATCGGTCCCCACATCACGTTAAAACTCTCTTTTCATAAAATGTTCATTGTAAATATTTGCATGATATTTTGTATCAAAATAACATGGTGAATATGTAATAAATTTCATGAATGCACACCACAAAAACAATAAGGCACAATTTCCTTTGATATAAATCTTTTCGAAAAGCTTGTTTCTCGGTTTAAAACACTTTACGTCTAATATATATATATATATATTTCAAATGATTTCTAAAAATAACTTACACCCACAATTCCTTAAAATTCTATCAACGCATGCTTCCCATAAATTTTGCACTTCACGTAAAATATACGTACATGTATATATATACAGAATTCTTTAAAATTGACAGCTCCTACTCACCTCATAATAGTGGGATATTACTTCACTATTGATTCGTACGCGTATAATTATTCCTATTTGGTGGTCACATACTTTGTTCGGCATGCCTCCACGACAACTTTCCTAGCAACAATTTAAACTTAGTTACTTAATCACACATTTATATGGGTAGCAACTTAATTAAAAATTCCTTAAGCAACTTGCATATTTTTCATTCAAAATATGCACAATATTAAACTACCCATAAATCTTAAAATATAAAATTAACTTACCATTGGGCCTTCTCCATGGGCTTATCCATTTTTCCTAATTGGGCCAAACCTATTTATTTTTATTTTCTATTGGGCCATGCCCACTTATTTTCTATTGGGTCATGCCCATTTATTTTCTATTTGGGTCATGTCCATTTTTATTTTCTATTTGAGCCATGCCTATTTTTATTTTCTATTTCTTTTCTTTTCTTTTCTGTTTCTTTCTTTTTTCTCTCTTTCACCGTCACTCCCTTCACCACCATGTCTTCCTCTCTTCACCACCGTGGCTTCCTCTCTTCCTTGGGTCGTTTTCTTCCTCCTCCGGTGGTAGCACTTTCAGCTCTCTTTTCCTCAAAAAATTGGCAACACCAAGCTTCTTTTTCTCCTTTAAATTGGCAGCACAATGCTGTCCAATTTTTCTACACAAATTGGCAGCAAACAGCTCCAATTTTTCTGCACAAACAGCTCCAATTTTTCTGTAGCAAACAACTCTAATTTTTCTGCACAAACAGCTCCAATTTTTTTGCAGCAAACAACTCTAATTTTTCTGCACAAACAGCTCCAATTTTTCTGCACAAATTGGCAGCAAATAGCTCCAATTTTTTTGCACAAATTGGCAGCAAATAGCTCCAAATTTTTTTGCACAAATTGGCAGCACTTTGCTGCCCTTTAATGGCAGCAAAACCTCCAAAATTTCCAACTGCAAATTCACACAATTTCAGCAGCAACAACCTTGAATTTTTAGCACCAAAATCAGCCATAAAAACCTCAAAACTTCCAACAATTAACCTAAAAAAAATCAGCTTTCTTACCTCAAAAATTTCAGCTTTTTCTTCCTCCAAAAATTGCAGCAAAAAGCTTTCTTTTCCTCCCTCAAAGTGCAACAAAACTGTGCCAAAAAAAAGAGCAGAATTTTCGTTCCTTTTTCTCTTCCTCTCCCACGATTTTTCTCTCCCTTTTTCTCTTAATTTCTTTCTTCCTCTCTCAACCAACTTCCTCTCCTTTTCTTTATTCTTTTGTTCAACCTTTTGGTCCTTTCTTTCCTCTCACATGGCCGGTCCCACCATCATTTCTACATTCTTCTCTTTATTTTCTTTGTTTCTTTGTGTCTTTGTTCCCTTAATTTTTTTTATGGCCGACCATTGAATTTAGAATTCTTGGGTTTGACTTTTCTTCATTCCCATCCATACCACATCATTCCTATTCTTTTTATTTCCTAATTATTTTATTATTTATTTATTTTATTCTCTCCAAATAATGCAATTTACATGTAATTCCTCAACTTTATTTTATTTGTTACTCAATCTTCTAATTTTCGTATCTTAAAATTTGATCATTTCGACACATTTAAAAATTCTAATTTTCTTCTATCTTCCTTTTCTTACACGTGTATAATCGAAATATTGAGATCGCATTTCAACGCAGTGTCACCATAATATTTAAATATTTACTTACCCGCGTTAGCTCGATTTAATAAAATCACGCTGTCACAATTATCGTCGTTTTCCTTCAAAATTCTTCTTTACTTCTTCTCCCCCACTTAAATTAGTCATATTCAATTTTTCATGACTAATTCTGATAACATATAAAATATTAATATTTTAATATTATTTTATTGAATAAAATATTATTTTATTTTAAAAATTTTCACTTGCCTTTTTTGGTCCCAAAATGCATTATTACATCTCGGTTTATTTCCGAATCATCCTTTAGCTTACTAATTCATTTCCAACGAAAATATTATTATTTAATTATTGTTTCTGCACGCGCGAAGCATTTTATTCTTGAACGTTCCTTTCATCCTTTGTCGCTCTTTAGCACGCCAATTCACATCAAACGATCATTCGTTTGATCAATAAGGTCTTATTTGTGTCCAACAAGGGTGCGGGGTATTATAGTAAGAATAATTGTTCCAAGATCTAATCTTATGGTTGGAGACAATTGTCGGTCTGCTTGGCCTTAACTCGAAAATTCTCATGTCATTTATCAGATTTCCCTAATTGGAGCCCACAATCGCACGTGAGTTCGGTCTCCAAAAGGACCTTTCACTCTTACGTGGTATGCTTCAATTGAAGACCAAGACTCTGATCAGGGACAACAGTCACCCAATTATCTTCATGAGATTAACTATTATTATATTATATAAATAAATACTAGTGTTTTTTTTATTTATGAAACTACTTAAACTCTATTAAATTAAATGATTATATGTTACTTATGCTATAGTAAATCTCACATTCTGTTGGTCCCAAAGAAGTGTGCTAGAGGGGGGGGGGTGAATAGCACTTTGTGAATGTCACTAAACTTGACTTCTAATTATGGACTAGTTAAAGGTCAATGATGAGAAGTTAAATGCTGGATGAAAGAATGATTTAAAGAAAAATGAAATGAAAAATAAAAGAGGGCAGACAATGCATAAAGATTTATAGTAGTTCGATATCTTTGACTTGTATCCATTACCTTGATCTTCCAATCAAGAATTTTCAAACCAAATCACTATAAATGGTGGAATTCCCAAGCTTCCACTAAGCTTTTACAATGGCTTTTCACAGGCTCAGCCACAACCTTTAATAATGGTTTTTCACGAGATCAACCAAAACCCAAAATCTAACTTTTCATAGGCTAAGTTAGAACCTATACACCTAATCAAGCTAACCCAAGCTTGATTAATCCTCTTAGAGTGACTTGCACACTCTAAGTAATCAAGGAGAAAAGATATAGAAAAGTACCTATGATCACTAACCTAATCTGAATGGTACAAGATAAAAAGCTTAACTTTAATTGAAAGATTGAAGTGAAGTGCAAGAAGGATAGAGAAAGTTTTTGCTATTTTTGAGCTCTTTTTGATCTTGGAATCAACTATTCTCTTTTTTAGCCGTTAAGGGTGTGTTGTATTCTTGAAAAACCAACTCTGATGGATGTTGATTGCTTCAGACTGTTGAAAATAGTTTGGAGTCAATTCTAGCTGTTAGTTTGTCTTCAAACATTTAAATTCAAATTTTCAAACTGTGTGCTCTTAGTTGACTGACTATACTTCTTAGTCGATTAAGTCTTCTTTGTCTTGAAATTGAATTCTCTGGCAGTGAGCTCTTAGTTGACTTACCATGCTTTTTAGTCGATTAAGTTCTCTTTGTCTTGTAATTGAGATTTCTGGCAGTGTGCTCTTAGTTGACTAACCTTGCTTCTTGGTCGACTAAGTCTTCTCTGTCTCACAATCTGCTTTACTCTCTTAGTCAATTGAGTAAGGCCTCAATCGACTAAGAGCTTACTGTCCTTGAATCGGCCAACTTCACTTTTGAATTTTAGTTGACTAACTCCCTTGATTATCTAATTAAGAGGCTTTTGTTTTGTGGCTCATTTGTAACCCCTTATTCTTATGAGTTTCGATATTTGCTTTTTAGTGATTAATTTATTATTGACATACATTTTCATCTTACACACTCAAGTAGTATAGTTAGACATAAATGAGTGGGAATGTTTTATTATCATCAAAAACTTATGGAGCCAACAATCTCTCCTTTTTGGATGATGACAAAACATTCCTTGATTAATAGCACAGTGTCTATTCGTTCCTTTTGTATTGCTCAAGATGAGGAATTTCTCTCCCTGAGTGTGTGCTCCACCTTAATGTATGCATAATCTTTTCAAGTTAATTTGTTATCCATCTTAGCAGGCTAGCTAATTTTATCTATTTCTTAATGGAAATAACAAGCATTGATTCAGACATTTGACAGAACATATTCATGAATTGTCATGTGAGCTTGCAGAACTACTAGTTATAAGTGACAAGATATTAACAATATTATGACCATCCATACCATCATGAGCATATCATCAACAAACCATATCCATTCCAAAATCAAATGTCATTAACAAGCCAATAAAGATAACATAAAAGCATAACAAAAGTAAGTTATCAGCATCCAAATCCTAACCATCAACAATTGACATAGCAGAATGTCATAAGTAACTAAGCATAATTAGAATCAGATTCCTAAATTACTATATTGTTACTTATACTTTCTCCCCCTTTTTATCATCAGCAAAACAGGGATGGTCTGCTAGTTTAAGAAAAGTCAGAGGGGGTGGATTTATCAGTTCCAAAATGAACATTGAGGGGTTTGGGGGATGATTGAGGTGATGATTTTTGGGGTAAGGAGTCAGGAGAAGGCTTGTCTGAGACTTAGAGAGGATCCTAGCTAGTGGATTTGACTAAAGATCTAGCTTTGTCAGCCAATATGGAAAACACTATTCTTTTGAGGAACTTGGTTTTTGTTGCCATAGTCTTTTTGCCTTTTCTAGTAGGTTTAGGTCTTTCTTGTGTAGATGCAACTACTTTCCCTTTTACTTTATCAGTAGGTTCACTTTTTCCTGTGGTGTGAACTGATTCAGGGGAAGTTCTTGCAAGAGTTGGTTTCTGTGTTCTGCCTCTTGCTACTTCTTTTCATGCTTGCTCTTTCCTCACCATTTGATGAAAGACATCCATAATTAATACTTCCTCAGAATTTGTTGGAGATAGCTTATCTTTCTGTGCTTCATCACGTTGATTAGAACTATCATTTAGAGATTCAATCATTTTTGTATCATCATTGAATTCTCCTTCAACTTCAAGTTCAGGAGTAGACTATTTTCTTATTGGAGCAAGTTCAGGTTCACCACCTTCAGCTTGAGAAGTAAGATTCTCAACAGTTTGTCTTGCTGGTGCTTGACTTGGGGCTGCTGAGGTACCTTCAGTTGCAAGACTAGGTGGTGATTTTTTTTTTTGCATCAAATTTCCCAACTCTTGTAAATTATCTTCAATTTTCTGAATTCTCTCTGACTGATCAGTAAGCTTGCCATCAATTCTCATCAATAAATTCAAGATCATCTCATTTGAGATTTGAGAGGGGGTTGTTTTTGTCTGAGCAGAGGTAGGATACTCATCCCTTTGGGTTTTTTTACGAGTTTTGATGAATTTTTCTCCTTCAAGTTTGTACCCCATTTTTGGTAAACTTCCCAGATAAATGGCTTGATCTTTGCCTTTTACTTGATTCATCTGATACCTTGTGTTCGAAATCCCCTTTTTTCTTACCAGAGAAGTGATGAGATTTCCATAAGCAAGATTAACTTTATCAACATGACAGGTTCCTTTCATCATTTCAATCATAAATCTTCCAAGATTGAGTGGAGTTGATTTGAATGCATGCTTCATCAACCACATATCTTGAAAACTTACTTAGCTAAAGTTACCATTTTTTCCATGAATTGTTGAAGCAATAAAATAGTACAGGATCATAATTTGTGGACTCTTTATGAAACTTGCATAACTTTTGGAAGAGCATATTTCCTTTTTCCCAGTGATAACTTCCCACAAATATGAGGGGTCATATTTCTTTGGAATTTCATACTCTCCCACATTATAGTCGATTTTCAGCAAATTTCCTAGATCAGCAGCAGTAACCACAAATTCCTTCCTATTCAGAAATACATTAAGACCATCCTTAACAAAGTCCTCTAGATCATCAAGTTTAGTTTCATCCAGTGCAATGCTAGAGTAAAATTCTTTGACAAGACTGATTTATAAGACTTATTCTCAAAGACAGTTAATTTTTTTAATTTTATTTCTTCAAAATATTCTGGCAGACCCTCTGTGATCTCTGAAACTTCATTAAAACTACCCCAATCAATATATTTTTCACAAGAGATGGGTGAATCTATCCTTATGAATATTAGTCCTAAATTTCAAGGATGAAGGATTACCTTTTTTGTTGGATTTTCCTTTTTCCATCTATTTCTTTGATTTCCATGCTTTCTCTTTCTGTTTCTTCCCTACTTTTTCAGTTACTGAAACTGGCTCATTCTTCTTTCCTTTCTTTTGAACCTTGGATGGTGGACTATCTTCCATGGGTAGTTTCCCTTTCTTATTTTCCAAAGCGTCACTTGGTAGTGTAGATTTGGCCATCATTCTTGGCAATTTCAAACTTAAGGTTTGAAGAGTTTGAGATAAGGGGTTTCGGTTTTGAAAGGAGCGGTTTCAAATGGAAATGAATAAAAAGAGAGGGTGAGGAGTTAAGATAGGTTATTAAACTTCCTGTTTAAATACGGTCGGACATCCTTTTTTAAAAATTCAAAATTTTGGCTCCCATTTTTGTTTTTCAATTTGACAGTTTTTCTTTTTCTTCTTCCCCGTTATGCTTTTCTTTTCCCTTAAATTTTATTATTTTTATTTCGATTTTTTAACTAACGAAGTTTTACCTTTAACCGACTAAGTCTATCATTCTGAAAGAAAAGATCAGCACAAAACGTTTTTAGTCGGTTAAGCAATTTTCTTAATCAACTAAGTTTCTACTGTCCTATGAAAGAAAAACTCAAGAGATTTACCTAAAACTCATTTACATTAAGCATTCCTAGATTTCTCCTAATTTCGCAAAATGTTTCCTCATTTAAGGGTTTGGTAAAGATATCAGACAATTGATGTAATGTGTTACCAAACTTAGTCTTAATGTGTCCTTTAACCACATGATTTCATATAAAGTGATGTCGAATTTCAATGTGTTTGGTTCTAGAGTGCTGAACTGGATTTTTTGAGATGTTTATAGTACTTGTGTTATCACAAAATATGTGTATATTATGCATAGTTACTCCAAAATCTTTTAATTGTTGTTTAATCTATACAATTTGAGCACAACAACTTCCAAGAATATGTATTCAGCTTTAGCTGTTGATAATGCAATAAAGTTTTGCTTTTTACTTGACCAAGATACAAGCATATTTCCAAGAAACTAATAGGTACCACTAGTAGTTTTCCTATCTATTTTACTTTCAACAAAATCAGCATCAGAGTATCCAATAAGATTAAATGATGATGCTTTTGGATACCATAATCCTAAACTTTGTGTGTCCAAAAGGTACCTAAGGATTCTTTTTACAGCTATTAACTGTGACTCTTTGGGATGTGATTGAAAACGTGCACACAAGCATACACTAAATTGTATGTCAGGTCTACTAGCAGTTAAGTAGAGCAAAGAGCCAATCATATCTCTATAAAGCTTTTGATCAATACTCTTTCTTTTTTCATCTTTATCAAGCTTGGTAAAGGGACTCATTGAAGTGCTGATTGACTTCAGCTTCATCACATTAAACCTTTTCAACATGTCTTGAGTGTATTTTTCTTTATTGATAAAGATACATTCTTTGCATTGTTTGATTTGAAGGCCAATAACGAATTTTAGTTCACCAATCATGCTTATTTCAAATTCACCCTGTATTTCTTCAGCAAAGTTCTTACATAAAGCTTCATTAGTAGCACCAAATACAATATCATCCACATAAATTTGAACTATAATTAAATCATTCAAGTATTTTTTAATAAATAGTGTTGTATCAATACTTCCTCAAATATACCCTTTTTCAATTAAACTTTGAGAGTTTTTCATACCAAGCTCTTGAAGCTTGTTTTAATCCATATAAGGCCTTATGCAGTTTGAAGACATAATCAAGCTTTTCAAAGTCCTCAAACTCGGAGGGTTGTTTGATATAGACTTCTTTTTGAATAAGACCATTTAAAAATGCATTTTTCACATCCATTTGAAATAATTTGAAATTCATGAAACATGCAAATGCAAGTAATTATCTTATAGCTTCTATCCTAGCAATAGGTGCAAAGGTTTCATCATAGTCAATACCTTCTTCCTAATTATATCTTTGAGCAGCCACTATCCATGTACCATGGTTGCTTCTGCTTTAGTTGAGCTTTTGAACATATGCCTTCTTGGTTTGGCTCAACTTGCAAGACAAATTTTTAGTTTTTCTTAACAGGTACCCATACTTTGATGGGTCCTTAAAGGTTAGTTGCTACATAGGAACCTTTTGGTACCCGAATCATTTTTGTTCTTTGAGTGTTTTTTCTTTTATAATAGTCATAAGAAAGATGACCTATTCTGCCACAAACATAACATCTAGATGAGAAACCATCAGAATTTCTCTTAAAGTTTGTATTTCTTCTTGATGTTTCTTTTCTCAAACTTTTAGGAACAATATTTTCATTAATTACCTTTTGCAACACTTCAGTTCTGTTTTCAAGTTCCAATTTCAGAACTTCAAAATCAGTTTTAGAGTGTTCTAGTTTAGTTTGAAGAAGATTTTTTTGTTAAAAAACAGAGTTGAAATCATGTCTTATCTTTTCTAAATCATTCTCAAGAAACGTAGTCTTTCTTTTTAAAGCATTATATTTTGATGCAAGTTTTTCAAACTCATCATAGAGGCATTCATATTCTTCTTGAAATTCATCAATTGAAATATCACTAGGAGTGGAAGATACTTCAGATTCATCATCTTTGGCTATCAGACATATGTTTGCTCTTTCTTCCACTTTCTTTTCATCACCTTCTGAGCTTAAAGCATCACTGTTAGACCAGATTGCAGCCACCATAGCTTTCTTGGATTTTCTAATTTTCTTGGGAGTTTTCTCCTTTAGCAAGGGGCATTCTAATATGAAGTGTCCAAGTTTCTTGCACTCAAAATATATAACTTCTTCGTTCTTATTTAATTCATTATTATTTCTAGTTTTCCACGAAGAACTTTGATCTTTTTTGTAGCTTTTCTTAGCTAGTCTTCTATATCTTTGTCCCATAAGTTTTTTGAATCTTCTTGCGACCATAGCCAACTCTTTATCATCATCACATGATAAATTATCTAGTTCTTCTACAAAGGTGTTTGCTTTTAAAGTAATTCTCCTCTTTCTTTCTTTGGCTTTTCTTTTGTCTTTTTTTTTTCTTCTTTAAGCTCCATCTCATGAGTGAGAAAAGAGCTGCAGATTTCATCAAGAATGATGACATTTAAATCCTTAGCTTCTCGAATAGTAGTCACTTTTGGCTTCCAAGTTTTAGGTAGGCTTTCAAGAAGTCTTTTCACAAGTTCTTGTGCAGGGATTGGCTTACCTAACTGATTGAGTTTATTGGTAATGTTAGTCAACCTATCAAGCATGCTGGTGATATCTTCACCAAGTTCCATCTTGAACATTTCATAGTTGTGAGTTAGAAGAGCTATTTTGAACTCCTTGACTTATGAAGTCCCATCATGGATAACTTTAAGTTTGTCCCAAACTTGTTTGACAGTGGTATAGCTTGACACTTTGTTAAACTCAGTGGGAGTCAAGGAACAATGTAAGTTATTTATTGCCTTAAAGTTTGTTTGAACCTTTTTGGTCTCAATTTCAGTCCATTCAGCCCTTGGTTTAGGAATCATTTCATTGGTCACAACATTTATGGTTGAGGGGATAAAAGGTCCATCAGTGATGGCATCCCACATTTCATAATCTATTGCCCTTATATAGATAGACATTTCAGTGCTCCAATAGGGGTAGTTTGATCCATCAAACAGAGGTGGTCTATTTGTGGACTGTCCCTTCGCAACTACAAATTTTTGAAGAGCCATTTGGATCTCCCCTAGAATGTTAAGCCTTAAGAATGAAAGATAGGCTTTGATACTACTTGTTGGTCCCTAAGAAGTGTGCTAGAGGAGGGCGAATAGCAGTTTGTGAATGTCACTAAACTTGACTTCTAATTGTGGGCTAGTTAAAGGTCAATGATGAGAAGTTAAATGATGGATGAAAGAATGATTTAAAGAAGAATGAAATGAAAAATAAAAGAGGGTAGACAATGCACAAAGATTTATAGTGGTTCAATTTCTTTGACGTACATCCACTATCTTGACCTTCCAATCAAGGATTTTTAAACCAAATCACTATAAACGGTGGAATTCCCAAGCTATTACAATGGCTTTTCACAAGCTCAGCCATAACCTTTAACAATGATTTTTCACTAGATCAACTAAAACCTAAAATCTAATTTTTCCTAAGTTGAGTTAAAACCTATACACCCAATCAAGCTTATCCAAGCTTGATTAATCCTCTTAGAGTGACTTGCACATTTTAAGTAATCAAGGAGAAAAGATATAGAGAAGAACTTATGATCATTAACCTGATCTGAATGGTACAAGATGAAGTGCTTAACTTTATTACAAAGATTAGAGTGAAGTGCAAGAAGGATGGAGAGAGTTTTACTATTTTTGAGCTCTTTTTGATCTTAGAAGCAATTATTCTCTTTCTTAGCCGTTAGGGGTGTGTTTTATACTTGAAAAACCAACTCTGATGGATGTTGACAGCTTTAGACTGTTGGAAATAGTTTGGAGTCAATTCTAGTCGTTAATTTGTCTTCAAGCATTCAAATTCAAATTTTCAAACAGTGTGCTCTTAGTTTACTAACTATGCTTCTTAGTTTATTAAGTCTTCTCTGTCTTGAAATTGAATTCTCTGGCTGTGAGCTCTTAGTTGACTTAACATGCTTCTTAGTCGATTAGTTTTTTCTGTCTTGTAATTGAGATTTCTGACAGTGTGCTCTTAGTTGACTAACCATGCTTCTTGGTCGATTAAGTCTTCTCTGTCTCATAATCTGCTTTACTCTCTTATTCAATTGAGTAAGGCCTTAACCGACTAAGAGCTTACTGTCCTTGAACCGACCAACTTCACTTTTGAATTTTAGCTGACTAACTCCCTTGATTATCCGATTAAGAGGCTTCTGTTTTGTGGCTCATTTGTAACTCCTTATTCTTGTGAGTTTTGATATTTGCTTTTCAATGATTAATTTATTATTGACATACATTTTCGTCCTGCACACTCAAGTAGTATAGTTAGACATAAATAAGTGGGAATGTTTTATTATCATAAAAAACTTATGGAGCCAACACATTCTTCCTCGTATAGGGTTTATTCTAAATTAATGCTCTTCGTAAATAATACAGGTAATAATTTATGAGAAGAAGATCCTTCCACAAAATTTATGTCTTGTGATGGTCCAAATGAAGATATTGTTTTTATATGACTTGATTTAAAGAATATTAGTAATTACCTCCACAGCCAAACTTCATGCATATTATGTTTGTAATAGAAAGAAAACATTAGTTGGTTTTTTCGGTATAAGAAAGTAGAAAACTGGTAGTATTTTTAAGCAAATAATCGTCTAATTTAAAATCAAAATTTTTGAAAACTCATGAAGGTTCGAAAGAATGTTAATCTATATACTTAGCCGATCAATCTGCACCAAAATAAACTCTACAATGAATGTGATGAACATGGAATAAACAATATTACCTAATGAATTTCCTTTCTAATTGTCATCCATGTGCAATGAAAATCAAACTTAATAACAAACTAGCATTGTTGGATTTGAAGTAAGAAAAACGTTAGTCATTTTTTATTTTTTTTCGATCAAAGTCATTTTTAATTACATTGAAATTGAAAGTTTGATGTCAAGTTTGTTGTATAAGTTTATTTGCATGTTTGATTTTAGATGAAAACATTTTATATAGCATTTGCAATATTTTAATAATTAAAGGAATGGATGAGAAAAATCACTACAAAGGAAAAAATTTGATTAATCCGAGAGCTTTTTTTATGGTAAAAATAATCTTCATACGACTCTATAAAGAAATGAAAAAGTTAGCATCAGACAACTTATGTAGAAAGAGAAAGGGAGGGCAAAAGCAGGATAACTACTTGCTAGTGTGTGAGTTAAAGTTGCCCATTGGTCTAAAGGAAAACAATGGTTTGGTTTAGATAGATTCACCTAATTTGTTATTGTTTAAGTTCGTATTTACTATGGATAATTTATTTATCATGATTAGATTATCAAAATGAAAGATCACTACCTTAAAAAATTATTTAAATCTCATTCAAAAGGATGTGAAAATTTTATTTACAAGAGGGAGTGATCTCTAAAATCATTTTGTAACATATTTGTTAGCACAACCTTTGTGACATTGGACTTTATGAAAACACATTAATTACTTTGATAGGTTATTTTAGAGAATTATACTCATTGAAACCAGTTCATGCATTGTAATTTCCTATACGAAAATGGTTATTAGCTTATAAATTGTTTATTTAGTAATAATTGAAAGGCTAAACACGCAAATACTCATGGAAACTAGTTCATGCATTGTAATTTCTTATACAAGAATGATTATTAGCTTGTATATTGTTTATTCAATAATAACTGCAAGGCTAAATATGCAAATAAGTCCCCGACCTATATCAAGAAAATAAATTTAGCCCTTATCTTTTTATTTTGTTCAAATAAGCTCCTGAACTTTTATTTTGGGTTAAATAAGCCCTTCACACTAACCATTGACTAATGGAATCAACAATTTTTGATGCTGTATCATATTTCACGTGGCATATTGACGTGTTATCCTGATGACATCAATGTCACGTGGTAGATGATGTGGCATAAAAAATTGTTGACTAGAAATTGGGTGGTTTTTTCTATTTTACTTATTTAAATGTCCAAAAAAAATTGGTTAGGGATTTGAAACAAAAAATATTAGTTAAGGATTTGAAGCAAAAAATTTGAAAATAAAAAATTTAATTGCTTCAAACTGATTACCATCTTCTTAATTAAAACCATCATTCCTAACAAAAAAACCTTCATTTTCTTCCATATTCCTTAAACCCAACTTACCTTAGAGTCAAAATGTCTATTCCCTTTTTGCAATTTCTATTCCTTTTCTAAAAATCGTTTTTTAGTTAATTTTGAATTTTTAAAATCTGTGAAAGATGTGGAGAAAGAATCAAGTATTGTTAATAAATAAAATTCAACACTATTAGATTTCCTCTATAAATTATAGGGAAAAGAAGAGTATCAGATTTCTCTTACAAATTCTAAGGAAGAGATAAGGGAAGAGAAGAGAAGGTTTGACTTTCTTTTATTATCGATCAACATTGTGTGTCTTTGCTAGTTTTAATATTATAAACATTGTGTGTCCTATCTTTACTCTTTCTCTTCTCAAAATCATTTTTGGGTATTTTCAAATTTCTCTACACCAATTTTCAGTTGAGGAATAATGGCTTCTATCAAACTGAAAAGATTGGATTATGTTTTTTTGTTAGGAAGGATGGATGGTAATCAATTAAGAAACGATTACAATCAGTTTGAATAATTAGTTTTTTTAAATTTTTTTATTTAAAATCCCTAATCAATAATTTTTGGATGTTTGGGAAGGAAAAAACTCAATTCCAAGTTAGCAATTTTTTATGACACGTCATCTACCATGTGATATTAACGTTATTAAAACGAAACGTTAACATGCCACATGGTAGATAACATGGCATCAAAATTGCTAATTACACCATTGATTAATGAAAGTTAGTCAATAGTTAGTGAAAGAGGCTTATTTGACTCAAAATAAAAGTTTAGGGGCTTATTTGAACGCAATAAAAGGATAAAGGCTAAATTTACTTTCTTGATATAGTTCGTGAGCTTATTTGGGTATTTAGGTTAACTGAAATTGCTACTTTCTTCATAATCTTAATTATTAATCATTTTTGGACATTTTGGACTTGATGCTATTACTTTTCTATGTAATATTAAACATAACAATTTAAAATCACATATGATTCGTAACATTACACTAAATAAAGATTACTAGATATGTAGATCATTTTGGTGGACTTTCTAACATTTTACAATCATTACATTATGGACGATATTCATCTGTCCTCATAGACATTTTTCTAGAAATGCCCCATTTACACTTCATGCGTCTTAACTTATCATTATGGTCTACACCATTTCAACATTATTATGGTTATAATGTCGTATACATGATTACTACTGTACCTAACCAAACTTATAATTGTCTTTTACTTTCTCGGTTACACATCAACAATGGATCCACAAACATATAAATGGACATATAATTCCTTCACATCATATTGACTACTCATATATGGCCTCAACATTCTTTTCCATGTAGCAATTCTTATTTAACCATCCTTGGTCTTACCCTTGTCTTCCATACTAGGTTTCAATGCTATTCATATTATCCAACTTTTATGTACACATTCGAGCTTTAGGTTTCCTACTATAAGGAGTAATGTCCATCAATGTTCATTCATCCATATCCTTACTATAACGAATTTAACTTTCATAACTTTATCTCTAGTTAACTTGATCTTGTACTCACTAAATCCTTTAATTATCCCTCAATTTCACATAAGTATTGTTACTCTCAATACCATAGACCAATTTGTCATGTAGAACTTTGGTTGCTTGCTCTTATTTTGCTTTACTTGAATTGATTTTGCATGGATTCTAAAGTTGTTTGCTTTTTTTTTTTTATTGAAAATTTTGGTTGCCTATTCTTACTTAAATGTTAAATGCATAATTTTTTGTCTACTATCCTTTGAGCTTTATTGATAAATCTTGATATACAAAATTAATTTAAATATAATACATATTAAAAAATTGCATACTCTTGAAGAAAGTATAAACCTAAAGATTGAGCATGCACTTATATTTGATCTTAAATGTATCATCATTCTTTTTTATTTATTTTTGAGAAAATTACTTTTCTTTTCTTATTTATTTGAGTTTTTTTGATTTAGCTTGATTGTGTAAAATTGATTTGATATAATTTAATTATGTTTTTTTAAATTGATTTCATATTATTGTTTTTGAGGAAAAATGATTTTTGAGCATAATCTTGAACATAAAAGGTCTGATGTTGATGATATGACGGCAATATGAGCATATTTTTTTATTTGCATTCTTACCTATTCTAGTAGCATAAACAAGGAAAATGAACTTTGAAGAGTTGACTTTTTGATTTCTTTGTATCTAAGATAATTTGACTATTTGAACAATCTTGATTTGTAATTTAGAACTTGCCTGAATAGTTCAAGTTGGTTAATAATGAACTTGATAAGTTTTGACTACTTGAATTGGTACCTTTTTTTTTTTTAAAGGTTACTTGAATTGGTACTTTTAAAGCAAAAATAAACTTATATGAGTAATGTTTGCCATCCTTGAGCTTACAATGATATTTTATAAATTGAACAAGTTTGTTTCATGATGAAAATACTTATTGACTTGTTCTTATTGGATGTGCGTGCTTGCTTGCTTGCTTAAATGGTTATAAGGGCATTTTTGGTACATGATTGACATATTTGAAAATAATCCTTGACATGCATAAATATGATTCATTATGCTCATTACACATTTCATAAATCATTTAGAGCATAATTGAACAAAATTGAGTGATATTAAGTGTCAAACCCTGTTTTGTAAAATAATTATAATATCATTCACATGCTCGATAGAATGTTTGTATATTTAGGAAGTTCGAGAAATCGTTAAAAGACGATATTGCCCCTAATGGTATCATTAAGTCGATTAAGCCTCGAAGTAGTTCAAATAGGAATTTTAAGGTGAAATTAAAAGTTTTACAGTTCAGGGATGACTCAAAATGGTAATTAG
>NC_030858.1:26337898-26347377 GCF_000208745.1 Theobroma cacao
AGTGAGCTAGAAAATAATATTTTTATTGTTTTGAGTTGGAAACAACTTATGATTTCTTGAAATGCGAGATTTAATAACTGTCGCTCACCGGGGAGATGCGGAAGTTGATGCTAAGCCTTGCGGGGTTTCGATCGGCATTCGGGGTAATGAGTGCTTATCGGGACGTCGCGGCGGTTGTCACGGGCCCGATGGGAGTTCCGAGTCGTGACATTAAGCTCATGATTTTACACAAAGCATGTCCAACTTAAAGATTGTATGTTTCAAGGACAAATTTAAAAAAAAAGAAATTAAATCTTTATCAAATGATTTTTTTGTATAACCTTTTTGTATGTTTTGATTGAAAATGATTTATTAATTCTTTGATTTTGATGATATAACTTAATTGAGCAAAATTGATTTAATACATGTACATAAATGACACAAATTTCTTTTTGCTTGATATTTCTATCATGATTTGTGAAATTAAATGAAAGTGTTTTCTTGAGCATGATATTGAGTGCGATTATTTGACATTAATGGCATCTTTCAAGTGAATGAACAAATCTTTTTGCAATGATTGTCATCCTTGATATTACAATAATTTCAATGATATAAAACTTGAACAAGTATGCCTTGTGTTGAAAGTGTTAGTATAACTAGTTCTCATTGCAAATGAATGCTTAAATTACCTCAAGGGCATTTTTATTTATATGCTACAAAAATGTTGAAAATGTTGAATTTCATGCTTATTATGCTTAAATGTTGCCTAATATGATTGTGATACATTTTATAAATCATAGTTATGTATCATGATGAAAACTGAGCATGCTTGAGTATATTAGAAGCATAATTATTCAAATGAGCTGTTCAACCTCTTAGTACTTGTGAACATGAGTAATGAGAGTAAAATTTTGAGTTCACATACTCTAATTGAAAAATCTTAAGGTATACAAATCCTAAACGATGCTTTAAACATGGTTGAATTGAAAATCAAACTTGTCTTTACATAAATCCATGGTTTGAAATCATTGCATCTTGGCAAGTTACATTTTTTTGCACTTTTTTTGGTCTTTATGTTGCAAGAATCCGCAAAATAGACCCTCAAGCATCTGAAGGTCGACCCTTGGAGAACAAAATGTAAACAAGGCTGCTGGAATGACAAAGGATCGACCCTTAGGATTATGAAGTCAATCTTTGAGTACTCTGAAGCCAAAATGGACAAGTTAAGTTCTAAAATGTCTTCTTACTTCACTCCTTGTCAATTGCACTAAATTCTTCCATGAATTTCTTTTCTAATGATAATTCTTGGCTCCTAGAAACATGCATTATGATCACTCTTATGATCATTTGGTGCAAATACATGTTCTTGAAACTGCAACACTTGTTGAAAAATGGGATAACTTTTAGGAATGCTTTAATTTATCTATTCCCAATCATGGCACTCATATTGATCTTGTTAATTCTCAAGTGCTTACAATGGTAAAATTGAAAAATGACAAATTGTTCATAAGGGCTTAAATTTATTAATCTTACTATATCTTTTGTACTTACTTTGAATATTAATTTCTTGGAAGTGAATTGTTCAAGTGCTTAGTCTAGGATGAACTCTTGAAATATGCTTCAAGTTTGCGCTTAAAAGATTATTTCAAGATTGAATTATTGCTTATGCTCATGAATTTTATTAGGATGAACTCTTTGAACTTCATGAAAAATATTCTTGGTTCATCTATTATCATGGTCAAGTTACATACTTACATGACATTTAACCTTGTTTGACCTTCATGATTAAAGTATAAAACTTGACTTAAATAATAGAATTACTTATGGTACTTAATAGCATAACTCAAGTCAAGTTTAATCATGAAATATATTGTATGTTGACATAATTAAAATATTTCTTAAATGTGTACTTAAATGTTGACTATATCTTCCATGACCTTTATTGTATACATGATCTAAAAAGTGAATGCACATCAATTGGTCACTTTAGCTTATAGTTTATCTTTTAATGACTTAGAACTTTAAATAAAATATGACCTATAGTTTGAGATTGAAATAGATGCCTAATGTGCTTAGATTGAATACTCATTTCTTGAATCTTGACAATTTGTATTCATTGATACTTGGATGTTCACCTTGAATATATTCATGAGTTGAGGACTTTACTTTTCAATATTCCATAACAATAGGTGTCACTCATGAATTATTAGAAATAACATGTACCATATAGAATCTCAAAACTTACATAATTTTTTATTGGTATATGTTTAATTTTTTTTTTGAAAATTGAAATCATGTTTGCATTTCATTAAACAAAATTAGAATCAAGATTAACGAAGATAGCCATTTTATTTCTTGTAATCATGTTTGAGCTTACTTGATAATAATATTCTCTTATATGATTGCAATAAGTGCAATGTGCGTTTATAATGCTTCATTAATAATGATATTTTCTTGATGTGAAAATCTCCTTGAATTGATAATTTCATATATAATTTAGATAATATTTTTTGAAATGCTTGGTTGACAATGATTTGGAAGAATGCTTCCTATATCAATAATTGATGATGATTAAGAGTGCTCAATGATTATATTCTTTTGATTTGGAATTTCTCCTTGAGTTTCCATTTTTATATGAATTGAAAAATTCCTTGGAAATGATTGATTAATATTGCTTGGTAATGCTTGCTTGACGTTGATGATGATTGAGAACACATAATGGATGCTTGATGATGCTCAATGATGGATAATGCTGGATGAAAATTGAGAGTGATTAACGATGCTTGATGACTATGATACCTAGGACATGTATTGGAACTAATTTGCATAAATGCCTTGAAAAATATTAGTATTTGATGCATGTGTTGAACATCTACTTAAATGCTCATACTTATCTAGTTCCATGAATTCTTGAGTATTAGATGAACATGTTGATTCAATGATTTCTTAAGGGGGAGTTTATCATTGACATTTACATATACATTGTCCTATGTTTCTTTTAATCAAAATTGGTGTCATTAGCACTTGATATCTTTAACAAGAAGTTGTGGTGAGAATCCAACATTTGGTGTTTTTCATCTTTGGTAATATCTTTTAACATCGTAATTGATATTGTGCTTTCATGAATTCTATGCTTCTCACCTATATGCTTGAATGTTGAAATCAATATTTGATATCAAGTTTTTAAGTTCATTCCAAAATATTGGTATCAAGCTTTAAGCATGCTCAATTGGTATGTAGCTTTAAATTAGCATCAAGCTTTATATTGTCTCTTCTCACTTGAGCTTTAAAATTTGATTAAATCATTCTTAAATGTGTTTGATCCTTGCAATTAACAAATTAATATGCTTGGTATGCCTCATGTCCTTTTAAAAAAGGGGAGCCTTTACTAGTGCTTTGCCAATTGGGATAATGAGCTTTGAAATGATTTTATCCCTCACAATTGATTTGTGCTTATTCGCCTTTACAAAGGGAGAGCTTTTACTTATATCTATCAATTGGTATATTGAGCTTTATATTGATCTTTAACAATTGGTATTGGTGTTGAATATTAGTGTATAGTGATTAATGTGCTTACTAAATATTTATTTTTCTAGTAATTTGTATTTTCTTTATTGTGCTTATTGTGTTTCTATCTTCCTTTTTGATATAACAAAAAGGGGAAGAGATATTGAAAAAATTTGCATTTATAAAATGGGATGGCCTTGTACCTTGCTTGACTCAAGTTTTGATCCTTGCAAATATTGAAGTGTAGTTTTCAAATGTTTCAAAATATTTTAACCATTCTCATAGTTTTGTGAAAGCTTAACATTTCAAAACAAAATACTTCACGATTAAACTTAGAAAGAGTATACAATCAAATTTTGCTTAAATTTTGTTATATCAAAAAGGGAGAGAGATTGTTAATTGTATTAGTTTTAAAATGATTATAGTTTTGAAATTACAAAAATGATCAAAATTGCTTGAATGATCTTTGAACTTGTTTGAGTAATCCTTGAACTTCGAAGTAGTTTCTTTATCATTATTGTTTGAAGTTTTGGAAGAGTTTACCTTTGGAGGAAGAATGGTTATCGAACTTTGTTTCCCAAGGTTTGAGGTAGAATCTTTTTGTCTAGATGAACTCACTGAGCTTTTCCGTAATCGTTGTTTCTCAATCTTTAATGCTAATTTGATAATATCATTTAAGCTCCAATATGATTGTAGTTGAACAACATCTGCAATTTCAACATTAAAACCTCCATGATAATGAGCTGTAGTTTGCGCTTCAGGTTCATGTACATCTCAATTCATGTGAAGTTATTTGAACTCCATTGTATATTCCTCCATCGACGTTGCTCTCTGCCTCAAGTTATGAAATTTAATAAAAATTTCTTGTTGATAGTGGTCAAGAAGGAACTTATGTTTAACTTCTCGATGCATCTTATCCCATGTTCTGATCTTGTTACAGCCTTATTGTTTTGTTGCTATTTGAGATTTTCCCACCAATTAGAGGCATACTTCTTCAATTTAATTACAACAAACTTCACACGTTTTTCATTGAGAACATTTTTGAGTTCAAAAACTCTTTCCACTTTGCAGAGCCAGTCAAGAAAGCTATAAAGGTGAAGTTTTCCTTCAAACTCAGGAATGTTGACCTTGATTCCCAAATATCTAGTAGCAACAGTTCTTAAGTGATGTATAAGTACTTATTCATCGAGGATGATTTTTGATAGAAAGGGTTAGTATTATCCTCTTCATCATTGCAACTACTGTTGTTGATTTGAGCAACATCACATCTGTCGAGTTGTTCTTATAATTCTTGAACTTGGTGATGTAGTTTGTAAAACCCGATCCTATAAATACATATCATGATATACATGCATTGAGTAGCATGTTATTACGCTAGAAAAGCACCTAAGAATAGACGAAACCTGATATTGTACCTAACGGTACACTTAAATTGATTTAACCTCGAACTAGTTCAAATAGGAATTGTAGGTTGAAATTTAATATTTTATAGTCAGGAATGACTAAAAATGATTGTTCGGAGTTCGAGGGGTCATTTGGGGTAAAATTAAAAATTTTGATATTCAAGGGTAAAATCGTCATTTTGGCCACCTAAGATAATAATTTGAACATGGAGTGAAATTTTTTACCAAAATTAACTATTTGGAGTATAATTAAATGATAGGAAGTGAAAAATTTTAATTCTGGTGATTTCTAGAGTGTAAGGGGCAAAATCGTAATTTTTCCACCCAAGGACAAAATTTGAGATTTTGAGAGAATGTAGATCAAATTTGACAAATTGGAGAATGTATGAGTATAAGGGGTGAAAATTTTTTCTATGGGCAATTTTTCAATTTTGGGGCAAAAATATAATTTTTAACTTTTACGGGGGAAAAAGTGTAAATTGTAAAAATTACTCCACCAAGACTTTGGATGAGTCTGAGAATTTTATCTAAGCTATGAATATATGAGACAAGTGTATGGTGAAAATTTGGAAACAAATGGATGAAATTTTAAAAATGGGCCAATGGGAAAGTGACACGTGGCATTTTTTAATGATATAATATTATTTTAATGAAAAATCAGCCCATTTAAACCCAAATTTTAAGTGCTGGCCGGCCATAAGGAAGAACAAGAGAGGAAATAGAGAGGAAAGGAAGAAAAAAAGAAAAACCAAAGAGAAACAAGAAAATTCAAAGGGAAATTCGCGGTTTTCGACCGTTTACGCGTCTAACGGTAAGATTTTTCGATTTTAGCTTGATTTCTACCTTTCCTATGCCTTTATTTCCATTTAGCATGCTTGAGGAGAGAGATCAAAAAGTGATATCAAGGGCTGGACGAAATTCTAGGGGAGAGAAATTGAAATTTTTAGGTTTTGATTTTTAGTTAAATTGATAGTTTTAGTTAGTTAAATGTGTTTAGAAATTAAATTGGGCAAGAAATCATTAAATTTTCACAATACCCACTCTTGGCTGGATGCTCAATGCTGTACAATGATGATGAATTGATTTTATTCTAAGGAAAATGAAGAGAAAATGATGAAAAACGATTAAACGTGATAGAAAAACAAAGTAGAAAATTAACCGAGTTAATGTCCCATTTTTGGCCGAATTTTCCAAGGAAGGGAGTGAGCTGATTTTGTTGTTTTTAGAAGGTTATTGGCTGATATTTAATGGTTAGAAATGTTGGAGAGAGAATGGGATGATTTAGAGCTAAAATGGAGCGCGTTAGCAATTTATCGGGCAAAGTGCCAAAAATAGGTTAATACCGCGTTTAAGCCGTTTTAGGCTATTGCATTTCATACCATGCATTAGTATAGGATTTAAGTTAATTATATAGTGATTTAGCATCAATGTGATGAATTGTGTAAATTTTTGTAATGTGTCTAGGAGGAGAGCCTTCCGGAAAAGGCAAAGAAGTCGTACCCGACGAGTAGTGATCGGGGCGCTTAGAAAGCTTTTAGTTTGTACAAACGGTGAGTAAACTTATTATTATTGTAAATTATCTAGAGTTTATTTTTAAATGCCCTTTATGTATTTTATGAAATGAAAACGAGATTAAAACGGGATTTTTGATGTTTTAGGAATAAATGTGACAAATAAAAATATATTGTATTGATTATGAAATTGAGTAATTGGAGGCTGCAAATTGACTTGAAAAATATATATTTTCCTAGGAATGGCTTATGAGAAATGAGTATATGTGGCTATATTTTGTGAGTGCATTGGGAAATTTATGTAAGTTGTTTTTACTATGCAGGCTGGATAAATAAATAAAAGCCACGTTATACTGTCGAAATTTTATTAAAATTGGTGGGTTAGTCACTGCAGTGACGGGTTTCCGTGGACTGCCTATTAGAGGGGCACGGTAAACCCAGTTATATAGTTACTCCGGTTGTAGAGGCGAGGAGGGTAACTCCCGGGGTAGTATTAGAGCTCACTTCACGTCGAACCCCCACGTGAATGTGTAACTCGGCCAACGCCAAGGAACGGCTGGTTTTAAAAATAAAAATGTGTTTCACGTGTGAATATTTTAACACCCTTGGCGGACTCGGTTAGATGCCTCGGCCAAGGTATCCCCGAGGATTAGTTTTGGCTTGAGCCTTGTTTTAATAAAAGACATAAGCCTTAACAACTGTTTTGGTAAATTACAAATATTTTATGGTTTAAGAAATAAATTGAAAACATTATGAAATGGGTTGAAATTTGTTGTTTAAACTTGCCTCCATTTTACTCGCCTTTAGATATTTATGATAATGTCTGTTTACTCATTGGGATTGCAAAATCTCACCCAACTCCTTTCCACCCATTTCAGGTTCAGTATAGACTGTAGATAGCTGATCTCATCGAGGACTACCATTGGATCTGCATTTTCCAAACCGTAGGTTCACAGTCCTCTTTACTTTTGTTTATTCGGGGGCCCTCTTGTTATTGTAAATTAAATTAAATATTTTGGCTTACTGTATTTCAGTATGTATAAATTTATTTAGCTTTTACGCTATAAAAATTATTCACGTATAACTCTATAAATATTGTTTTATAAGAAAATAGAATATTTTCCTTAATATTTCTTTTATTTTCTTATTATATTCAAATAACCGTAATTTCGTTTTAAATGAAGATTTTAGACTTTTAAACTCATTTTGAATATGAATTATGTGTTTTGTACTTGTATATTACGTTTTAGCCAGTTTCGAAATTTTTGAGAAAAAAATGACCAAAATACCCCTGTGTGGCGAAAATTTTATTTTGATTGTTTTTGATCTAAAATAGTATATATTCTCTAAAAACTCGATATTTAACAATGATTGCTCACAAGAAAGGAAAGAAACTGATATGTAAGCCTTGCGGGGTTCCGGTTGGCATTCCGGATAATGAGTGTCAATCGGGACGTCGCAGCGATTGTCATGGGCTCGAGGGGAGTACCGGGTCGTGACATAGTTCCTTAATGTCGATCTTGTCAAAATTTCTTTGACGAGCATTTTGGCATCTTGGTGGCATTTTGTTGGCCTAAATAAAGACAACAATTATGACAATGATGATATGGTGATGATAATGATGTGATGAAGCAGAAAAAGATGATGATATAACTATAAAATTATAAAAGTAATAGAATTACCCGAACAAGGAGAGTCGAACTTGACAGTGACAAGAACGAGAACTACATAACGAATAATAATTCTCTTGCTTTGATACCAAACTGATGTCGAGGCATCGTGAAGACACCAATATTAGTGATATTAGAAAACCTCACTAACGTGAATACCAATCTTGACAAGGTTAAAAGCCCCTATTAAGGTGAAAGATAGCCAAATTTTCACTTTGGTTGGTTAAACCAAAGATACTAGAACCTCTTACTCTTTTAAAAAAGTGTTTAGAGAGAATAAACACTGTTTATTCAAAAAAAATATTTTTTATTTATTCTCAACTTGATTGTGCCAATAATTAACCTAATATGACTTTATATAACTATTTCTAAGGAAGAAAGCCTTTTTACTTTCCCATGTGGGATTATTACAATTTCTAAATAAACTAAAACTCTTATTTTATTATAATTCCTAAATAAATTAAAACTCTTATTTTATCCTATAATTCCTATGTGGGACCTAGATAATAATAATCTAATAATATACTTCTATATCAGTTTAATTTGCATTTATTTTTTTATTTGTTCATCTTTGTCCTAAATATTCTTTAAAAAAAAATTGGTAGAATTTAGAGTAATAGTTATATTTTTTAAATGAGTAAAAAGAAGAAAGTTAAAAATAAATTGAAGTAAAAAGTAGATGAAAAAATTATGAAGAAAGGCATAATAATAAGTGAACTTATTCTAATAATTTCCATCATTTATCTTTTTTTCTTTACTTATTTTTCAAAGCATTATCCAAAACTATTCTTTAACACATTTTCTCAAATATTGTATTAATTTAAAATATTTTAAAATTACTAAATCTTTTCTAAACATTGTTTTAAAAAATAAATCATATAAGCTTTATAATTTAAAATTATTTGAAAATATCACCAAGTAAAAATTTCAAATTAGTTAATTTGAAATACCCCATTCTTTGATATGGTGATAAATAAAGTTAATCAGATGCAAATTGAGGTCAATTAAAATGTTTAAAAGTGATAAAAGACGAAAGGAGTAGTTTAAGATAAAATATTTCGCACGTGAGAAAATAATAATAAAATAATAATAATTTTATCGGAGGAGAATTTGTGAGATAAAAGGCGATTCAAAAGTCAAGTGAGGCATAATAAGGTATTTTGGGTACCAAGGAGACAAGATAAAATTTTTAGAATAAAATAATATTTTATTAATAAAATAATATTAAAATATTAATATTTAATCGGATGTCGAAATTAGTCATGAAGAAGGATCATATTATTGATCCAAGTGGGGGAGAAGAAATACAAGTGAATTTTTGGAGAAATGAGCGACAAAAGTGAAATACGCGTGTTTTGTTAAGTCGAACCAACGCGGATAAGTAAATATTTAAATATTGTGGTAATACT
>NC_030858.1:26376802-26379254 GCF_000208745.1 Theobroma cacao
GAAAAATTACGAAAATACCCCTGTGAGCCAGAAAATAATATTTTATTGTTCTTATTTAAAAATGACTTATGATTTTTTTGAAATGCGAGATTTAATAACTGTTGTTTACCGGGGAGATGCGGAAGTTGATGCTAAGCCTTGCGGGGTTTCAATCGGCATTCGGGGTGAAGAATGTCTGTCGAGGCCTCGCGGCGGTTGTCACGGGCCCGATGGGGAGTTTCGGGTCGTGACACATTTACGTCAATATTTTGAAAATGCTTGTTCCACCTTTACAATGTTTTACGTTAATTCTTACCATTCTACGTCATGGCTTTTTAACTATTAATTTTCACCGTAACTCTTTTTATGCTTACTATATTCACACATAGATTAAAATTTGTAAGCCGTAAAACACTTTAAACTCAAGAATAACAATTTAAATGTTTAATTTTCTTTAAAATAATATTTATTTGATGTAATTGACTTGTTATGTTAAATCTTACACATTTACGTCCATACTTTAAAAATCCTTTGTCAAGCCCAGCTCTATAATATACTTGCCATGTCATTCATGTACTTAATAGCATGTCTGCATACTTAGATGCCTCAAAAAATCGTTAAAGTCAGTATTGTACTTAGGGGTACAATTAAGTCGATTAAAACCTCGAACTAATCCAAATAGAGATTTTGGGATGTATTTGAGAGTTATTGAACCTTAGAATGTCTTAAAATGGTGATTTGGAGTTTGAGGATTAATTTGGAATCAAATTGAGAATTTTCATAACGTATGGGCAAAATGGTCATTTTGCCACCCGAGGGCAAAAATTGGAATGTTGAACGAGATTTTTGACCAAGTTTGACTAGTTGGAACATAATTTGAATTTGAGAAGTGAAAAATTTCAATTCCGAGCATAAGGGCAAAACGGTCATTTCACGTGTCCACAAGGACGTAATTGGAATTTTTAAAATTTTACATCACCATGACACTTGTCAAGCCCATGAATTTCACCTATTATCATTTTATACTTTGGATAATTATGGGATTATATGTTGTGGAAAGGAAAAGCCTTATTAGTTAAGTTTTAAATGTGAACCAATTATATGTTGCCATGTGTTAAGTTTTTATTATTTTATAATTTCCTTTATAAACTCAACATAAACTCTCCCATTCACTCTCTCATTGCCGTTCAAGCCAAAGAACAAAGGGGGAAAGAATAGAAAAACCCTAAGGAGGAAAAATTCAAGAGAAATTCATTGATTTCCAAAAAACGAAGCGATCAGAGGTAAGATTTCGCGATTTAGCTTAAGATCTACCTTACCCATGCTTTCTTTTTCATTTTCTATGGTTGAAACTCAAGTTTTCATGATGGAAGCATGCTGGCCGAATCAAGGGGGGAAGGTTTTGTTGATGGTTTTTGATAGATTTCAGGCTATCTAGATGTTTTTAGTGTTTTGTGATATTCTGTATGAAAAACAAGCAAGAAAATAACATGTTCTTCATCAAACCCTAATTGGCCAAATTCTATAGGGAATATTTTGAAGATGAATTTTGTCATATTTCATGTTATCTAGCTCATATTTGATGATTCGTGATGTCGGATATAGAAAACGGTTATCGAAAAGTATAGTTCCTTTAGTAAACGACTTGAACGATAATGAGAAAATTATGGTAAATGAACTTAGAATTGATTCTAATGAGGTATATGGACTTATTGGAGTACCGAAAGTGCAATGAATCTATTTGGAGTTGAATTGGATGTTTTGGCTAATTAAACAGTGTATAGTGCGAGTTAGGTCGAATACCATTTCAGTCCAACAACAATTGAACCTACGTAGAACACCATCTTTAAGTGATTATTCAAAACACTTCTCATTCAATTTCATACATTCATAAAGAGCCTGAAATAGTTTTATAACAGTTTGGCACAAATATATTGAATTACTTGTTATGTATTATGTATAGGTGGTGAACCCTCTAGTAAGGGTAAGGATATCGTACTCGATGACCAGGAGTAGGAGTACTCCCGTTATAGTGAGTAAACAGATGATCATCTTAACTATCTAAAGTAGTTTATACTAGTTTTTATGATTTTAAAGAATAATAAATTTAAATTGTAAACTATTATGTTTTATAATTGAAGTGTTGGTTAAATGAAATGAGATTCATAATTTGGTTTGAAATTGAATCCTGGTTTTGGAAATTGAGTAAGTGGAGACTATATACTTGTGTTATATATATGTTTTGACATATGGTTTGAATTGATGGCTTATGACAATGTGATGGCATGAATGGCTGGATTTGTGTTTGTGTGGAATATATGAATTGTTTTGTTTACCTTGACAGGCTGGGAATATCACATTAGCCATGTCATGCTGCTAAAATTTTTATTGATTTGGTGAGGTAAGTGATTAGCTTATTGCAGTAGGCAGGTTTCCGTTGGACCAGCCTATTAGAGGGGCACGGTAAACCCTC
>NC_030858.1:26380154-26455285 GCF_000208745.1 Theobroma cacao
CAGTCCTGTTTATTTTTGTTATTTTGGGGCTCACATGTCATTGTAAAATATTTTTGTATACCCTGGCGCTGTGTGCTATTATGTATATGAATTTATTTTATTATTACGCTACAGTAATTGTTTACGTAGAATTTTATAAATATTGTTTTATATGAAAATGGAATATTTTATCAAATATTTTTATTTAGTTATATTGGATAAAAATTCACTTTAAATGGATGATTTAGATACCTAAATTTATTTTAGATATGAAATGTATATTTTTCATTTATATATTATATTTTTAGCAGGTTTCGAAATTTTTGGGTAAAAATGATCAAAATATCCCTGTGTGGTAGAAATTACTTTTTGATTGTCTTTGATTTGAAAATGGTCTATATTCATTTAAAACATGATATTTAGTAACTGTTGCTCACAGGGGAGGCGAAAAACTGATGCTAAAGCCTTGTGAGGTTTCGGTTGACATTTCGGATAAGGTATGTCTATCGAGACATCGCGACGGTTGTCACGGGCTCGAAGAAAGTACCGGGTCGTGACATACTTGTTCCACCTTTATAATATTTTACGTTAATTTTTACAGCTTTACATCATAACTTTTCAACTAATCATTTTTATGATAATTCTTTTTATCTTTACTATTATTCATGTAAACATTAAAATTTGTTAGCTCTAAAACACTTTAAATTTGAGAATAAAAATTTAGATGTTTAATTTTCTCAAAAATTATGTGTTTTTTAAATATTTGACTTTTTACATTAAATCTCACACATTTACGTTAATATTTTGAGAATACTTGTTCTACATTTGTAATGTTTTACATTAATTCTTACCACTTTACGTCAAGAGTTTTCAACTACTAAATTTCAATATAATTCTTTATATCTTTACTATTATTCTTGCATATGTTAAAAATTTTAAGCTGTAAAACACTTTAAACTTGATAATTAGAATTTAAATGTTTAATTTCTCTAAAAATTATATTTATTTGATATAATTGACTTGTTACGTTAAATCTCACTTATTTATGTTAATATTTTGATAATGATTGTTCCAGCGTTATAATGCTTTACGTCAATGTTTTTCAAATACTAATTTTCAGTACAATTCTTTTTATCCTTACTATTATTCATGAATAAATTAAAATTTGTTATTTGTAAAACACTTTAAACTCAAGAATAAAATGTAAATGTTTAATTTTCCTGAAAATTATATTTCTTTGACATAATTGACTTGTTACATTAAATCACACACACTTATATCAATATTTTGACAATACTTGTTTCACTTTTATAATGTTTTACGTTAATTCTTAGCACTTTAAGTTAAAGTTTTTTAACTACTAAATTTCAACATAATTCTTTATATTTTTACTATTATTCTTGCATAGATTAAAATTTGTAAGTCCTAAAACATTTTAAACTCGAGAATAAAAATTTAAATGTTTAATTTTTCCAAAAATTATATTTATTTGACAAATTATAAATTGTTATTCTCGAGTTTAAAGTGTTTTACAACTTACAAATTTTAATCTATGCAAGAATAATAGTAAAGATAAAAAGAATTATGTTTAAATTTAGTATTTGAAAAATTTTGACGAAAAGTGGTAAGAATTAATGTAAAGCATTATTGTCACGACCCGGAACTCCCATCGGGCCCGTGACAACCGCCGCGACGTCCCGATAAGCACTCATTACCCCGAATGCCGATCGAAACCCCGCAAGGCTTAGCATCAACTTTCGCATCTCCCCGGTGAGCGACAGTTATTAAATCTCGCATTTCAAGAAATCATAAGTTGTTTCCAACTCAAAACAATAAAAATATTATTTTCTAGCTCACTGGGGCATTTTCGTTATTTTTTTTTTTTGAAATTTCGAAATCCGAAAAAATGTAATATGTAAGTGGAAACACATATTTCATGATTTAAATTAAATTTTGAAGTCTAAAACATTCGTTTAAAGTAAAATTATAGCTATTTGAATATAATAAAAATATTAAATAAAATATTCTATTTTCTTAAAACACAATATTTTCAAAGTCTTCCTAAAATAACTTTTGTAGCGTAAGAGTAAAATAAATTTATTCATATAGTAATAAAGATAATTAAAGTATGAAATTTCGTTTACAGTGACACGTGGGCCCCCAACTAACCAAGAAGGTGTAGAGCTACGAACCCTTACTTCCTATGATGCAACTCCGAGATTAATTCTCGTCTTAATCAACTATCAACAAACTGTCCTGAGCCTGAAAAATGGATAGGAAGAGGGGTGAGATTAAATAATCCCAGTGAGTAAACAATTACCATCAAAAGCATCTAAAGCCGAGTAGATGGAGACAATATAAAAACGTTATATCTCAATAATGTTCATAACACAAAATTCGTTTCAATCTATACCAAATAATTTCTTTTCATCAAAATTTCCCCGACTTATGAATTTTTTTAAACTTGGCCCCTGCCAATATCATTCTCGCGGGTACCTTCGTCAAGGTATCCCACTGAGACCGCCAAGGCTGTTCAATGACCCATACCCATAAACATGTTTTCACATCTGACACACAGCCGTTCCTTGGCGTTGGCTGAGTCTCACTCTCACGTGGTGGCCCGAACGTGAGGTGCACTCAAATCATACCTCAGGAGATACTTCACCCAACATCTCCCCCCGGAGGTAAGTATATAATTGAGTTACCGTGCCCCTCTCATAGGCAGTCCACGGAAACCCCCACCACTGCAGTGACCGTTTAATATACCACCAGACCCATAAAAATTCCAGTAGCATAATATGGCGAATAAAATGTAATCCAGTCTACCAAGACCAATCCAAAACTGTTCATATATTTCATGCCAACCTCAAAAATTTAGCCATCATGCTACCATAGTGTCATAAGCCACAATTTCAATAACATATAAAATCATAAATTTCAACACAGTCTCCATATACTCAATTTTCCCAAAACAATATTTGATTTCAAAACCAGTATAAATCTCATTTTTATTAAAAAACATTTTAATTGGAAAACATAATATTTTATAATTTAAATTCACCATTCAATAAAAGCATCAAACAAGTATAATTACTCTAGATATTTAAGACGATAAGTTGTCCACTCACAGTTCTAGGAGTCGATGTACTCCTAATCCCAGTCTTCAAGCACAATTTTGGTACTTTTACCAGTGTAATTTGCTCACCACCTATCCACAATGTACAATACATAATTCACCACATCAATGCTTGACCATTATAAAATCAATTCAGGCTCGGTATATATGCATGATATGACATGCAACTTATCCGACTACCGCTTAAATGCGGTGCTGACCTAATTCGGCCTATTACCCGATTAAATTACTAACGCGTCCAATTTAATCTCAAATTAATTTTTTTCAGTTTCTATACCTCAATTGCACCCAAATTGACTTAATGTTCCTCAGTGTGGTGCAAATTATCAGTCCCGATAACAAATTACGAAAATACCCCTAATGGGTAAAAATTCATATTTTTGCTCCGAAAATTTCCATTATTTTTCTAGACTCATAATTCATCATTATTCATCATAATTCCTCAAATAAACATCAAGATCATCAGCCAATATTCCCCTAGAAAATTCAGCCAATAATGGTAATGGAGGAAAATAAATTCTTTTCTTGTTGTTTTGTTCCTAAATATGCTAAACTAACTTAAAACACTAACATAACTTAAAATCAAATTAATCTAACAAGTTTCTCTCTCCTAACCCATTTTTCCAGAATTGAATTCATCCTCAAATCACATGATTCAACCATGGAAAATGATGGGAAATGCATGGGAAAGGTAAAGCACAAGTCAAAATCAAGAAATTTTACCTTTGGTCACTTGTTTCCTTGAATTTTCACCAATTTTTCCTTGAATTTCTCCCCCTAGGTTTTTGTTTTTCTTTTCCCCTTTGTTTTCTTGCTATGGCCGGCCATAATGAAGAGAAAATGGTGGTGTGGGCTGATTTTTATAGTTAAATAATATAATAATCTAAACTTGCCACATGTCACTACATTATTGGTCCATTTTTTAAATTCTTATCTTTTAAGCTTTAAATCTCCACCACACATTATTCCTTAAAATATCCATAACTTAGATAAAATTCTCAAACTTATCCAAAGTCTTGGTGAAGTAATTTTTGATATTTACACTTTTGCCCCCGTAAAAATCAAAAATTACATTTTTGCCCCAAAAACTGAAAAATTGCCCATAGACATATTTTTTATCCCTTATACTCATACCATTCCCCAATTTGTCAAATGTGATCTAAATTCTCTCAAAATCTCAAATTTTGTCCGCAGATGGAAAAATTACAATTTTACCCCTATATAGTGAAAATTTCAATTTGACTCCGAATTGATCCTCGAACTCCTAATTACCATTTTGAGTCATCCCTGAACTGTGAAACTCTTAATTTCACCTTAAAATTCCTATTTGAACTAGTTCGAGGCTTAATCGACTTAATGATACCATTAGGGGCAATATCGTCTTTTAACGATTTCTCAAACTTCCTAAATATACAAACATTCTATCGAGCATGTGAATGATATTATAATTATTTTACAAAGCAGGGTTTGACAATTATAAAGGTAAAACAAACATTATCAAAATATTGATAAAAATGTGCGAGATTTAATGTAACAAGTCAATTATGTCAAAAAAATATAATTTTTAGAATAATTAAACAGTTGCATTTTTATTCTTGAGTTTAAAGTGTTTTACGAATGACAAATTTTAATTTATACTTGAATAATAGTAAGGATAAAAAGAATTATGACGAAAGTTAGTAGTTGAAAAACCTTGACATAAAGTGTTAAGAATTAACATAAAACATTATAAAAGTGAAACAAGTATTGTCAAAATATTAACGTAAATATGTGAGATTTAACTTAACAAGTCAATTATGTCAAATAAACATAATTTTTGGAGAAATTAAACATTTAAATTGTTATCTCGAGTTTAAAATGTTATATGGCTTACAAATTTTAATCTATGGAAGAATAATGGTAAGCATATAAAGAATTATGTTGAAATTTAGTAGTTGAAAAACTATTACGTAAATTGGTAAGAATTAACGTAAAACATTATAAAGGTAGAATAAGTATTGTCAAAATGTTGATGTAAATGTGTGAGATTTAATGTAACAAGTCAATTATGTCAAAGAAACATATTTTTCAAGAAAATTAAACATTTAAAAGTTTATTTTTGAGTTTAAAGTGTTTTACGGTTGACAAATTTTAATGTATGCTTGAATAATTGTAAGGATAAAAAGAATTATAATTAAAATTATTAGTTAAAAAGTCATGACGTAAAGCTGTAAGAATTAATGTAAAACCATAAGAATTAATGTAAAACATTATATAGGTGGAATAAAGATTGTTAAAGTATTGACATAAATATGTGAGATTTAACGTAACAAGTGAATTATGTCAAATAAACATAATTTTTCAGGAAATTAAACATCTAAATTATTATTCTTGAGTTTAAAACATTTTACGGCTTATAAATTTTAATCTATGTGTGAATAATAATAATGATAAAAAGAATTACGATGAAAATTATTAGTTGAATAGTTATGACGTAAAGCCGTAAGAATTAACGTAAAATATTATAAAGGTGGAATAAATATTTTCAAAATATTGATGTAAATGTGTGAAATTTAACATAACAAGTCAATTATGTCAAATAAACATAATTTTTAGACAAATTAAACATTTAAATTGTTATTCTCGAATTTAAAGTATTTTACGGTTCATAAATTTTAATTTATGCAAGAATAATGGTAAAGAAATAGAGAGTTATGTTGAAACTTAGTAGTTGAAAAATCTTGACGTAAAATGGTAAAAATTAACACAAAATATTATACAGGTGGAATAAGCATTGTCAAAATGTTGACGTAAATGTGTGAGATTTAACATAATAAGTCAATTATGTCAAAGAAACATAATTTTCGAGAAAATTAAACATTTAAATTTTTATATTCTTGAGTTTAAAATGTTTTAGGGTTGACAAATTTTAATGTATGTGTGAATAATAGTAAGGATAAAAAGAATTATAATGAAAATTATTAGTTGAAAAGCCATGATGTAAAACCGTAAGAATTAATGTAAAACATTATATAAGTGCACGCATTTTAAAAATGTTGACGTAAATGTGTGAGATTTAACGTAACAAGTCAATTAGTCTAATAAACATAATTTTTGAAGAAATTAAACTTTTAAATTGCTATTCTCAAGTTTAAAGTGTTTTACGGTTTACAAATTTTAATCTATGCATGAATAATGGTAAGAATAAAAAAAATTATAGTGAGAATTTTTAGTAAAAAAACTTTGACGCAAAGTCATAAGAATTAACGTAAAATATTATAAAGATGGAGCAAGCATTATCAAAATGTTGATGTAAATATGTGATATTTAACGTAATAAGTTAATTATGTCAAATAAACATAATTTTTGAGAAAATTAAATATTTAACTTTTTATTCTTGAGTTTAAAATATTTTATGGATTCCAAATTTTAATCTATGCATAAATAATAGCAAGGATAAAAGGCATTATGGAGAAAATTAGTAGTTTAAAAATCTTAACGTAAAACTATAAGAATTAATGTAAAAAATTATAAAAGAGGAGTAAGCGTTGGAAAAATATTAATATAAATGTATGAGATTTATCGTAACAAGCCAATTAAGTCAAAATAAATTTAATTTTTTTTAAAATTAAACATTTCATTTTTTGTTATTGAATTAAAAGTATTTAACGGTTTATAAATTTTAATTTATAAATGAGTAATAATAAAAATAAAAATAATTATAGTTAAAATATTAATTTATTAAACTAAAATTTTATTATAATATTTATTTAAAAACTTTTCAATATTTAACTTTTTTACTCGAGAATATAATTATAAATGATTAATTTTCACAAAATTTTGTTATTCTCTTTGTTAATTTTTTCGCTTTAATTAATTATTTTCTTTTAATTTATCATTTTTAGATTATACAAGTTTTTATTTAACGTGTTTGTCAAGTAAACAGGTTATAAGTTTTTTTTATTGATCAATGACTGAAAATGAACCCTTTAAATCTAATGGCTCTTATTCGTAGCCTTAGATTAAGGTTAGCCTTACTATAGAATTTGCCATGCCATATACTTGGCCTCATGTAGTAAGACAATCACATGCTCCCCTTACTCAAGCCGAAATGCAACTCATCTTGTTTTACACTGTTGCTGTTGGGTTCTTCTATCGTCATCTCTTTCACTATCGTTTTTGCAGAAATGGATATTGCACATCAACCTTAGAACTACAAGACGTATTTCATTTTCCATCATAAAACAAATGTTGCGATTGCTTTGGTGGCAGCCTAAAACATGAACTGAAACAAACCATGAAACTAAAACTACAAAATGCCCTCATCAAGAAACTTGATATACCAATTATATAGTAAAAAACTTGTAAGTATTCTTTTATAGTTATAGAACCAACCGCTCCCTAGTGAGAGTAGGCAAAAGCCCAAGGGCGGCAGTAGTTAAGACCGTTGAAGTCTAAACTAATAAACAAAGGGGAACAACTTGAAACAGTCGTATTGTAGAGACTAGAAAGGTTCCTTTTTGTCTGCTTTCATTTTTCACTCTTGAGGCTTAGCTCTTGCATTGTTGCCTATTGTTATGTCCCTCCATATTCACCGTTCCTTTTTGCCTTTCTTTTTTTCTCTTTGTTTTTTTCTTAGTTTTGCAGTCCTTTTTTTTTTTTTTTTTTTTTATGTTTTATAAACAAGCAACAACTCATGTATCCCGATGGCATGGCTTTTCTTCACTCAGCATCTCCTTTATTCCATTCCTTTCACATCCTAGGATTCTTCGTATCTGTTTTCCACCCACTAAGCCTCCTCCACAACTCAGTTTATATTGTCTATTAGCAAGGTTTAAATTTCGGGTTTCGTGCCCAATTCTGTTTTCAGCTTGGATCACATTAAAAGGCCCGGGGAGGTTGAAAAGTGAGGATATTCCTATCTTTTTCTGCAGTGGATTTTATATGAGTGAAAAGTAAGTTCATTCCGGTCTACGTATCTGCTAACTTCTGAATTACAGTCCATCTTTTCTTTAGAATCGATTGAAAGTAAGTTTGAAGTAGATATAAAAAGGTATTTTGCATTATGTTGATGGAAAATATATATATTACCAATTTGGTGTTTAATGCATACTTTTATTGAGGTAGTTTGATCATATTTGTCTATCTGGTCTTTTATGTTTCTCAAAATCCGCATCAGAGAGGCCAGGCGCTTCCTAGTTCCTAGTCAACGATAGAGTACAGTGTGTTCTTTCTGTACGAGAGAGTACAGGGTTTAATGCTTTGAAATGTCGGCATTCAGAAGTAGAATCTGTTTGGAGTTTTCATTGGAGTGTAAAATTTAATTTATTCTGGTGGAAATCCCATTTTGGATGAAATGAAGTTTGTTGTTATTTAGATTGATATTGTATCAACTCAATTTTCTTTCCTTACTTGATGTTATCGGTTGCATGCTGGCCTTCTTTCAGTTTTCTTGTTTCTAGTGGACACTAAATAGCAGAAGATTGATTTCAGTTAGTACTGTATTTCCGCTCTCCTCACTTTCTGTTGCTCATTTTTATTTGCTACATGATTCAGCATAAAGGGGAGGAATTCATTTTAATAGCATAACGAAATGGCATCATCTTTGGAGGAGCTTCTTGCGGAGGAAGGGTTTGGAGGAAGAAGATCCGTCACGAGGTCAAGATCCTCCATCAGGTCAGAAGCAGTGAGTAAGACAGATTCTCCATTTAGCAACAGAGTTAAGACTGAGAGAACAAGGTCTGATATATCTCGGTACAACTTGAGAGGTGAATTGTCGAGAAGTGATGGTACTACGGGTAGGAGGCCAAGAGATTATCTTGTTAGAAGAGAGAAACTAAACGGTGAATTAAAGAAAGAAAATAAAGAAAGACTTGAAGGAAGAGGTTCTAGTGATAGGCAAGAAGATAGATGGTTGAATATCAATTCCTCAGAAGAGTTTCAGGAAAATGAGATAGTCGAGGTTGGTGTGGAAGAAAACGGGAGAGTAAACGATGTATTTCTTAATGAAGTGCATAGCTTAGGGAGAAGAGATAAGAGGCATAATAATGGTTTTAATAAACCTCTGCTTGGAAGAAGAAGCTATAGTGATAATCATCGCAACAGCGTGAAGCAGCGGGAGACCGCTTCTGACAAGGCTAATAGAGGTTCACAGAATAGCAAAAGCTTCAAAGATGGCACCCAGCCTCAGAAGCACGATGATTTGGAACCGACAGTTTCTCATCCCGCTCTTGATGAAGTTGCTGTTCAAGCCATTGTATCCATCTTAAGTGGTTATATTAAACGTTTTCTCCAAAATGAGGAATTCCGGACTGCCCTACGTCACAGCTGCTTCTCCTTCCTTAGCTTCACCGGACTTGAAGACCAAAACAATGAGAGCAAAGTCATTTTCAACCTTGAACAAGCCATTGAGATGGTAGAAAAAGCTGTTGCGGACTCTGTAAGTCCAAAAGAATTGAAAAAAGCTTCATTGCAGCTTAGTGTGATAACTGGCTTGAATTCAAATGATTTAAAGGATGGCTTCACATGTGGGGTTCCTAATGCTATGCTCTCAGCATGTGCTCATCTTTACCTCAGTGTGATCTATAAGCTACAGAAGAAAGACAGGGTTTCAGCGAAGCATATATTGCAGGTGTTTTGTGATTCACCCTTTCAGGCCCGGACAAATTTGTTGCCTGAACTGTGGGACTATCTATTTTTTCCACATCTTTCACATCTGAAGGCTTGGTACAATCAGGAAGCTGATTCTCTATCAGATGCAGTAAACAGCGAAAGGAAACTGAAACTTCTTGAGAAAGTGTATATTGATATTTTGGATTCCAGCACTTATCAGTTAGCTGTATATTACAAGGATTGGCTCACAGAGGGGGTTGAAGCTCCTTCTTTTCCTTCCATCCACATTCCATCTGTATCAGCAGGAAAATTTCAGCAGGACGATTCACTTGCTCATTCTCCGCAGCTAGCTAGTCCAGCTGGTCCTTTCTCACCTCAGCCAATGGTCAGTAAAAAGTTTTATGATGCTGTATTTGGCCGATCCATTAAACCTGGACTTGAGGAAGCTGAAGATAATGTGGAGCCACATAACTGTGAAACTTGTAGGAGAAGCTCTGATGGTGATACTGTTGACGTTAAACAAACATTAACATGCTCTTCTGAGGCAATTAAACATCCATATCAAGATAATGGTGAAGCTTCCTCCAAAAGTCCACAGGATGATGCATCGTTTTCCTTGCTTGCACAGGATGATGCATCGTTTCTTGTAAGTAACTTATAACTTGCATACGTCCTCATTTTGTTGCATATTCGTGAGCAGGGCTTAAGAGGAAGCCATGGCCCTTCTCCTTGCATTCTCAAGATGTTTGTTTAAAGTTGAATGTTTCTCTTTTAACGAAGGCCCATTAGTACGTAGTCATGCTTCGCTCCCAAATACACATTTTTACTGTTCATAACTACCCCTAACTACATTAATATTATGTTGCCTGTAGTATTTGCTATCTTTGCATCATGGGTTTAGCAGCATGTCAGAACAGCAAAGATAATAGAAACTGAAATGGCAGACACTTGTTTTACCAGACCTTGAAAAAAAAGAAGGTTCCAGAAGAAGAAAATGCTGTAATCTTCCTATTTCTAAAGAGTATGAGCAAACTTCTAATAGCTTGTTTGTGTCAAAAAGAAGAAAGTTAACGATGAAAGCACCTATTGTCCATTTTCCTGAAGACTGTTAGTTCTGGCTTTCTCCATGCAATACATACATCATTAATAGTTTGCATCATGCCATTTACTTCTATTGCTGCTTTATTCATCACAAATTGCTTTGTTTTCTAGTTGCGTCGCACAAGTAGAATTATAAGTTAAATTTTTACTGCCATTGAGTGTAAGTATGTCAGAATCTGCTAGTGCATTGTATTATTACCACTGTAGCTTTAGATTTTCTTGATAGGAAATGAGTTGCACCTGCCATTAATCGACATACAATGTTCTAGCACTGGAAACAAGGACAATATCACATTATGATACTCTTTTATATTAATTTCAATACTTTGCATCTTGTCCAAGTTGATTGCTGTTTTGATCGTTTAAGCTAAGCTTCAACACTTTTATGTAGCTTGGCCTTATACGTACAGCTATTTTCTTTTATCTTTTTTCTAATAATGAAAGTTTTTAAAAAATCTACAGAGCATCTAATATGGTTTCTATAGCAGTTACACTCCAAGATGATCTCTGGAGATGTGCAATATAGGCAATTAGACATAAAAGTTTATTCTGCATGCAGGCTTATGTAACTGCTTGAGGCTTTCCTTCTCAATTAGAGGCATATCATCAGAAAATAACTCTTATTTGCGCCATTTTTGTCTAACTATCATCTCAGAGAAATGCTTTTAACCAACCATTTTGAGGATCTAATTCTGCTGCAGGAAGATGGCACCTCCTCAACAGCTGAAAAAGATTGGAGACTGCCAGGTCTGAGTATGCAGAAGGAAAAAGATATCCATTGTACCAATAACCGCTCTAAAGCTGATAATATATGGCAAACAACCGCACAAGATTTTGATGTGCTACATGCACCAGTTCTTTTAATTGCCAATGAACTCATGCTCAAGAGGCTAGCGAAATCTGCATTTGAGCCACAACAAACTGAGTGCAAAGTTGATGTTACTCTCAAAGGTCTTCCAAATCCTAGTGAGGAGCTGATCCACAATACTCTTGAAAATGTATAAATTCATCAAAATATTCTTTAAACAGTCCTGTTTCCTTTTATGTACACTATGTTTATTTACTAATAAGTTCTTTTTATTTTATTTTTTCTGGAGCAGCCAACTAAAGTGAGGTCTTCTTTTGAAGGTAAGTTGAAGGGATAATGTTATGGATGCTTGTGTTTTATATTCGAGATTTTGAATTGATTGCTCATATTGATCTTGTCCCAGTGCAGAGTTGCATGAAAGTTCCAGATTTTTTGATGAAGAATCCTTACTCTCAAGCATACCCCAGGACTTTATTTGCCCTCTGACTGGAAAGTTGTTTGAGGACCCAGTAACCCTTGAGACAGGTCAAACCTTTGAGAGAGTGGCCATCAAGGAATGGTTTAATCAGGGAAACAGGACTTGTCCAGTAACAGGAAAAACGTTGGAATGTCTGTCTGTGCCGCTTACAAACTTTATTTTGAAACGTGTTATTGATAGTTGGAAATCGGAGAACTGTAGGCATACCTTGGCATTGGCCTTTCTAATAGTTGGGAATTCAAGGGAACCTGGGTCACCAAGTAGGGGTGAAAGAACTACATTCATATTACAGCAACTTCTTACCACTTTAGGCACAGAAGAAAGAATTATGAATACCAAACACCTTATTTCTCTTGGAGGCTTGCCATTTCTGATTCAAAGGTTTGAATCAGGAAATTTGGAAGAGAAAACACGTGTTGCAGCACTTCTTTCTTGTTGCATTGAAGCGGATTCAAGTTGCAGATATCACATAGCAAGAGATATTAACAAACAATGTCTGGTTGAGCTGATTTGCAGCAAGCAGGATAAGTCAAGAGGAAATGCAGTGTTGTTACTGACAGAACTGATATGCTTGAGCAGGTTAAGATTTAATCTTTCTATTAGAATTTCTACAGTGGTTTTTCTTTGCTTCTTTGGCATTCTGTGCAGCACATAGTGTAGATGGAAAAAAATGCCGAGTGGAACTGCCCTATTTGACTCTGAGTACTTCTAACTCTCTTCTCTTTGTGTGTGTGTGTGTGAAGGACGGGGGAGCATGTATGTCCTATGCCTAGTGGGGTAGGGGAGAGGTAGGAGGAGTTAAGTAAATGATCACATGGAGTATATATAGTATGTACCTTGATATCCCTGTAATACTCCATATCTAAACTTGAGAAACTTATTAGATTTTAGACTTTGTTTACGTTTAGATCCACAACCTCGTGTTCGTATGCTTCTAATTTGTATAGTGGGATACTGGACACATGATGCTGTTAGGATACCTAGGTCTCGGGTTTGTAGTGCTTTGTAGATTCCTGTTCCATTTTCTTATTTGGTACTCAAACCATGTTATAATTTTCTTTTCGCTTTATTGTGACGATGATTATGGATGACTGGTCGAATATTAGTCCAAAAAGACCCTGCTGTTTATCTTGTCCTTACCACCTGCAGTTGTGTTTGTAGCAACGTGTTTCTGAAAAAATAATTGAAAATAAAAATGATGAAATCCATGGATATATCCTCTAGATATCGTGTGGGATAAGTCAAGAGAGATTGTTTCAATAAAGTATTCCCCTATTGTGGAAGTGGCGTTAAAGCAAAAAAAACAATAGCATATAAATTTAATTAAGAAAAGCTTGAGGTAGTTATGAGCGAGACTAATTCATTTGATATCTGTTTTCATGTTTTGTCTTCATCATAACAGGAGGAAAGATGTCCCACTACTTTTAAGTGAGTTGAAGAATGAAGAGATCGTGAACACTATGCATGCTCTTCATGTCTATCTCCAAAGTTCTCCTCCTGTACAAAGACCCTTGGTTGCTACACTTTTATTGAACATAGATCATCTGGTAAGCTCTCCATTAGATTTACTAGTCGTATTCTGAATGTCTATTCTGCTTCTCGTTTCCCTATTCTGATGTTGTGTTTTTCTGATAAATTCTGATTGTTTACTCTTTTTCTCAATTTCTTATTCTGATGTTATTTCTTAATATTGGACCAAAGTCTTTGCCAAGACTGAGATGAACACGTGCTGCAGGTAGAACCTCGAAAATACAGCTTATACAGACAGGAGGCCCTTGATGTCATTACAGAAGCACTAGATAACAGCTTAATTGATGAAGAGGTTCGAGAAAAATGTTGCAGAGCACTACTTATCTTGGGAGGACGTTTTTCATTGTCTGGGAAGTTATTGACAGAGGGTTGGATTCTAAAGCTAGCAGGGTTCAATGATGGTTGTGAAGTGAACTCTATTGACAAAGAAGAGGACTTAGATGTTGATGACACTATTCTATTGGTAAGTTTCATCTCTACGATCCATTCACCATTGCCTCTCCTTTCTTCCACGACAATCATATAGGAGTGGTATTGTTGTCCAAGAATTATTTAATTTCTCTACTCATAGTTCATTGTTATTGAGGTTTGTAGAGAGCTTATTGTGATAAGAAGAGGTAATATTGCATATATATATATATATATATATATAAAAGGGATGGTTGGAAGCTACAGAGAGAAAGATTGAAACAATTGTTCAAATAATGAGTGTTGTGGTAGATGGTGATGGATAAAGGGAACGCAATCTGTAAGCGATAGAGTTGAGAATAGGGCAGAGAAGGGCTAAGCACGATGAAATTTGAAAGAATATTTAGAGAAAGAGCTAATAGTGAAAGACTGGAAGTGTATATCTCTTCCCAAAATGAATTTTCAAAACTTTATACATTGAATAAGAAGAAACAGTTACTCAAGAACAAAGTCTAATGTATATAATGAGTACCATTATGGTTATTGAGGTAAATGGGCTTTCTAAGAGATGATCCTAGTGTAATAAGACTTGTTTTTTCAGTAGAAGCTAAGAAGGAACATGTAAGAGAGAATAGGTTAAAGGAAACAAGAGGGAAGAAAAAGGTTAATAGAGAGACCTCTTAATTATTTCCATATCTGAATTACCAAGTTAAACTCTTTATAACATCTAAAAGTGAAACTAATTTGTTTTTTTTGAAAGGTGTAATATAAATTTGTGAATCTTGCCCTTTGTTCTGGATTACTTTTACTGGTGTCCAATAAGAGTTGTTTTGAGTAAAAAGTTAAGAAGGAACAGATAAGAGAGAAAAGGTTAAAGGAAACAAGTAAAAGGGAAGAAAAAGGTTAAACAGACCTCTTAATTATTTTTATATCTGATTCACCAATCCAACCACTTTAGAATATCCTAAAATAAAACTAATTTGTGAATCTTGCCATTTGTTCCGCATTACTTTTACGAGTGTCCACCTAATACAACCGTTCTACTCGTGTCGTGTTGGTTGTTCTCGTTACTTTCTATATATATATAGTATTACTTTGTTTTAAAATGACTCTTAGAGAAATAATAAATTATTAGTCAAAATCAAGCATCTAGATTGGAGAACCTTTTTTCAGGCTTATGTTGTGTGCAAGGCTGCAGCGGAACCAAAGGATTTATGTTGCGAAGGTAAGGCTTAGTTGAATAAAGTGAATATACATAATGCATCTAAAACTTGACAGAATGCATCGTAAAATTGTTGCCTATCATTCCTGGCAATCTAACAATGAGTTATCTTTTGATGCAGACCGATTTCAGCTTAGTTGATGGCTAGATATACTTGATTGTAGAATAATCGGTTTTTTTTTTCCCTTTAACATGAAATAAGGGAAAGCGAAGAAAGAGATAGGCTTCATATATATTTACAGTTGAAAAAAATAAAAATGGAGGAAAAATTGTGATTATTGCATGTGATTTTAATGCTATGATATCTTTGCTATTTTCCTGTATGGTGACATCCCTTCTTATGATCGGAATTATCATCTGAGCAAGATATATACATTAACAATTTAAGTTCTAGCAAAGACATGCGCTGCACATCTGCAAATAGTATAGAACATACGTTTAAATAGTTGGTTGCTTTTATTTAAATGACCAAATACATAATAGAATTCTGAAGTTTTAATTACCAACCAGGAAGATGAAGAATGTGCGAATGAAGATTGGTTGAGGAATTTGTCAGTATCATTAGTTGGAAGCGGGGAAAAATCATTTTTAAAGGCTATTTCTAAGTGTTTAAGCTCTGGAAACTTGGATTTGGTGACTGCTTGCCTAACTACTGTAGTGTGGTTGACCAGTGCACTTTCTTCACTAACTGATGCTGAGGTACGGCTCTCTACCTTCTGCACTCTGATCTCTCAACTGAAACAAATCCTGGAAAATGGTGCACAAGTTGAACATAAGGTTCTTGCTTCAATGTCTTTGCTGAACTTTAGTAAAATTTCAGGTTAGCAGGTTCTTCTTATTGCATTTCTTTAATTTGCATACAAAAATAGTATTGAACAATGAAGCTTAGCCCTCACTTATGTCCCAAATATTGCTCTTAAAATTTGTAATTGGGAACAATGTAATCATTTTATGTGGAGAACCAAAGACGGAGAAAACTCTACATCTGGTTGTCCCTTCATCTAGTTTGGAGGACAGGGGTATCCTAGTCCTGTTTCATTCAAGTTGGAAAGTCTTATATCTTTATAGTACAATAATTCCTTTAGGAATTTGTTCTATATCAGTATTGTTTTTTCCTTCGGATCTATCATGATCTAATTCAATCAAGGCATCCTTGCTTTTCTATGTCATTATCACATCTTCTGCTTGTTGCATGCTTTAGCAATTTCCTCTTAATCAACATGAACACTTGTTCCATTTGGAGTCTCAAAGTTTAACCATCTCTTTTACACTAGCATAGCACAGAACACGGCCATCATATCCACAATCTGCCATTATGTGGACATTGTTTATTTCGCCACTAATAGTTGACTTGGAAAGTTTTTTGGCCAACTTCAAAAGTCATTTTCCATTGCCAATAGACAGGAAAGCATAGCTTTCTAATTATGGAGGTGCACCTGAGCATTTGACTTATTAGTTGATGCATGATCCCCTGTTTAAAGAGTAGGATTCAAATCCTCCTTCCTCAATGATTAAACAAAAAAAAACCATGAAGGCTTCTACTATGGAAAATATTAGTGGTATGCATTTGCAACATTTTAAGTATGAGTAAGCTTTAAAATGAACTTCCCCTTGTGTATTGCAGAATGCAGGGGGCTGCTAATGACAATTATAGAAGAGATTGCGATTCCTCTTAGAAGCCTTGCTGATGTAACATGGACAGCAAAGCAGCTATATGGCATAACTTGTGGGACAGACCTATAATCTGACATGAAGGGGATGCTGCTTCACAATTTCACAATTTTTCAGGCATTTAATAATAATCTTTTCTACGTAAAGGACACTACTCGACTTCTGCAATATCAAATGACATCCCTTAAGGTGATGATTTCAACATGATATTTCTCTTTCATAAGTGTCAAATACTGGTTCAAAATTTTGTTCTCTAATTGATTCTTAGAAGAATTATAGACAGTATTGTAATCACAACTTACTGAGGAGACTATGACGTTGTCAAAACTTGAAAGACTTTTCTGGTGACTTCATCTTCTCTTCTAACACTGTACAATTATTTCTTAGAGCAATATTTCGCCCACTTATCATCAGTTTTGTAATCATTATAAGGTTTTAATGTTTATATGTTTAGTACAGCTCTAATGATATAAACTATTATTATACTCTCTACTGTTTTCTCGTAAAGTGGATAAAATACTTGTCATCAATTCTTTGATACATACTCCATTTTTTATTTTATAGTTTAAATTAGTGTGATACCCCATCCCACATGATATGAATGTAATTGTTAAGACTTATATAAGGGTCTAAATCAATAACTAACGACTTGAACTTAAGTTTTTGACAGTCACATAATTTAGGTTCGAAAAATTGTTTAGCCAATGGTACTTAGAACTGAATCATTATAATTGGTATTAAAGCATGTGTCATCTCAGTGATTGTGATATATGGCCTTGATGAGGATATCAAGGATTTGCGTGGGCGGGGTGTGATACCTCTATCTCATATCGAATACAAATGTGATTGTTAAGATTTATATAAGCATTTAAGTTAATCACTACTAATGACTTGACTTTAAGTTTTTTTCTAACCACACATGATTTATAATTGAAAAGTTGTTGGGTCAATGGTGTTTGGATCCGAATTATTACAATTAGAGAGTTTAACTCATAGCCTCCTTGACTTGAGAAAAGTTGAAAGTTAAGATTATGCTTACTTTATTTGAGCAATATTGAGTGCTCCTTAAGTATACGAACTTCAATTTCTTATTTTTGGCTTCTTTATGAAGTTGGATTTTTTTTTTCTTATTCTATGGTACAATTATTATAAATGGTTTTATATTTATCATATAATCAAATTTATAAAATTTATTAATAAGTCAATATCTTATCTCGTATTTCTATTTGCTTAAAAAAGTTATGCTTTTGAAACTATAGAGTAATTTGGTGTATTTTGAAGTACTATCTGCCTTTAGTTTGCATAAAAAGGTTATGTAGATTTACAAATTAGATAACTGTAGATAGTTGATTTTGGTCACTATCTATTCTCTAAAGAATCGTTTTACAACGTAATGTTGTACAGAGAATCATGAGAACAACTCGAGTAAGTGAAGTACTATTTCATGCAAAACAACTAGAATAAGTGAAGTACTATTTCATGCAGAACAAGTAGAATAAGTGGAGTATTACTCCATGTGGAACAACTAATACTATTAGAACAACCACTTTACATAGTAGTGAAGGCAGCCCATCATAAGTGACAGGGTTCATGGGTTACTTTCATATTTGGATGTTTTGGAGAGTTTGGTTTGGTGGCTCAAATATGGAGGTATTTAAGAGGTTTTCCTTTTAACATTTTCCTGAAGTACGAGTGTTTCTCCCCCTTACCTTGTTCTCATGTACTTGTTCACGTACACTTTTTTCTCTTAACTTGTTCTCATATAGCTTTTCATGTATACCTGTTTTCTATTATCTTCTACCCGAGAACAAGTTTTATTACATCCAATTACTTCAATGGTAACTCACATTATATGCCATAAAATCACCACCTTAATATCCACATAATGTGTTACAATAACGGTTACTCGTATTAAAACTCTTCATAATAATGTTATTCATTAGGCGCATTAAAGCTTATTCTTGAGTAACCGCATTGTTTGACACTATATATAGAGCCTCATAATTCCTTTAGAAGGGTTTTTTCTCTCCCTCAGAGAGCTAATACATTCTCCTTCAAAGCTTTTCTCTTTAATTCTCTTCTTATTCTCTTTCACTTACCACAACATTTAGTACAATCTTCTTCTCCTTTGCCTTTGGCGCATCCTTTTACTTGTTTGCAACACTTCCTCTTCTTATCATAAAAACCCTTTTTACATTTTGACGACTCCACTAAGGAGGAGTGGTTGCAGTAAGTAAAACCCTTACTACCACAACTTTGCATTACCGGAAGAGATGGATAGATCTTTTGGCAACCAAGATGCACTTATTCCTACATACATCCAAGAGTTGATGACAATGATCGAAGCTTCTCAAGAGAGAATGTAAACTTTGGAAGACAACAATAGATGGATGTTGGAGACCATATCTCAACTTGCATCCTCCATTGCCACCACTTCTCAAGCTTAACATGTACACCTTAATGGTGATGAGGATGCACCTGATGGATCCATTCCCCCAATTGCAAACACAAATGGGAATGGACGAAATGGAGAAAGTACAGTCGATGTAGTAGTTATTGTAAGCCTCAATCTTATCAACTCCATTACTATAGTTACACCAACAATTGCCTCTACTGTAATGATCCCACCAGTCATTATTCAACGCTTTGTGACAATTAAAAAGTTCCAAAAGTTACTAGATCAAAAAAATAAAAGCTTTTTCTTTTTGGAATTCGATCTTAAGTTTCCTTATCTAACAAGTGTAGCTACAGAACAATATCCTAAAGATTACATTAACCCCAAGTTCAAGCAATTTAATGGAAAAATTGAAGACGCATGGGAACATGTCATAAAATTCATAATAAAAGGGTGTTAGACATACAAGAATCTCATGATGAAATGGAGTTGGTAAAGGTTTGCATTCAAAGGATGTTCAACAAGTATAGGCTACATTTAAAGAATTTACCTCTTCCAATATTTGCAACTTTGGTAGAAGCTACAGAAGAATCAGTAATATGGTTCTTAAACAAAAAGGAGCTACTCGTTTCGATAGAAGGAATACCCTAACAGTGAATGTTATTCAAGGAGGAGGCAAAGAAAGAAGAGGTCCTTTACAATCAAATTTATGTCCTGAAAGGGATGGTTTAACGAAAAGGCCATACAAGGAAAACGTTTCTTCTCTACCATTCTTAGTTCCATTATATGGAGTAAAAGCACTTTTTCATGAATGGATTAAGGATGGACAGGTGAACTTGCCTTATGTTACATAACCACCAACAATAAAAGAAAAGTCTAACCCAAGGTATTGTGATTATCATCAAATAGTTAGTCATTCACTTCTTGAATGTAGAGACTTGCGTAGAATAGTCGACAAAAAGAAGCAAGCAGGAGAGTTATTGATTGAGAACAACAGGGTCTAGAACAATCCACTTTTTGCTCATGTATGATACTTGTATGACTTTGACTTTTCATTACTTTATTTGACATTTGGAAAGAAAAGAAATTAATATTCAGCTACTCGCTTTATCGCTTATACTTTGGCTGCAATTATATTATATTATTGGTTGCAAGCTTGATCCTTAATTCTTTTTCCATAGTTCATCACTTTTATTTCAGTCGCTTTACTGCTCATACTTTGGCTGCAATGACATTATGCTATTGGTCGCAAGCTTTATCGCTCATTCTTTGACCATAATTCATCATTCATATTTCAGCTGCTAGCTTTATGGCTCATGGTTTAGCTGTAATGATGTTTGTTATTGGCCATAAGCTTTATTGCTCATTTCTTGGCCCTAGCTTATTACTCACAAATTGACCGCTCTTACACTTACTTATTTAAAGGGTTGAACTAATTTCCTTCACATTAGGTTTAGAGTTAACCTCCTTGATGTAAAGTTGAGATTCACCTTTGGCCGCATATAGTAATATGAAGTGTGAGCATGTAACATTCATATGAATAAGCATTACTTTGATGAGCCTATAAAGCTAATAAAGGAGTAACCAACTATGAAGTTTCATAGAGAAGAGTTGTTATTTTTGATATTGAAGAAAATATTTAACTATTCTTGAGAAGAGCTGTTACTAGAACAAGTATCTAATCATCTTTGCAACTCATTTTCACAATTCTTCAGAAAAACAATATTTGTTGCAATCTCTCTTCATAAAAATTGCTATTGAGGAAGTATCAAATCAACTTTGTAACTCCTCTGCATGATTATTCAGTAAAACAATCTTTGTTGCGATCTTTCTCGACTTCAATCTCAGCTTTACTAGCATCATATATGAATTGTAACATTGGTTCTTATTTTTGGAGAAGTACGTACTCATGGACTATTAGCAATCATAAGTTAGCTTTTGAATTGTCCTATTACATAGGTGTTACACAAGAGCCAGAAACATTACTTGTAAATAGAAGTCTGAATACAAAAAATCATACGAGTACAACTTTTAAGTTTAGCCAAGAATAGAAGAAACAATGAAACACAAGAAGAAAAGTGGCTAGAACAAAAAGGCTCGTGTGGTGATCACACTTAAATTGATGCACTACTTTATATGAGGAGCTTCACCAATTTTGCAAACATCATACCAAAAATAAGATAAGTACTCATATGTAATATTATTATCTTTATTTCTTTATGCACATTATTACAAATTTGACTTAAGATTATATATTTTTTAAAAATGTGAAAAATAATAATAATAAAAAAATAATACAAATAAAAAATTAGAAATTAAAAAAAATTACTACAAAATAACTTGTAGAAAGCTCACGGCATAATTGCTGCCTTCAAATGAAAAAGCTCGTGGCACAAGCATCAGATGGAAAACTTAATTGGCAGGCAGCAATTTTTTGTTTACTTTTATCCTTTCCTTTCTCAACACATTACAAATAATGGATGCTGCTTTACATATAAAACTAGGAAATAATTGGAAAAAACAATGCAATGACATTTTCCCTAAACTACTAGGCTAGGTATGCATTCTAGATAGAGATTCTTCCTTTTTGTGGCTTGAGTAGTCCATCAAATAAGTTGAACACAAAAATCTACCCCAACAAAACCGAGAAATCCATACAAATGAAGCTAGTACACATATTCTTATAGCTCATACAAGCATGATTTCAGTCATATTTTCAAGTAAGATAAAAATTTTCACTTATACTTAGTGGTAAAAAAAAAAAAAGTTAGGAGCCTAAATATGCCAAGCATATCTTTGTATAGAATTCAAATAAGTTTGTGTTTATCTCTCTATTATACTAAAACAAATAAAATGTGCAAAAAAAATTATTAGTCATTTTTTATAGTACTTTTATGCAATAACATTATATAAAATGCATACAATTACAACGACTACATTTTTATATTACTATAAGAATATTATTAAAAGATTAAATAGTTACATATTTTAAGATTTTACTACATAAAGAAATATGTCGTCTAAAGAAATATAAAAATTTATTATAGTGGCATGAATTATAAATTTTTATTATCATTTTTAATATTTGGAATTATTTATTTATTTATTTATCAAAAAATAAAAAAAACTACAAAATAGCTTGCAGCATAAGTGCCGTGAGCCTTAAATTAAAAAAGCTTGTGGGCACAAAAGCCATGGGCTTCAATTACAAGCCGCGAGCTTCAGATAAAAAAGCTCACGGTTTGTTCCATGAGCTTCAATTACTAAAGCTACGAATAAATAAAAAGGAAAGCACACGGCATAATTGCCTCGTGCATAAAGGAAAATAGCACATACTAGAATCCGTGCGCTCAACACAAAAGTTACTTGTTGGCTTGTCAACATCAAATTCTGCTCTTAACTAAAACTTAGTTTCTGTTTATTAGTTGATTATATCCACCTTTACCTACCCAAAGACTAAACACTGGGATTAATTGTCAAGTCAAAATTGTTAAATTAATAAACACACTCTTTAACTCTTTTTGCTAGATAATTGCGGCTACACATTACAATGAACCTGACCAATTTTTTTTTCTTTCCTTTGCTTTACTTTCATCAACTTTTTTCTTAATTCATTTGAAAGCAAAATGCTGCTTCATATGTAAATTCTCTTTCAATCAAAAAGCTTCATCTCATGCATGAAAAATTTCTTGTTTCATATTTCAATAAAAAATTTTTTCATGTAGAGGGCAACAAGCAAGAAAAACAAAATAAGAAATGCAAATAAAAAAAAAACTTACTTGCTTAAAGTAGCTTCATATTTATAAGCACAGAAAATCAAGATTTTTTAGCCTTTTACAATTAATTAATTTTTACCTTGAAAATTTTATTTTATCTTATGCATGGAAAATTTATTATTATGCAATTAATTAGTTATTACACAAAACAATAGCATGTTACTGCCTAGGGTATTACTGGCTAAGGCGTTGCTACCTAAGATATTACTACCTATGGTATTACAGCACAAAGTATTAAAAATAAGGTGTTATAATACAATGCAGTACAAAATATAATTTGGTCCTAAATTAATACATAAGAACTTCTTAAATAAGAATTCTTATGCAGAGGGCAAAATGTGAATTGTTGATTTTGGTCACTACCTATTTTCTAAAGAATTGTTTGACAACGTTATATTGTACAGAGAATAATGAGAACAACTAAAACAAGTGAAGTACTACTTCACGCAGAACAACTAGAATAAATTGAGCACTACTTCACGTGGCACAACTAATATTATTAGAATAACCACTTCACATAGATAGCAGTGAGAGTAGCCTAGAATAAGTGGCAGGGTTCATGGGTTACTTTCATATTGAGATGTTCTAGAGAGTTTGGTTGGCTGGCTCAAATACGGAGGTATTTTAGAGGTATTCTTTTTAACTTTTTCCTTAAATACGAGCGTTTCTCCCTATTATCTTGTTCTCGTGTACCTGTTCATGTACAGCTTCTTTTCTTAACTTGTTCTCATATAGCTTTTCACATATACCTATTCTCTATTACCTTCTGCTTGAGAACAAGTCTTATTACACCAAATTACTTCAATGGTCACTCACATTATATGCCATAAAATCACCACTGTAATATCCACATAATGTGTTATAGTAACGGCTACTCACATTAAAGCTTTTCATAATAATATCATTCATTAAGGGCATTAAAACTTATTCTTGAGTAATCGCCTCTTTTGGCACTATATATAGAGCCTCAAAATTTATTTAGAGGGGTTTTTTCTTTCCCTTGGAGAGCTAACAGATTCACCTTTAGAGCTTTTCTCTGTAAATTATCTTTCTAATTCTCTTTTACTCCATAGTTCTTTTCTTATTCTTTTCCATTGGCCACAACACTCAGTACTTCAGGAATTGCTTTGATCTTCCTCTTCGCCACCTCCAGCGCATCCTTTTACTTGTTTGCAACAATTTCTCTCCCTATCAAAAGAGCCCCATTTACATTAACTTTCATGATCCATACATTATATCAGCTTTATCACAATAATATACTAGAAAGTCCAATATGTTTAGAAAAATTTGATATGAGAAGTATATAACTTGGTGATTGTTGTGAAAGTAAGCTACGAACTTGCAATGAACCATAATTGAAACTAGAATTAAACAAGCTATTGTTCTTAGGAAAATTTCATATAGAAAGAACATGAAAGGGACGGCTCTACGTAAAGACAAATATTACAAATTGACTGTTAAAACTTGCAATTTATATATAGTTACAACTACTAAAATTTCTATATTGTTTTGTTTAATACTACTTTTTATGGTCTGAGCTACAATAACAACAGATTCTCTCCCTTTAGGAAATTTGATATGTTAGTTGTTATTGTTGAAGCTGCCAATTCTAATACATCTCTATTCCTACCTTCCCTATTCTTTCCTTTAAAATATATATTTGTTGTTCTTGAAAAAATCTTGAGGTAGTTACTGACAATAGATACTACCATTTTTTCTTCTTCTGTTTTTCTTTGAGATAAGCAAATACTGCCTACTTTTAATATTTTCCAGAGTACTTTTGTTTCAAAATCAATGAAATCAAAAGGAGAAGAAATACTGGGCATCAATCACAGATTTTGTTTCTTAATGGAAAACAAGTTTTATTTGGTTCTTGAGATTTTAAACACATATCAGTAAGATGTTGGAAATTGACAAGAATGTTGTTGGATTGAGTGGGAGAGCCACAGCTTGTGAGTTCCCCTAAGCCTTCTAGTGGTACAACAAGAGGTTTACCCAATAGGGAGGAAGGCTAAGAGCTTGCCAATAACTAGCCTAAGGGACCAAGCCAGCCACTAGACCAAATAGATAGAGGCATTTTGCAACGACTACTATGAGCTAGTTTGGGTAATGCAGTGCTCCAACGACTAGGGAGCTTTTCTTATATGATAAGGCCATTAGGTAAGTAGCAATGTGTGTTAGGAATTTTAAAATATGGTGTCTTGGAAAGTAAATATATTTTCATGATTATATATATATTTTATTTGTAATAAAAGTATATTTTGATAATAAAATGAAGAGTTTGTTTTAAGTAAGCATTTATTATCTAGTTATAAAGATGCCATGATTTTATTAAGATATTAAAATACATTTGTATGAAGAGTCATACATAAGAGACATGCATTTTAATTAAATCTAAAAATTGTTCACAGTCGTGTAATAAAGTTGGTCACTTTTTTATGTTAAGACTGTACACTATAACATGAACTGGAATCATGTAATAATCAAATTTAATATTTAATTATTACTTAAATCTTGATCTCATACTTAAGCATTTGCTTATAGTGTTTTATATCCTTATAATTTTTGATCTACCATGGGCATGAACATCTTAATGCGTTGATCTAGACTCCATATGTTGGGATTATAATTAAGGTGGGCATTTGAGAACATGTATCCAAATAGTGTAGTTCATAGCATTAACATCACTTTCAATAATTTCAAGAAGATTGATGATTAATCTAGACCCAGTTGATTGATGAATTAGCTACTTATCACATCTTGATACTCAAAAGATTATAAAGCCATGGTGCTGAGTCTAGGGCATTGTGGTGCTCCAACGAGCTAATGCCTTGTATTTTTTTTTGATGTGGGGTGTCGCCACACTCCTTGGGTAGCACCGTAGTGCCCTAGCCTTGAGAGCTACTATGGAGCTTGAGGGATGCACCAACACCGTTGCCTTCCAAACCTAGCATTGCGGTTCAAAAATAGTAACTTTACATATTATCTTAATTAAGACAAGAGTTGTCTTAATTTAGATAAGGAATATATGTTGTCTTAATTTAGCCAAGAGTTGTTTTAAGTTAAACAAGAGATATTTGTTGATTTAAGATAAGAGATGTCTTAATTATATTATTTTATTTTTGGTAAGTCAAAAAATTATCTTAATAAATAAATAATTTTTTAAGGCTAGAGTTGTTTTGAAATGAAAAATATTTATTAAGATAATTATTATCTTGAGATAAAATAATATTGAAGGATTTTAATTGTAATTAAAAAATTAAATAGTTTATTCTTTATTTATAATTAATTATAATTTTTTGATAAATTATAAGAGTCCACGTTTGATTAGGATTCTTTTATTTTATTATTAATTTTTTTAATTAAATATGGATAATAATAAAATAGAATAATTATTCAATAAGGAATCATATTTTGACTTCGACAAATAATTATAATAAATAATTGAATGACTTTTGGTATAGAAATCACCCATTTTCCATTGTGTGTCAAGAAAGCATTCAATCTCCACAAAGTTGTTCCTACTTGCTTTAGCACACTTGATTTCTCATCTCTTTTTACCTTTTCACTAAGAGTTGCTGTAATGTAGTTCATGACCAAGTCTTCGAGCTAACAAGGATCTTTACTAAAAATGTTTAAACTTGCATATTGAAACCAAAGCTCTAACATCAATTGTTATAGTAATTAGCTAACAAATGAAACCTCAAGAGGGGGTGAATTAAATATTTTGAAAATTCTTTGAAACCCCCTTATCAAGATAAAATTCTTTTGCACTATAAGGATGAAAAGCCTCTAAGGCCAAGCAATAAAGAGTTGTAATATTTTTTTTTAGAATGATTTGGAAGTGAAAGCCGAATGAGAGGAATTTTAATAAGCAAAAGGAAGACACAATATTTATAGAGGTTTAGCCTCCGATGCTTATGTCTTTTCCTTTGGCTCACTAAGGAGTTGGCAATCTACTATGGAAAGTACTTTTTAAGGCTTAAGTATAACCTTTACAACAATGTCTTTCTCCACGCTCAAGCACAACCCGTACAATGCTTTTTTATGGGAGCAAGCACAACCTACACAATGTTTTTTAACGAAAGCAAGCACGAGCCACATAGTGCCTTTTCAAGGGAGTGAGCACAACCCACAATACTACCTTTTAAAGGCTAAGGTATAACCTTTTTCTCTGTTACAAGATTGAAGAAATTTCCCTCTAAAAGGTCAATTTTGCTGAGTAAGTACAATATAGATAGAGTATAATGAATTATAAAGAATAAGAGTGGAAGCATAAAGAATTTGAAGCTCAAAGATAGCTTAAAAGCTAAGTGGAAGAAGGCGTTTTGCTTGCTCTAGCTTGGTTTCTCTCTTTTTTTCCTTTTTTTTTCATGTTTTTGATTCTTGATGAAAAAAATCTTTCCTCTTCTCTTCTCTACTAGTAAATGTGTTGGAGAAGTCCTTTTTATAATTGGAGAAGCTTTGAAGTTGTTGGGGATGATTTGGTGAAGAGACTAGCCAATATTTTTGTCTTTCTCGAGTTTTTTTGATGCAAGACATTGATACCTTTGAAGGTTGTCTCGATACTTTTGCATTTGCTTTTTGGAATTTGAAGGTTGGAGGTGAAGTATCAAGACTTTGAAGCTAGGTATTGAGATCGCCAAGTCTCTATACTTTGTGTCAGGTATCTATACCTTCGAGCCAAGTCTCTATACCTTTAAGCCACGTCTCTATACCTTAAAGCCAAGTATATATACCTTTGAACCACTTTTTATACCTTTGTGCCAAACACTTGGACATTAAAACAAATGCAAGAGGGGTTTAAAACTAATTTAAACAAGTTTAAAACTATTCAAGCAAGTTCAAAAATCATTCAAACAATTTCAACACCCATTCAAGTATTTTTGAAACTTTTCACATGGAAACACTTGGGCATTTTAAAAGCAACTATCTGAAAGTTTCAACATTAATAAATTAAGCTAAAAAACACATTCAAGTAATCTTCAAAAATCATTCAAACAATTTCAAAGATTGTTCAAACAAGTTCGAAGATCATTAAAGCAATTTTGATAATTTTTTTCATTTCAAAACTATAATCATTTTAAAGATAATAAATCTAACAAATAACATCATTTAAAGCATTTGAAAGGAAATGTGATGGTTGGTTTGAAATTCATATGTATTGCGAATTATGGTTTATTGCAAACACTTTCCCCTTATGTCTTGTCCCTTTCTTGTGTTTATTCATGGAGTCTTTGTGACACTCATTAGTTGCCTTTGTTTTTTTACATATTAGTAGCTCGCTTGGCTCATCACTTTAGGAGGAGTAACTTAACTTGTGCTTGGTAGGTGTGATAGTGCCTTCTTTCAAAGCCTACCATGTGTCGTACACTTCGTAGTGTGTAGAGTAAAGTCTTAGATTTACTTTATATTGTGATGATGACATATATATGTAAATAATTAAGACTACTTTGTTTATGATACTCATGATAAAGTTGTTTATTTTAAGCACCAAGATAGGTGACTTATTATCTATAGCCTATGGTGATGAGCCCACAGATGCATTGAGCACTAAGGTGTGCACACAATGAGCACGGGAAGTGCCTAAGATATTTTTGTGTTATATTGCATGAATTTATATTATGATATAAATTTCTATAGATATTTGAAGCGTTTGGCCATACCTCATGAGGTAGAATTTTCCATGACGTATGATGAAGCACTTAATGAATTGTGCTTTAAAATAAAATGATGTGATTATATGATTGATGGACGTAAGGCTTGCTTGGGCCTAATGGGCTATACCCATGTAGATCCTTGCGTCTATCATGTGCTTAGATTCAAGATGTGATATTGTGGAAGTTTTACCTAAAAAGTTAGGTATTAACAATAGATTAATCATGAATAGGGTTTTTAAAGAAGTTGGTATTTTTGGAGAGGTTGAGTTGTTGTTGAAAGGTACTAGAAGGAAAGGCACCCTTCGAATAGGTGTGTGGTCATGGCATTTACAAAACTTATTTTGTAAGCATATTATTAAGCATGTTTGAAATACAAATATGGATATTTAGACTTTGTACAAGTATGTGTTGTTGGAAGGAAAAGATTTTGGATATCATGTTATGCTTTAAATATGACTTTTGAACATGGCTACTATATGTAAATATGACTAGTATGTATGTAGTTCAGGACAAGCACTTTAATGGTTTAAATTTAAATTTGAGTTTAAAAAAAGATGATGTCGAGTTATTCGAGGGTGGATTTCGAAGTAATTGTTGAATTTGTTTGTGCATTGAATATGTTGATATCTAATATGGACTTAGGTAACCTTAGTACAAGGTTTGTCCCTTTATAAGGATTGTAATTTTGTTTGGGATTGTGTATGTTTACAAATTCCTCTTTGATATTTGAATAGATGAGTATAACCATGAAGTAATCTCTGTTATGTATTTATAGGAGCCACTTAAGTTAGAAGTTTGTAGCTAGTGACGATAGCACTAGTTGTTGTGCACAATGTCTAAACTCTTAGCTAGTAAGGAGCATAAATGAATGCTAGTCATATGTGGTGAAGTAAAACACATGTTCGAACCATTGGTAGGATAGTCATTGCAAAAGTACCTAGGTAATGGGGTTTAAGCATTAAGCATTAACCATTGGGTTGATATACTATTGTTTGAATAATTGACATGAGTGCCTTATGATATGATCCTAGGTAGTGGGGGATTAAACACTACTCTTGGGCTAAAAAACCCTTGTCTGAATTATTATTTTTAGGAAGTCTTCGTAAGAATGTTATGTTGATAGATGTGAATGTTGAATCATTATGGTATATGATTTAATATAAGATTATGACTTGATAAGTAAGCCTATCTTGACCATGTGAAATTATAACTCTATTATATAGAGTTATTTTGACACATTTTGGGGGCTTAAGTAGTTAGATCTTTGAGATTTTAGGTGCGGATTTTAGCTTTTTAGGTGTTTTTCTAGTTTAAGTTTGATTACTTGTTAAGTGGTTAATTTAAGTTATCTTAGTTAAGTTTTATGTTATTTTGTTTTAAATTACTTTAAGAGTAGTTATTACTAATTTCTCTTATTGCTTTTGTAGGAAATTTTATGAAAAAGGCTCATTTGATGAAAATCAATGTAAGTATGGCGATGACTTTATTCACATATATTTTAGTATTTTGACTATATCTCTCTCTAAAAAACTCAAAATGAGATGATTCATGACCACTAGAATTTTAAAAGGAAGGGCTATAATTTTTATGTTTACTAATTCACCCAGTTCTGATCAAATCATGGTCAAAATATTTGTCTAACTCGGAGCACTGCAGTAGTATGCATGGACTAAATATGATGCAGTATTTGGAGTATATCTTTCAATCTAGAAGTTCAATTGATATGATTCTTAAGCCATTGGAAAGCTAAGAGATAGGGATAAAACTTTTATGTTTACCACCTTGCCCAGTTTGGAACATATCAGGGTGAAACTCATGTTTGAAATCGATAAACAACCACAACACTGGGAGAACAAGGCTGCAACATTGATAAAAGGAAGCACACATACAATTTTCCAAAGAGCTCAGCGCTGCAGCACTGGAGAAGTAGTGCCGCAGCGTTGCGCGATTTTCCAAAAATAAAAAAAGTTGACGGGATTTTAGAAATTAGGTTATTTGGAGCCTATTTAAGGGACCTTTTTTTAGAGATTTTGAGGAGGAGACAACAAGCAATTTATCTGGAGATTGGGAGCCCAGAACAAAGCAAGAAAATAAGAGAATTGGAGGGAGAATCAAGATCACTGTTGTTCAATTTTCTACTCACACAAGTGCACGTATCGCAAAGATAATATAAAGATGAGTAGAATGTCGATCCCACAGAGAATTGAATTAATCCTTATTGTTAACTACTAAAATTAACACACCTTAATTTTGTCTAAATGATTAAAATTAAAAAGGAAAATTTAAATTAATAAACTAAAAACTAAAACTAATATATTAGCAAATTTTACTTCTAGTGATTAACAGACCTAAGATTATGATATCCCTCAATACTTCATCTGAGTATTGTCTCTCTCTCTTAACTTAGTTTAATGGATTAAGTTGCTAACCTAGAGTTATAAATTATTTACAAGTCGCTGTCGAGTTTCTTATAAAAATATCTTTCCCGATTAATTTACTATATGTCTATGCAAATTATATTGAAGAAAGATTCATTAAGTTTGTGCTCTAATTTTGGCTACGTATGGCTTATAGGTGTATGTCTACCCTATATGCAAATCAAATCACCTAATCAACTAAGTGCATTCGATCATACGCTATTCTATTCAAGGTCTACCTAAATCTCTTTCGTTAAGGTTTAACCTAGGTTTCCAATTCAATCTAATTGGTGATTAGGCAATTAGAAGCACTAAGAACAGAATAAAATAAACAACTTAAATCTATCAAACATAAGTAAAGAGAGATAAATAATTCAGACTACATATTGAGTTCAATCATAATCTAAGTTAAAAAATTTAGTTCCCCATCAAGTCACACATTATCATCAAATAAAATCTAAACATTAAAGCCAAAACCAAGAAAATAAGAGAATAAAAGAAAATATAGAAAAACTCAAGAATTGTATTCTTGATCTCCAAGTCTCCTTGAATCCTACAAATTCTTTTTAGCTTCAATGACTTTGTGGCTTGACTCTAAGCTGTTAATTTGATGTTTTTTTGTTCTTTGTTTGAGTCCTCCAAAAGGTTGTTTATATAGGCTTTGAAGTTAGGCCAAGTTGGATGAAAAGAGAAGTCAATTTTAGCTAGGATTTCCTCATCATACTATGTAAGTCACAGCCTTGCCCAATTAATTAATAGAAATCGTAATTGCTCTAGAATTACTACAGTATGTCAATTTTGACAAGATTTTTGACCATTCTAAAAGCTGAAATAGGTAAAGTGATAAACATGAAAGTTGTATATTTTTCTCTTATCTTTTCAATGATCTAAGAATCGCTTCATTTAGAGCTTTGTAAAGAAAGTTATGGCCAAACAACCAAAACATATGCATTGGAAATCTACACCTTAAAATTGCTCTCTTTTTTCCATTAAAATTCTTCCTTCAAACACCTACAAAAGCACAAATAAATCAATAACAACCTATCTTATCCTCATTAACACCAAATTAAGCATAATATTAACCATGATTAGATTGACTCACCTAAAATAACTAATTTAAAATAATTAAATAAAACCCATTAATTTCTATACATTACTACAAAAACTAAGCCAAATTATTATCAAAATTAAGCTCAAATATCTCTACATTATAGAGTTATCAATCACAAAGCTCCAACTACTAGTTTTCTCTCTTTACTTTCGTCTTTTTCTTACTTTCTTTGACTTAGATTCATGGCTAAATTTCTTTGGATATTGTTTTTATTAGATATTATGAGCTAAATTATTTTTCTAGGATTGCAATTGAACTCACATGTAATATAAACTTTTAATCTCTTTCTAGCTTATTTTTAATGGGATTTGAATTGCTTGATCACCAATTAAATTGATATAGGAACCTAAACAAACTTGGGAAAGAGAATTTAGTGTAGACTAAAATTGGGATAGCATATGATCATATTAATTGATTTGCGTATAGGATAGGGATATACCTATAGGCCTTATCTAGCCAGATTAGAGCTTGAACTTAATGAGTCTATTTTAATTTCATTTCACATAGAGATATAGTGTTTTGATTAAAATAGATATTTTTATAAGACGAGTCGGGAGACCTTTATAAGTAATTTAGGACTCTAGGTTAGCAATTCAACTCATTGAAATAAGTTAATGAAGAGAGGTAAGATTTTGATGAAGTGTGAGGTATATTGTAATCTTAGGCTTGTTTGATTTGATTTTTACCCAATTATCTTGCTGCTTTGATTTTTCTTTTTAGTATAAATTTTGGTTAATTAGTTTTAGTTAATTAATTTGGTTGTTTGAATTTGATTGTTAGGATTAGATTAAATTGTTCTAATTTTAGTACTTAGTAAAATTTTAGATCAATTTTCTGTGGGATCGATACTCTGCTTGCTTATACACTATCTATTCGATGCATATACTTGCGTAGTAGAATTTTAACTGACATGAAATGACTCTGTACTTAATACTATTGGATGGTGTATTGTATATTGTAAACAATGGAAATGAGCTATGGAGTGAATGGACTAAGTAAGAAAGCTTAATCTAGGAAATTTTGGCTCGAAACCTAGAAATTTTGAAGCAAGTATCGATATTTTGCTAACAGAATGATCTAGGAAACATTCTATGTTGTAGGTATCAATACTTTTGAGAAGAGTATCTATATTTGTAAGTTAGTAAGTGATAGCTCTATTATATAGAGTTATTTTGAAACATTTTGGGAGCTTAAGTAGCTAAATCTTTGGGATTTTAGGAGTGAATTTTAGTATTTTAGGTGTTTTTCTAGTTTAAGTTAGATTACATGTGAGTAGATAATTTAAGTTATTTTAGTTTGATTTTACTTTATTTTTATTTAGTTTTCTTCAAGAAGAGTTATTGTTGATTTCTCTCATGGTTTTGTGCAAGATATTTGATGAGAAAGGTGCAATTGAGTCAAAATAACACAAGTATGGTGATGGCTTCACTTGTATATGCTGCAGTAATTCAAAGATAACTTGAGCTGTAGAGGTCCAATTGATTTGATTTTTAATCCATTGGAAAGTTAAGAGAATGGGCTACAACTTTCATGATTACTATTTTGCCTAGTTTAGACCAAAGCAAGGTGAAAACCATGTCAGACAATGATGGATCGATGCAGCCATGGCCCTGAGTTACTCATGGCCGTGGCGTTGAGGAAGCTATGGCCGTAGCCTTGGGATGATTGTGGCCACGGAGCTGAGTTGGTGAGGTGCATCATACTTTGTCCTAAGGCCAGAGCACCGTGATGTAGAAGAAGCACTATCGTGACTCTACCAATGCTTGCCACGGTGCCACCTCGATTTCCAAAATTAAGAATTTATAATGAAAAATTGGAAAGTAGGGCATCTGGCACATATTTAAGGGACTTTTTGAGTGCATTCAAGGGAGAGGATGACAATAGCTCTTCTGGAGAATTGGAGGCAAGAATCAAGCAAGAAATCAAGAGTAATTGAGATAGATTCGAGATTAACCAAGCTTCAACATTAGTTTATTTCTTTCTTTTGTGTTATACTTATTTTCTTGTTTTGAATTCATGGCTGAATTCTTTGGATATTGTTTTATTTAGATATTATGAACTAATTTGATTTTTTAGGATTATGGTGGATTTCAACATAGAGTCTGAATATTTATTTCTCTTTTATTTATCATGAATGGGTATAGTTTAACTTATTCAAATTTGTTCTTAATGCCTTTAATTGCCTAATCAACAAGTAATTGGTTTGTGATTCTAATTGAAACTCGACAGAGAGATTTTAGATTGATCCAAGGTTTGAATAATGTATGTTCATGTCACTTAGGTGATTTGATTTGCGATTCGAGTAGACATATGCCAATTGCCATACATAGCCAAATTAGGACACTCGCTTAATGAACTTAATTTAATTAATTCCTATAGATATATAGTGAACTAATTAAGTTAGGTATTTATGCAAGCATCTCGACAGAGACTTGTCCATAGCTTTGGATTCTAGGTTAGTAAAACCACAAAAAAAAAAAATAACAAGAGAAGTTGGCATTAGATAAAGTGTTGAAGAAGCCCATAATCTTAGTGTCACGACCTAAATTTCAGGCCATGACCGACTCATGGGCCCAATGGACGTAGTCCACTAAGCCCAAGCAAGCCTATTAATCTGATGTGATCATCATTCCATCATAAACTGCTAAGTTACATTTCATAACTTAGGGTCAAAATAATATTAAACATTTGCCACCTCATACTGGCATACCAAACAAGTGTATATACATTGTCTACAACATGTATCTTAATAATTTACATTAGGTTTGTCTATACACAACAAAAGAATACTCGACTTCCAGCAGAGGGACTCGAACGAATGTACAGCTACTGAATGTCGAGACACCTACCAAAAGATGGATACAAGTCTACGAGGACACCTCGTCCTACTTACCGGCTGCCTCGTGATCTGAAAACATGAAGTTGAAAACGGTGAGTATAAACCCAGTGAGTGAACAAGAAAGGGAACAAGCATACCATAAGGAATGTTTAATGAAATCATGATGCATTTTTTTTTCTTTTCTGAACAATGCAATTTGTTTTTGTTCTTATTAAAACCCCTCATGTAAACCCCACATGAGTAAATAACTTTATGAAAGGGTCTATATTCAACAAAGGATTTGGAGAGTGAAAACTTTAATAGCATTCATGCGAATTAGGTCAAATAAAACGACAGGTCCTCACTGCAGTGGAAAGGCAGCGAGAATGAATTTTTGCTGCTACGACACTTGATTTAAATTATCAACTAACCGAGGGTTTCTCACCAAACCTCCTCATATTAAGCTTAATTCATTTATTCCTTAATGTTGGAAATCCATGCTCAAATATGGTAGCAAAGAAGTGGAAAATAGGGCAACAATTGATCAAAATGAGGTGAAAAATAGAAAGTTTTTCACTGCAGTGAGATTTTGGTCATAAAACAGAAAGTTTCTCGCTACAGCGAGAATGAATCTCGCTGCAGCAAGAATCGACTCTCGCTGTAGCGAATTTTTGACCAGCCAACCCCTTCAAAACCTGAGAGTTTCTCGCTGCAGCGAGAATCAGAACATCAAGAAAAAGATTTTCTTTTCCCTTAAAACAAAGCCATCCTGCTAAATTACAATAGCAACATGTAACACATGCAAACTCCCAAATTTCAACAAATCAAATGTTCACATTTTTGCATTACAACCATATACCATATATGTATATATATATATATCAATCATCATGTACACCCTCCCATTATCATCATCTCATATGCAATGGCTTATGCGCACTCCCATTCGCACATAGCCGGGTCAGCAATGCCTTATGTGCACTCCTACTCGCACATAGACGGGTCCACATCAACATACAAAGAAGCACCCAATGCATATCATGCATATGATCATATTGTGATAACACAAAAAACGTTGTATAGCACATTTTCACAATATAAAATCACTTCACAAAAGGCTTGTTCCCAAGGTACATTTTCAAAGACAAGTTGGACAAAATCATTCACATTCCCTAAACAGGTTTGAAATGCAAGTCCACTCACCGGTATATTGTTGAGCCTTTCGTTGACTGTAATTCCCCTAATTGTCCAAATGGGATGATGGGGCTTCCTTGATACCTACCATCACATTAACATCACCATTATATACTATAAACCCCAAAAGCTATCTCTTAACTAGCTTTCAATTACCATTTTAAATGGCTATCTATGTTCACTACATAATCACATTAGAGTCAATACACAATCTCAACAATAAACTCACAAATCAATCACTAAACATTATCAACTCTTAAAACTCAATTCTAATTTACTACTCACCTTGATAGCTTTGTAACTTTAAAATTCTTTCCAACAATTTCCAAGCTTATTATAGGGCTTTCTTTCTCTTTCTCTCTCTAAAAACTTAGCTAGTGAGAGAAAGTATGAAAGTAGGATTTTTGAAGGGTCTTTAAGTGAGAGAGTGAAAGAATACAAGGGTTCTAGTCAAAAGGGCTCAAAGGTATGAAAACTAGAGCTGGAGAGAGAAAATTATGCAAGCTCCATATCAAGCTTCCATGGAGGTTAGAAGTAACGTGAATTGAGAGGAGAAGAAGAAAAAGAAGCTGCTGAAAGGAGAAGATATTTACAGCCCAAGCTTATCCACTCTAATTAAATTACCAAAATGCCCCTCCACAAATTAACTTATTCTCCTTTAATCTTTTATGCAATCTTTTTGCTCTTTTGACACTAGGACAAGGTCCATAATGGTCTAGAAATGCTCGGGTTCATGAAAACTTAAAAATTCTAACCCGAGGTGGAAAATAACCATTTTGCCCCTATTATGAAAATCATCAAAATTTTTATTTCCTTGTCATTTTACCCATATTTTCATCATTCATTTATGCCTCAGGCCTACTTAGGCCATAATATTGCTTAAAATCTTACTTTTATGGGTTTAGTAAAGAAATGACGAAATTACCCCTGATCAGGGATATCGCGTATACTTCCCTTTATGAGTCTATAAAGGTCAAGGTCTCACACTTAGGTCCTTAATCTACTGCTTTTCTCAACATATTTAATTTTACTTGATTAATTTAATGTTTATTTTAATATCGCTTTGATTAGTTTTTCAATATTCAGATTGCTTAAATAAGGTTAATTTGTTATAAATTTTAGTACTTAGTGAAAATTTAGAAATAAATCCCTGTGGGAACAATACTCTACTAGTACTATATTAATTGTTTGCAATAGCATGCACTTGCGTGAAAATTTGACAACAAGTTTTGGCGCCATTGTTGTGGATTTTGTTTTCTTTGTTATTTACTAATATTGAAATTTCACAAATTAGTCTTAATTTAAGATTTATTTCTTTGTTTTGTAGGTGTGTTTAGTCATTGTATGAAAAGAGCAAAAAACTTAGAAAAGGGCAAGGGATTGAGAGAACATTATGAAGACTTCGACGAGAAAATCAATAGGGTTTTGCTCTTACAAATACAATGGTTGATCAATAGGGCGAACAACAAATCCAAGTGCACGTAGTAGTTGAAAATCATTGCTTAAGGGATTATGCTGTCTCATTGCTGCAAGGAATTCCATTGAGCATTCGAAGGCCAACTATTCAAGCAAACAATTTTGAGATCAAGCTGGCTATCATCACCATGATTCAAACTTCAGTCCAGTTTGTCACAGATGATGTAATTCGTTTGAGGCTTTTTCCTTTCTCACAAGGGATAAAGCTAAAGCATGGCCGAATGCACTCCCTACCGGCTCAATAACAACATGGGATGATCTTGCTCAAAAGTTCGTTGCCAAGTTCTTTCTTTTGGCTAAGACAATGAAAATGAGGAATGATATTGCATTATTCATTTAGCAAGATTCTGAATTATTGTACAAGGCTTGGGAAAAATACAAAGAATTACTTTGGCATTGTCTTCATCATGGGCTTCCAAAATGGCTTCAGGTGCAAACTTTCTACAATGGTTTGAGTGGTCATGTTCGAACCACCATTGATGTCGCTGCGAGAAGAGCTTTAATGGCTAAATTGATTGATGAAGCATTCGATTTATTGGAAGAGATGGCTACAAATAACTACCAATGGCCAATAATGAGATTAATGATAAGAGAGTAGTTGGAGTTCATGATGTAGATGCCATGTCAACATTATCTGTTCAGGTAGCTGTTCTAACTAAGACACTTGAATTTTTTGGTACTAACTCCATTCAAAGTCCTTTTATAGCTTGTGAGTATTATGGAGATAATCATACAAGCCATTAGTGTCCAACCTCAATAGAAACAATGCAATTTGTTGGGATTCAACAACAAAATGACCTTTACTCCAACACGTACAACCCAAGGAGGAGGAATCATCCAAATTTATCTTGGGCTAATAATCAAGGGTCTTCCTCAACTTCAAGGCAGAATGCACTTCTAGGATTCCAATAGAAAGCTAGAGCACCTATTTTAGAAAAGAAGCTACTTGTGGAAGATTTGTTAAGGTAGTACAGGACACAGAATGATAGCATCATATAAAGTCAAACAGCTCTCATTTAGAGTCCAGCAACATCATTTTGAAACCTTTAGACTCAAGTTGGTCAACTTGCTAATTCATTAAACAACCAACCTCAAGGAACACTACTTAGTGATGTAAAAGCAAACCCGAGGAGAGAGGGCAAAGAACATGTCAAGGCCATCACTTTGAGAAATGGAAAGAGGTTGAAAGCAACCCATAGAAAGTTGCACAACAAGATAATATTGTGAAGAGTGGGACTCAAATTTCTAAGTTTAGTGAATAGTTTCAAGCAGAAGTAACTAAGGCAACTACACCACCACCACATTTTCCTTAACGTTTCAAGAAACAATAAGAAGAGAGTTAGTTTCAAAAATTTATGGAGGTGTTTACAAAAGCTTCACACCAACATTCCATTTATTGAGGCACTAGAGCAAATGCCTTCATATGTAAAATTTCTAAAGGACATTCTATCTAAGAAAAAAAGATTGGGTGTATTTTAGACAATAGCACTCACTAAGGAGTGCAGTGTAATCATTCAGAATAAAGACATAGGTAGTTTTACTATTCCATGCACAATTGGTAGGTTATTCTTTGCTAAGGCATTGAGTGATCTAGGGGCGAGTATTAACTTGATGTCGCTGCCAATTTACAAAAGTTGGGTTTAAGGGAGATCAAACCCACCATTATGACCCTTCAATTGGTAGATAGAACCCTCACATATCTAAGAGGCATAGCAGAAGATGTGTTGGTCAAGGTGGAAAAAGTCATATTCCCAACAGACTTTATAGTTCTTGATATGGAGGAAGATAAAAAGGTTCCTATTATCCTTGGGAAACCTTTCTTAGCATAGCTAAAGCACTCATTGATATTGAAAAGGGAGAACTTACCTTGCAAGTACAAGATCAAGAGGTAACATTTAATATTTTTTGAGCTTTAAAGTTTACTAATGACCATGATGAGTGTTTTGCAATTAGTGAGGTAGATACGGCCACAAGCTAAGTCTTCATGAAAAATCATCCCACTGACCCGTTTGAAGTATCATTAATTTCTAAATCTGAGCCCAATAATGAAGAGGTTATAGAATATGTCAATGCGTTGAATGCCCCATCTCGAGTATTGGGAACTTAGTTTGAATTGTTGAATTTGTCTCCCTCTTCATCTTCACTAGTGAAACCTTTAATTAAGGATCTTCTTAAGTTAGAACTCAAACCATTGCTAAAACATTTGAGGTATGCATATCTTGGAAACTCATCTATTCTTTCAGTTATTGTTGCATCTGATCTGACTAATAAACAGGAAGAAAAGTTACTTAGAGTTTTAAGAGAACACAAATAGGCACTTAAGTGGTCAATAGCTGTTATAAAGGGGATAAGTCCTTTAATATGCATGCACAAAATTTTGTTGGAGGATAATCACAAAGCCACTATCGAGCATTAAAGAAGATTGAATCTAATCATGAAAAGGGTGGTCAAGAAGAAAATAATCAAGTGGCTAGATGCTAGCATCATTTATCCTATTTTGGATAGTGAGTGGGTAAGTCTGGTGCAATGCGTACCAAAGAAAGGTGGGATGATAGCAATGGCTAATGAAAACAATGAGCTTATTTCCACAAGGATTACAGAAAGCTAAACAAGGCCATAAGGAAAGATCATTATCCTTTACCTTTCACTGACCAGATATTGATAAGTTAGCTGGAAGAGAGTATTATTGTTTCTTGGATAAATACTCAGGATATAATCAGATAGACATAGCACAAGAAGATCAAGAGAAAATAACCTTCAAATGTCCCTATGGTACTTTTGCATTTAGAAGGATGGAATTTGGACTGTGTAATGCTCCAACCACATTTCAATGGTGCATGATGTTTATCTTCTCAAATATGGTAGAGAAAACCATAAAGGTATTTATGGATAATTTTTTAATTTTTGGCAATAATTTTGATGAATGTCTATTTAATCTTGATATGGTGTTGCAAAGATGTGACGAGACAAACCTGGTTTTAAATTGAGAGAAATGTCATTTTATGGTACAAGAAAGCATTGTTCTTGGTCATAAGGTGTCTAGCAATGGATTGGAGGTGGACAAAGCCAAGATTAAGACCATTGAAAAGTTTTCGTTGCCAATCTAGGTAAAAGGTATTTGGAGTTTCCTTGGACAAATTAGTTTCTATCGACGATTCATTAAGGATTTTCCAAAATTGCTAAAACTTTGTGCAATCTTTTAGCAAAAGATATCCCATTTAAATTTGATGATGCATGCTGCATTTATAAAATTGAAAAAGAAGTTGACAACTACACCCATTATTGTAGTTCCTAATTGGTCACTCCCTTTTGAGCTTATGTGTGACACTAGTGATCATGCTATAGGAGTAGTGTTAGGATAAGGAAAGAATAAAAGTTTTCATTCTATTTATTAATCAAGTAAAACCTTGACTGAAACCTAGTTGCATTACACCACCACTAAGAAAGAATTATTAGCTATTGTGTACGCATTTGACAAATTTTGTTCATACTTGATTAACACTAAAGTTATTGTTTATATTGACCACTTTGCACTTAAGTATTTGATTGCTAAAAAAGATGCCAAGCTAAGGTTAATACGATGGATTCTATTGCTGCAAGAATTTGATTTGGAAATTAGGGACAGAAAAGGTTCAAAAAATCAAGTAGTAGACCATTTGTCAAGGTTAAAGCGTGACAACCAAGGTAAGGATGTTACTCTGATCAACGAAACTTTCCTCGATGAACAATTGTTACATAATGGTCAAAAGAAATTACCATGGTATGCTAATTATGTCAACTTCATTATAAGTAAGCTTCTACCTCCAAATTTAACTTCTCAACAAATGAAGAAATTTTTGTATGATGTTAAATTTTATAAGTGGGACGAACCATTTTTGTTTAAGAAATGTGTTGACAGAATAATAAAAAGGTGCATTTTAGAGGAAGAAGTTAAAAACGTGTTGAGACATTGTCACTCATCAAAATGTGGGGGTCATTTAGGAGGAGATAGAACAACAACTGAAGTTTTTCAATCAGGTTTGTATTGACCAACATTATTCAAGGATGCTCATATCTTTGTTTTGCATTGTGATAGATGTCAACGAGTGGGAAACATTTTCGGAAGACATGAGATGCGGCTTAACAACATTTTGGAAGTGGAGATTTTCAATGTTTGAGCAATCAATTTCATGGGACCATTCATATGCTTATTCAACAATCGATACATCTAGGTGGTTGTTGACTATGTGTCAAAGTGGGTAGAAGCCTTAGCCTTACCTACAAACGATGCTAAGGTGGTGATAAAATTTCTAAAGAAGAGCATTTTCACCAGATTCGGTACACCAAGAGCTATCATGAGTGATGAACGAAGTCATTTTGGAAATAAATATTTTATAGCATTACTCGCAAAGTATGGAGTGGCACACAAGGTAGACACAACTTATCACCTTTAGACAAGTGGATAGGTGGAAGTGTTAAATTGGGAAATTAAAAGAATTCTAGAGAAAGTGGTATCACCATCAAGGAACGACTAGGCCAGTAAACTTGACGATGCATTGTGGGCGTATAGGACAACATACAAAACTCCAATAGGTATGTCCCCATATCGGTTGGTTTTTGGAAAAATGTATCACCTCCCAATTAAATTGGAGCATGGTGCATTTTTGCCATTATGAAATTAAATTTTGATTTAGAAGTAGCGGGCTACAAAAGATTGCTTCAATTAAATGAAATGGATGAAATTCGCTTGGACGCTTATGAGAATGCCAAATTAAATAAAGAAAAGACAAAGAGATGGCATGATCAAAAGATTGTCGAGCAACATTTTGAGCCATGTCAGCAGGGATTGTTGTTTAATTCAGAATTGAAGTTATTTCTAGGGAAGTTGAAATCAAGATGGTTTGGACCCTTTAGTGTAGCAAAAGTGTTTCCACATGGAGTAATGGAAATAGTTGATGGGTTGACCAATGAGACATTCAAGGTGAATGGACAACAATTGAAGCATTACTGGGGAGAACTTATTGATCGGCAATGATCATTCATCCATCTTTCCCACCAAAAATAAGCTCCACCATAGTCCATCTAATGACTTTAAATGAAGCATTTCTTGGGAGGCAATCCAAGTTTTTCAACATAGTTTTATTTTAGTAGTTATTTTTAATTTGAGTTATTTATAAATTTTAATTTATCATTTTTTATGTTTCATCCCTAGTTTGATTTTTTTTTATTTTTTATTTTTATAGGTCTAAGAATTACATGAGGTGAGAAAGTAAAGTAAAAAAAAAAAAGACAACGCCATGGTGCCAAATAAGTTAACATTGTAGCAACGTGAAGATGCCTTTTCTCATACAAAAACTCGAGATGAGGCCGTTACGACGCCAAGAAGTTAGTGTCATAGTGATGCTTGACTAACTAGGCCCATACATTAGGTTGAGGCTAGAGTGCTGCGGTGTCAGAAAAAGAGCACTGTGGCATAGTGTTGGGGGCTTTTATTTTAAAAGCCCCGATTTCACTTATTCTCTCATGTTCTCTCATCTTCTAGGGTTTTTTTTTCTTTGTACATTTAGATTTCCTCTCTTTTCTACCCATTTCACACCTATCAAATATTTTTGCATTCCATCACTATTTTGTGGCAAGTAAGGTTGTTTTTTCACATCATTCTCCACATTTTCTGCATTCTCCATTCAAGTAAGTCTCTTTTATCCATGAATTTTTAGATTTGTTTACTATGAATATTATGGAACATATAATGTTGTTGTTGAATGGGTTGCTTAAATTTTAGCTAGATTAGAATAAATGTGTTGGATTTTACTCCCTTTACATGGATATATGGTGAATTTAGTTATTTGATAAGGGTGAATGATAAGCATCAGAAATTTGAATTGGCATGCAATTTGTGGGTAGTGTAGTATGTGTAATAAAATAATGTGATTTAATTTAATGGTTAATCTAGTTGGGTTGTGGTTGCTTGCTTTAAGAAGAAGTATTATCAATTTGTGTGAGAGGGATGGCACCTAAGAAAAGAACTCGTAGCAGTGGTAGTGGGACTAGATTCGAGCGTAGCAAATTTATGTCTGAGGATGTGGCTGAGAGACATCCTCAATCACTGGTGTATAGAGTCTCTATTTCAAAACATGATATTGATCTTTGTCTTGAGCTTTATTGTTTTATTCATAAGGTCATGACTAAGCGTGTAAAGCCCGACCTTATAAAATACTATTCATGACATACATGTGATGATAGCATGATTGCATGCTAGGAGAGTCCCGAAAAATTTACAAAAGTCGGTATTGTACCTAGAGGTACAACAAAGTTTATTTAATCATCGAACTAGATCAAATAGGAATTTTAAGGTGAGATTAAGAGTTTCACAGTTCATGGATGACTTAAAATGGTAATTTGGAGTTTGAGGATCAATTTGGAGTCAAATCGGAATTTTCACTAACTAGGGGCAAAATGGTCATTTGCCACCTGGGGACAAAATGGGAATTTTAGAAAAGATTTTTTTGACCCCATTTGACTTATTAGAGTATAATTTGACTTATTGAAGTATGATTTGAGGTTTAGAAGTGAAAAATTTTAATTTCGGTATAATTTGGAGTATAGGGGTAAAATGGTAATTTTGCCACCTCAGGGGCAAAATTGTAATTTTCCACCACCAGGATATTTTTTCCAGCACATGGTCTTCCTTTGTCTTCATCTTTGACCCTTGACTAAACATGTGGTGGAGATAAAATGTTTAAATTTTTAAAATTTTAAAAACGGGCCAATGACATGATGCCATGTGTCATGCCTTTATTAATTTATTATTTTCCTTTTTAAAAGGCACAAAATCAGCCCATCTTCCACCCCATGGCCGGCCAAACCAGCAAGAAGAGAGAGAAAACAAAAACAAAACCCTAGAGAGAGAAAATCAAAGAAAAAGTGTGAATTTTCAAGGAAATTAAGTGAAAAAGGTGAGATTTTTTCTATTAAGCTTGAGTTTTCTTATTCCCAAGCATTTCTCTTTATTTTCCATGATTAAATTACATGTTTTCATGATGAATTCAATTCTGAAAAAATGGGTTAGGAGAGAGAAAGTTGTTGGATTTATTTGATTTTAATTTATGTTAGTGTTTTTAGTTAGTTTAGCATATTTAGAAACAAAACAACAAGAAAAGAATTTATTTTCTCCCCCAACCATTAATGGCTGAATTTACCATGTAGTGAGTGAGGATGAGTTTGATTTTATTCTAGGAGAATTGGTTAAGGAATGATGAATTATGAGCCTAGAAAAATAATGGGAATTTTCGGAGCAAAAATACGAATTTTTACCCACTAGGGGTATTTTCGTAATTTGCTGTTGGGACTGATAATTTGCACCACACTGAGGGACATTAAGTTAATTTGGGTGCAATTGAGGTATAGAAACTGAAAAGAATTAAATTGGAGTTTAAACGGACCCGTTAGGAATTTAATCGGGTGATAAGACGAATTAGGCCAATACCGGGTTTAGATAGTTACCAGTGCATTTTTGCATTCCATATCATGCATTGGTAGTCTAAATTAGTTTAATTTTGATTTAGTACCAACTTGGTGAAACTCTCGATTTTGTACTGTGTCAAGGTGGTGAGTCCTCCGATAAAGGCAAGGAAATTGCATCCGAGGACCAGTAGACAGAGTGCTTCGAAAGTCTGCATTCTAGACATTGTGAGTAAACTTACTGTCATTTTAATTATCTAGGGTGGTTTTTAGATGCTTTCATGAATTCTATGGAAAAAGGAATTTAAAAAGATAAATTTTCATGTTTTATGAATAAATGAGTTTCAATGAAATTAAATTATAAATTGTTTTGAAATTAATAGTGATTTTGAAAAATAGAGTACACGGAGACTGTTAATTGTGGCAATTTGATTGTTTAAATTAACTGGCTTATGATAAATCGAGCATGATTGGCTAGTTGGCAATTGTATTGAAATGCGAATTGTTTGGTTACCTTGAAAAACTACGAATTACAAAATTGCCATATCATGTTATTGAGTTTTATTATATGGTGGATTATATATTAATTAATCACTGCAGTAGGGGGTTTCTGTGGACCAGCCTTTTAGAGGGGCACGGTAAACCCCATTATATTCTTACCTCGAACGGAGAGGCGCGTAGGGTATCTCCTGGGGTAAAGTTTAGGGTTCACTTCACGCTAAACCACCACGTGAGGGGGAACTCAGCCAACGCCAAGGAACGGCTATGTTTTCAAAACAAAAACATGATTTATGTGAAATGTGAATTTTAATAGCCTTGGCGGTCTCGGTAGGATGCCTCGGCCAAGGTGTCCCCGAGAATGGATTTATGGCACAAGCCTAGATTTTTATGAGATTCATAAGCCTTTTTACGTATTTTGAACGAGATGTGTTCTAATTGTATAACCCAGTTTATGATGATTTACTTTATTGTCTCCATGTACTCAACTCTAGATGTTTATGATGATGTCTGTTTACTCATTGGGATTTTATAATCTCACCACCCTCCTTTCCACCCATTTCAGGTTCAGTATAGACTGTAGATAGCTGATCTCATCGAGGACTACCATTGGATCTGCATTTTCCAAACCGTAGGTTCACAGTCCTCTTTACTTTTGTTTATTCGGGGGCCCTATTGTTATTGTAAATTAAATTAAATATTTTGGCTTATTGTATTTAAGTATGTATAAATTTATTTAGCTTTTACGCTATAAAAATTATTCACGTATAACTCTATAAATATTGTTTTATAAGAAAATAGAATATTTTACTTAATATTTCTTTTATTTTTTTTATTATATTCAAATAACCATAATTTCGTTTTAAATGAAGATTTTAGACTTTTAAACTCATTTTGAATATGAATTATGTGTTTTGTACTTGTATATTATATTTTAGCCAGTTTCGAAATTTTTGAGAAAAATGACCAAAATACCCTTGTGAGACGAAAAATTAATAGTTTATTTGTTTAAAGTTGGAAACAGCTTAAAATCTTTTAGAACACGATATTTGACAATGGTTGCTCACAAGGGAACAGAGAAACTGATAGTAAAGCCTTGCGGGGTTTCGGGTTGACATTCCGGGCAATAAGTGTCTACCGGGACACCGCGGCGATTGTCACGGGCTCGAGGGGAGTACCGGGTCGTGACAAAGCGTCAATGGGAGCAATTTTATGAACAACTTGAGGTAGCTGTCTTAACTGTTGTTCAAGAATTTAATGCCAACACTACCAAACACATGCGTGGCCAAGTTTTTGTGCTAGGATCTCAAGTTCGTTTTGATAGTGCAACCATCAATCAATTTTATAACTTACCTGATATTGACAATGATGAGTATGGCCAATTCTTCACTGGAAACATTGATTGGGATGGGGTTTTTGGCATACTTTGTGATTATGGGGATGAATGGAAAATGTCTAAAGGCATACCTATGTTTTTTAAGGCTAGTACCATGAAGACAGTTCATAAGCTTTGGTATCATTTTTTGGCTGTGAGGTTACTTCTTGTGAAACCTATTAGTGACGTGACAAAGGATAAAATTATTCTATTATACACAGTTGTTTCTAGGATGTCAATCGATGTGGGCCAAATGATATTCAATGGTATTGTTCAAGCTACGTGCTCACTTGTGATGGACTATGGTTTCCATTTTGGTTCACAACCTTATACAAGAAAGTAGGCATGAATTGAGATAAGAATGAAGAAATCTTGCAGCCTAAAGCTCTTTTGGATGTGAGCATTATGAATCAGTTTTATGCTCGAAAGTTGTCAGCTACTAAAAGTAGTTTTTCTTTTGTTCCACGCTGTCCACCACCATAGCGGTGACCTCAACGTCTTTCCATGTCTCAAAAGATGGAAAGGCTTGAACTTTGAATGGATCACTAGGCGGCATGTATGCAGTCCATGAAGCAAATGATGCGTGCTTATGCTGAACATGTTGGTATGGATATGAGCTCTTTTCTTACTCTACCGGATGATCCTATAAGAGGATTTGCATGATAAGAATGAGGAAGAGGATCTTTAGAGGTGAACCTACAATCAGGGGAGTATTCTGTTCAAGTTGAATCTAAGTGGATTGATGTGATTGTGTAAAGTATGGATTTCAACAATTTTCTTTTATAAAGGAAACAAGCAATCTAATTACACAAGTAGACATTATTATTACTGTAAGTAACATAATCATATCCTAAAAAAAAAATCTATTAAGTAAAAAAAAACTACTTTTTTTTTTAGATTCTTATTTTTGGACACCACCACATCAACGATTGATTTCTCAGCCAAACAAGTTTACCATTTATTCTTTAAGGATGCTTTCAACTTGAACCATGAGTGGACAAGGTGTGGAATGCTAAACTACAAGATGGCAATCGATTTTGTACCTCTTTTCTTCCTAAAAATTAATGGCTATATTTCTTTTCAAAAATTCAGCCAAGAATGGGAGAGAGGAAAAAAAATACAACAAAGTTAAGAGGAGGAGAGAAGTGACGATTGAAACTTTTTCAAGAAAAGTATGTATATTTATTTTCTTCCAATCTTTTATCTTTTTATTAAAACTCTTGCCTCAAAGGTTTGATCAATGTCAAATACCTTTGAATCAATCTTAACCATCCATTTAAAGTTATGGAAGCATCAAACATGCTCCATAATTATCAAAATTAAAGAATAAATAATTTAATTCTTTAATTATTATTTAGAGTTCTTGATAAAATAAAACTCCTTGTTGAATAATAACTCTTACTTTATTATTATCCATCTTTATTTAAAAAGAATTAATATAAAATAAAAGACTGATAGTCAAATATGGAGTCTCTTTTTATCAACATGGATGTCTAGATTCATTTTGCAAGAATCTTACTAGTATTATCTTAATTTAAGACAAATCTTATCTTTAATTAAAACAAAAATATTTTATCTTGTCTAAATTGAGACAAATATGTTTCTTGTCTAGATTAAGACAAAAAATATTTTTCTTGTCTTAAATTAAGACAAATATATTTTCTTGTCTAAATTAAGACAAACATGTTTTCTTGTCTAAATTAACACATAACATGTTTTCTTGTTTAAATTAAGACAAACATATTAAAGCTGTCATTTTTATACATAATTTAATTAATCAAATAAAACATGCATTCCAACTTAAATAAGTTGAATTCTACGAAGCTAAGTGGGGAATCTATTTGGACTCAGATATTCTAAGTTTCAATAAATTTAAAATTATTCATAATCTCATTAAAAATAATTCAAACTTATTAACCATGAAATCACTCCACCATAAATTCATGGTTGCACTCTTGGATTAACTATAATCACAAGAAATAATTCAATACTTGATATTAATTATTAGTTGTCTTATATTGTGAACCCTCATAACCATCCAATGATAAAAAAATGAATTTATTGTTTTACCCTTAATGTCAAATTTGTTCCTCAGTCTCAAATTTTATCCAATTAGTGATTCAATACTCTAGATCTAATCTTTTGAGTATTCAGATGTGATGAGTAGCTAATTCATCAATCCACTTGGCCTAGATTAATTACCAATCTTCTTGAAACCACTAGACATGATGTTAATGCTATAAACTCCATTATTGAGATATATGTTCCTAGATGTTTATCACGATTATAACCCCAACATACGGAGTCTAGATCAATGCTTTATGATGATCATGCTCATGGTATATCAAAGATTATAAGGAGATTAAACACGACTCCATTATCCATCAAGATTTTGGTTCTATTATAAGCAAATGCATAAGTGTGAGATCATGATTTAAGTAACGGTTAAACTTAAATTTGATTCTCACATGATTCTAGTTTATGTTATAGTGTCATTACTCAAAGTCAACCATTTTGATGATTTGAGACTAATCATTCCCTTGAAATGAATCACATTCGTTTTGTTGGAAGTAATCTGGATACTACAGCTTTAACATAATAAAGTAACCACCTTTATTATATGATTGTGAACAATTTTAAGATTCAATTAAAATACATATCTCCTGTGTATGACTTTTCATACAAATGTATTTTAATATATTAATAGAATCATGGTACTTTAATAACTAGATAATGAATGCTTTCTTCAAACAAACTCTTCGTCTTATTATCAAAATGTACTTTCATTACAAATAAATTAAATGAAATTAAACATGAAATATACTTGCTTTCCAGGGCACCATATTTTCAAAATTCCTAACATATTCCTTTACCTTACTTTCCTTAATATTGGGGACAATGTTATTTTTAAGTTTGGCAGGAATTTTAAGTGTAGTGGTTAAGTTAGTAAACTTTAATTTAAATTGATGCATTTGCATTTGCATTTGAGCTAGATTTAATTGTGCCAGTTTCGTTTAATTTACCTAACCAATGATGAGAACTTAATTATATTCTTTTCTTGATTCTTTAAAATATATGAATATTGTTTTAAGTGTTATGTAAATTCTTATGCTAAGCTTTATTGTTAGGATGAAATTTCTACATTTTGAGCACTATGTCTTTTGCTTAGATTCATTATACGAATTTAGAGATAGTTTATGTGAATGTGAATTTTTGAATTATGTTTTGAGTTCTAGAATTTGTTTGATTCTTTTTCGAGGTGAAATCCTAGGCTATACTTAGTTAAGGAGATGATTTAGGCGATTTTTTTGACCGATTGAGCCTTTTGTAGCATTCCTTTACATAAATTATCCTTAGTTTCCCCCTTTGTGCCTAATGACACATTTCTTTGTTTAAACACTTAATTTTTAGCCCAAACCCTTATATTGCTATTTCTAACAATTCTTGCACCCCTCATTCCTAAGTGCATAAGTCAATTTAGCAAGTGTTATGAGCTAAATGGGGAAAAAGGTAGTAAAGATGAAAAATGATGAAAAGTTGAAAAATATGATTGTATTCATCTCACTACCCAATAAAAGAAATAAATTTGGCGGTGTGAAATTGAGCAAAAAAAAAAAGGGAAGAAAGAAGAAAAAAAAAACAAAGCATGAAGTGTTGAACAAAAGAAAAATTATGATGAAAGAGGGGTACATTAGATAAAGGAAAAAAAAGTTTTGTATAAGTCCTAGATTGACTATGTGCTTAGGGCGATTTAAGCTATATATTATCCCATATCCAATCTTAACTCTAGCCATACATTTCAAACTAATTAAAGGCTTATTGATTTTTAACATAGTGTTAGTCTACATTAGTGGAAAGAGAGATGGAAAGTAAACTTATGAAAATTAATTACTAATTTGAATTTTGCATGAATATAAACTTATCAGGATTGTACAATGTATTAGGTGAAAAGATTGCGCACACACACGGAGATTCACTTAACGATAAACTTGCATTTGCATTGAAATATGAACTGGAATAATATTTGTGTGTTGCCTAGAGTTATGAATATGGATTAACTTTTGAAGATATTAAAGGTGATGAATGAAATAGTGTAATTTATTTCTACTTTAGTGTTTTCGTTGCATGTTGTTTTATGTTTTGCTTGAGGATTAGCAAAAATTGTAAGTTTGAAGGTGTGATAACTCTATTATATAGAGCTATTTGGACACATTTTTGGGGTTTAAGTTGCTAGATCTTTAGGATTTTAGGTTCGAATTTGAGTACTTTAAGTGTTTTTCTAGTTTAAGTTGATTATATGTGAGTAGATAATTTAAGTTATTTTAGTTTAATTTTACTTTATTCTTCTTTAATTTTCTTCAAGAAGAGTTATGGTTGATTTCTCTCATGGTTTTGTGCAGGATATTTGATGAGAAAGGTGTAATTCAATCAAAATAGCACAAGTATGGTGAAGGCTTCACTTGTACATGCTGCAGTAATTCAAAGATAAATTAAGCTGCAAAAGTCCAATTGATGTGATTTTTAGTCAATTGGAAAGATAAGAGAATGGGCTACAACCTTCTTGTTTACCACTTGACTTCGGACCAAATCGAGGTGAAAATCATGTTAGGAGATGATGGATGGATGTAGTTCTACACAAGGCAATATGGTGACTGGAGCTGCGGCCCTAAGTTACTCATGACTGCGGCATTGAAGAAGCTAAGGCCGCAGTGCTGGGATGATTGTGGCTGCGGCATTAAGCTGGTGAGGTGCATCATACTTTGGCCCGAGTTAGGAGAGCCACAGTGTGGAAGAATCACTACCGTGACACTAACAATGATTGCCATGGTGTCGCAGCGCCAAGGAGTCATGGTCGAGTGCCACCTCGATTTACAAAATAAAAATTTATGATGGAAAATTGGAAAGTAGGGCATCTCACACATATTTAAGGGACCTTTTGAGACCATTAAGGGAGAGAATGGTAGCAACTTTTCTAGTGAATTGGAGCCAAGAATCAAGTAAGAAATCAAGAGCAATTGAGAGAGATTCAAGATTAACCAAGCTTCAACATTAGTTTATTTCCCTCTTTTGTGTTATACTTATTTTCTTGTTTTGAATTCATGGCTAAATTTCTTTAGATCTTGTTTTATTTAGATATCATGAACTAATTTGCCTTTCTAGGAATGTGGTGGATTTCAACATATAGTCTGAATATTTGTTTATGTTTTATTTATCATGAATGGGTATAGTTTTACTTATTCAAATATGTTCTTAATGGCTTTAATTACCTAAACAACAATTAATTGATTTGCGAATCTAATTGAAACTTGATAGAGAGATTTTAGATTGGATTAAGATTTAAATAGTGTATGTTCATGTCACTTAGGTAATCTGATTCGCGATTTAGGTAGACATATGCCAATTGTCATACATAGCCAAATTAGGACACTAGCTTAATGAACTTAATTTAATTAATTCCTATAGATGTATTGTGAACCAATTAAGTTAGGTATTTGTGCAAACATTTCGACAGAGACTTGTCCATAGCTTTGGATTATAGGGTAGTAAAACCACCCAAGAAAGATAAGTAATGAGAGAAACTGGTATCAGATGAAGTGTTGAATAAACTTATAATCCTAGGTCTTTAATCTACTTCTTTTCTCAACATATTTAATTTTTGTTGATTAACTTAGTGTTTATTTTAATTTCGTTTTGATTACTTTTTCAATTTTTGTATTGTATAAATAGGTTAATTTGTTTTAAATTTTAGTACTTAGTGAAAATTTAGAAACAAAATCCCCATGGGAATGATACTTTACTTATACTATATTACTTATTTCTGATAGAGTGGACTTTCGTGAAAAATTGACAATAGTACGCATTTTGTTTCAGAAGTATTGATATTTAAGGCATATTTTTGAATTTAATGACCCTTTTGAATGGTTTATGACCCTGTAAGTCTTTGTTACTTCAAATCAAACCTCTATGAGGCCTTGTAAGTATATGACATGTTCGTCAAACCTTTTAACTTCATGATTTATCTAAATTGATTATGATTTCATTATGGCGTATTTGGTGAAATTGTTTTTCATTATAAACAATCCTCCGATTAGCTTGTTACCCTCCCCTTGTCTACTCACTGAGATTTTATATCTCACACATCTAAGATGCACTTGTTATTTCAGATATATAGCTAGAGGTCAACTTCTTGGGGAGAACATTGTACTAGATTTTTGGTTGGTCCATGGCATTAGATGAGTCTACTCTTATGAGTCCACTGCGCTTTCAGAGTGAAGTTTTAGATTTTTGTTTATACATTCTTGGATACAATTTATGTTTACAAATGGTTGGAACAAATTTTACCTTTAGCTAGTGTATCGCATATGTTATATGAAATTGTAAATAAATATTATGTTATATGTCTACTTTCGCATGTTTCGTTATGTTTATTCATTTGTCTTGCGAGACAATAACCCAGTTAGATATTAGCATATTATGAATTTTGTTATACATGGTTATATCATTATATTATGTTTATTTAAATCTATTCTTCATTATCTGAGGCTTGTTTGGGCTGAGTGGGCTTGCCCATTAGATCCTCACATCGGTCATGGCCTTTGGGTTTGGATCATGAAAAATCCTTACCTCTATTTTTAGAAATCAAGCCAAGTTTAAAATCCTTTAAAAATGGTGTCTTTAAGAGAAAGAGAGCAAGAAAGGGTTAAAAGTTGCTAAAAAATGGCGGAATGAGGCTGAGGAGGGTGTAAGGTAAGCTATTTGGGTAATTTTTAGGTAGGAAAATATTGTTTTACACCATTTATTTTGTGAAAACAACGACAAGTATCGATACTTGGGTGACAAGTATCGATACTTGGGTTGGAAGTATCGATACTTTTGTTTTGGGTTTCAAGAATCAGTACTTGTTCTTTAAAATCCCTTTTAAAAGCTTTTTGAGCAACAAATATCAATACGTTTTCTTTAGGTATCTATACTTCTATTACAGAATGTGAAAATCACTTGAAAACAAGTCCAAATTCAATCCTCTCTACTTAACACTTATCAAATCAACATAGCACTTAAATGCAATATTTTTCCCAAGTAAAAACTCAAGTTATACATTCCAAACAAGAAATTTACAAGCTCACTTAAAGATTTACTATTCTATCTTCTAAGGTAAGATTGGGGTTTCACAATTAGATTAATCTTTTTTATATTGAAAATCTTTCTTGAATTTTCCCACAGCTTTTGCGAAAACCCAAAATGTTTTTAAAAGAAATAAAACTTTTCTTGATTTTCCCAATGTTTTGATGAAAATCGAGAAATTTTAGAAGAAATTTTTTTATTTTGCTAACGTTTTGGGGAAAATTGAGAAATTTTAGGAGAAATTTTTTCTTGATTTTCCCAATATTTTGGCTAAAATCGAAAAATTTTAAAAAAATTGATTATTTTATTAATGTAACTTTTCCTATAAAAAGGTCTATCTTAAGTAACTATAAATTTCCACTTTAGCTTTATACAAATAGGAACAATTAACAATTTATTTAACATTAAACTAATAAATAAATAAAAATATTAGAAAAAAGAAAAAAAAATCTAAAAGAAACTGAAAAAGACTTACCTTAGTGGGCTAAGAAAATACCCTAAGAAGAGCCCAAATATTGGGCTTTAGAGACAACACGAGTTAGTACGTAGGTTGTGGATTCGGCCTAGATTGCTCCCCTTTTTAAGTGTGAGACAACGTCTCTTTAAAACGATGTAGCTTGACCTTAGTATAAACTGGGTTAACCTTTTCTTTTCTTTTTTTTTTTAAATTTTTATTTTTTTCTCAATTTATTAGGAAGATGTCTTGGATAAAATAGGGTATCTGCACATGTTATAAAGACTTTTCTACCAATAAAACCTCAAATTCAAACCTAACCTGATTGATTAAGAGGACGTACCAAAGATGCTACTTAATATCCCCATAACGAAATTTTACATGCACAAATTATGAGATATTTGGTAAGAACTGCCAATTCATGTACTGTATATATACTAAAACTCTGATTTTGGCCTAACATAATTGCACTCATCAACACACAAACAGACCAAATTAACCATTTTATTATAATTCAGAAGAGCTTAAAATAAGACTTTTTTTTTTGAATATTTAAAACAAGACTAACATTGTTATTTCCGAGTTGTTTTCTACTAGCTAGGCAACTACATTTCTTATTTTAAACACTCTTAGACAACTCTTGATAACTCCATTTCTAGTGGGGAAACTAGATAGGTTCTTGTTTAATGATTACACCATGAAGGGGGCCTTTCATGGCAGGTGCTCCAGGAGTATCCAGAACAAGTCCCTGATAAACGGCCTCCTCTAGATTCTCAATTTTTGACTTGCCATTCTTTTTTCCCTTAGCAGTTCCCTTGAAAGATTCAGCAGGAACAGCGGTAAGTCCATGCCTCGAGCGCACAAGGCGAAGATCCTTCCGTCTGCACTTAACAGCCATCCTTCTTCTCCTCTCTTCTTTGCTCTCGTGCCTGTAGTGAGCCTGAATATGAGCTGCAAATGTCTGTGATGTATGAAAAGCAACAAAGCATTTAGGACATCCATATACACCTTCCGGGTAATCACGAAGACTATGAGTTCTACCATCATACCCCAATGGATAATCATAATCATTTTCATTAGAAATCTCTTCGAAAGTACTGCCATGAAACCTGGGTTGGTTTTCATAGGGGCTGGGGACTCTCACTCGACTGCTAGGAACTCTAACTGCAGGATTCACATAGCTAGGACTTCTCTCTTGGTTCGTGTTGTAGTTGGACTTAATTGGGTTATTGGGATTTTGAAAAATGGCAGCCATTTGGTCAAAACTAGGGCCTTGGTTATATCGAGGTTGTTCAGATATATAAGCAGATGTGGGATTGAAAACTGTTTCTCTTTTGAACTTCCCACGAATGCTGTCATGGTACAAAATATTAAGAGCTTCTTGGTAAATTGATGGGTTCTGAGAGACCAAGGGATTTATACCCTGGTTGGGTTGGTTTCTCACTGCAGGTTGGGCTTGGACGCAGACGCCACTGGTTTGAAAAATTCCTTGATCGGTGACAGTTGGGCTTGAAGCAAATATGCGCTCCACACTAGAGGTTGACGTAAGAAAACGAGTTGTTTTCACAACCTCAGTGACAGTGACATCACTTAGAGGAAAGGCAGGCCGGTTTTGCAAAGGGACAGAATCAACGAAACTATGAACCAACTGAACTCTATTCGGTGAAACATAAGTTTTCTTCACTTCCGTGACTCTCTGGCTGATCAGACCAATCTGGCCAAGAACTATATATGAGTCAATCAGGTCACCATCCCTGATCACACGGTTCAAGCCTATGTTTGAGTCGGTGGGTGAAAGAAACAAGCGGGCACCAATGGTTTGATTGCCAAGGCCTAAGCCAACTGATGAAATGGAATTGCAATGATTGAAATTTTCAGCCATGGGGATAAAGATAGCAAAGAAAGCAAATGCAGGGCACTCTTGGGGGTTGAAAACTTTGACTTGTGACTCTGCGAGGCTAATGTGGCTTCTTATAGGGGAAAGCCAATCCATTCTAGGGTGAAAAGAATTTAGAAGGCAATGCCATGGGGAACACTTTCAGCAAATTTGACCGTAACGCTCCAAAAAATCCATTTTAAATTGTTGATAAGGGCGAATCTGCCCCTTTGGGTTTAGATGGAAAGGAAGTAGTTGTCAAAATGGTGAGATTTATTGACTATCCATTTATAGCGAAAAACTAATTTTCTTTCGAAGGCAAGTAAAACTCAGATAGGAGTGGAGTCATGTATTTGGAGCAGGAAGCCAACAAAGCACAAAAACGAACACTTTAATGAGAAGAAGAAGCCAAGGAAGCCGTAAATCATAAACCAACTCTTGTTTTTAATCTGTTGAATTAGGCGCTACTTTTATGCCCAATAACAGTAAATCAACATTAATCATTACAATAAAGATGAGTCATAAAATTCTGTTGCTTAAATTATTATCACTAACCAAATCGGTGACATGATCAGTGCAAGAGTATCGATGGGAGTGGCCCTTTTAACCTATGCAAGTCAAATGATAAATAATAAACCAATAACCATATGTGCCTCATGGAAACCTTCACCATGGAATCACGAGCAAATAGATATAAACATTATTATATTATAAAACAGAAATATCATATCAATTCGGCATCCTCATGTGCTTATAATGCGAAAGCAACATATATATCATAAATCAGTGTATAGGCCATCATGTGGCGAATAAAGAGTATAAGCCATCTCATGACAAATGTCACAACCTGGAACTCCCATCGACCCCGTGACAACTGCCGCGAAGTCTCGTCAGACATTCTTTACCCCAAATGCTTACCGAAACCTTGCAAGCCTTTCGTATCAGTTTTCTTACCTCCCCTGTGATCGACAGTAACTAAAATCGTGTTTTGAAACGATATGGACCATTTTTCCATCCAAAAACAATGAAAATTTATTTCTGCCTCACAGGGGTATTTTAGTCATTATTATTTTTTTCGAAAATTTCAAAATCCGTAAAAATGTAATATGTAAGTGGAAACACATATTTCATGATTTAAATTAAATTTTTAAGTCTAAAACATTTGTTTAAAGTAAAATTATAGCTATTTGAATATAATAAAAACATTAAATAAAATATTTTGTTTTCTTAAAACACAATATTTTCAAAGTCTTCCTAAAATAATTTTTGTAGCGTAAGAGTAAAATAATTTATTCATATAGTAATAAAGATAATTAAAGTATGAAATTTCGTTTACAGTGATATGTGGGCCCCCAACTGACCAAGAAGGTGTAGGGCTATGAACCCTTACTTTCTAGGATGCAACTCCGAGATTAATTCTCGTTTTAATCAATTATCAACAAACTGTCCTGAACCTGAAAAATGAATAAGAAGAGGGGTGAGATTACATAATCTCAGTGAGTAAACAATTACCATCAAAAGCATCTAAAGCCGAGTAGACAGAGACAATATAAAAACGTTATATCTCAATAATGTTCATAACACAAAATTCGTTTCAATCTATACCAAATAATTTCTTTTTGTCAAAATTTCCCCGACTTATGAGTTTCTTAAACTTGGCCCTTGGTAGAATCATTCTCGTGGGTACCTTCGTAGAGGTATCCTACTGAGACCTCCAAGGTTGGTAAATGTCCCATACCCGTAAACATGTTTTCACATTTGACACACAGCCGTTCCTTGGCATTGGCTGAGTCTCACTCTCACGTGGTGGTCCAAACGTGAGGTGCACTCAAATCTTACCTCAGGAGATACTTTATTCAACATCTCCCCCCGGAGGTAAGTCTATGATTGGGTTACCGTGCCCCTCTCATAGGCAGTCCACGAAAATTCCCACCACTGTAGTGACCTTTTAATATACCACCAGACCCATAAAATTTTCAGTAGCATAATATGGTGAATAAAATGTAATCCAGTCTACCGAGACCAATTCAAAACTGTTCATATATTTCATGCCAACCCCAAAAATTTAGCCATCATACTACCATAGTGTCATAAGCCACAATTTCAATAACATATAAAATCATAAATTCAACACAGTCTCCATATACTTAATTTTCCCAAAACAATATTTGATTTCAAAACTAGTATAAATTTCATTTTTATTAAAAAAAAATATTTTAATTGAAAAACATAATATTTTATAATTTAAACTCACCATTCAATAAAAGCATCAAACAAGTATAATTACTCTAGATATTTAAGATAATAAATTGTCCACTCATAGTATTAGGAGTAGAAATACTCCTATTTTCAGTTCGCGGGTACAATCCTTTACCCGTATCCAATGGCTCACCACATAGCCATAATCCATGACACATATTCCAATTAAATTGTGTCTAACAGTCATAAGCTATTTCAGGCTATATATATATATATGCATGATATGAAATGAAAAAATGCATGGGTAGCCATCTACACCCGGTATTGACCTAAGTCGATTTTTCATCCGAAAAATTGGCCAATGCGTCCAATTTCACTCCAACTTGCTCCATTTCTTTTCCAATCCCTCAATTCACCAAAAACTATTATTTCTTAATCAAATCACCTAGAATAACATCCCATTCTTCCTCATTATTCACTTAGAGAATTCAGTGATTGATGGACACCAAACCTTTGGTGGTTTTCTTCGCTTATTTTCATGCTACACATCATTAACCATCTAAAAACACTAACATACCTAAAAATCAAACCAATCCAAGATCATTATCTCTCCATACCCATTTTGACTAGCCATGAATTCACCATGAAAGCATGCTTTTCAACCATGGAAATAAAATGCATAAGAAAAATAGTTCATAAACTAAAATCAAGAAATTTCACCTTTTTCCACTTGATTTTCTTGAAAATCCACACTTTTCTCTTGAATTTCTTTCCACCTAGGATTTGTTCTTCTCTTCCCCTTTATTTTCTTGCCAAAGCCGACCCTTATGAGAGAGAAATGGTGTAAAACCCAACCCTATAAATACATGTCATGACATACATGCACTGAGTAGCATGTTATTATGCTAGGAAAGCACATAAGAAAAGACGAAACCCGATATCGTACCTAACGGTACACTTGAGTTGATTTAACCTCGAACTAGTTCAAATAGGAATTGTAGGATGAAATTTAATATTTTATAGTCCAGGAATGAAAAAAATGATTGTTCGGAGTTCGAGGGTTCATTTGGGGTAAAATTAGAAATTTTGATATTCAAGGGCAAAATCGTCATTTTGCCACCTAAGATAATAATTTGATCATGGAGTGAAATTTTTGACCAAGATTAACTATTTGGAGTATAATTTAATGATAGGAAGTGAAAAAGTTTAATTCTGGTGATTTTTGGAGTGTAGGGGCAAAATCGTAATTTTGCCACCCACGGACAAAATTTGAGATTTTGAGAGAATTTAGATCAAATTTGACAAATTGGAGAATGGTATGAGTATAAGGGATGAAAAATATGTCTATGGGCAATTTTTCAATTTTTGGGGCAAAAATGTAATTTTTGACTTTTACGGGGGCAAAAGTGTAAATTTCAAAAATTACTCCACCGAGACTTTGGATGAGTCTGAGAATTTTATCTAAGCTATGAATATATGAGACAAGTGTATGGTGAAAATTTGGAAACAAATGGATGAAATTTTAAAAATGGGCCAATGGGAAAGTGACACGTGGCATTTTTTAATGAAATAATATTATTTTAATGAAAAGTCAGCCATTTAAACCCAAATTTTGAGTGCTGGCCGGCCATAAGGAAGAACAAGAGAGGAAATAGAGAGGAAAGGAAGAAAAAAAGAAAAACCAAAGAGAAACAAGAAAATTCAAAGGGAAATTCGCGGTTTTCGACCGTTTACGCGTCTAACGGTAAGATTTTTCGATTTTAGCTTGATTTCTACCTTTCCTATGCCTTTATTTCCATTTAGCATGCTTGAGGAGAGAGATCAAAAAGTGATATCAAGGGCTGGACGAAATTCTAGGGGAGAGAAATTGAAATTTTTAGGTTTTGATTTTTAGTTAAATTGATAGTTTTAGTTAGTTAAATGTGTTTAGAAATTAAATTGGGCAAGAAATCATTAAATTTTCACAATACCCACTCTTGGCTGGATGCTCAATGCTGTACAATGATGATGAATTGATTTTATTCTAAGGAAAATGAAGAGAAAATGATGAAAAACGATTAAACGTGATAGAAAAACAAAGTAGAAAATTAACCGAGTTAATGTCCCATTTTTGGCCGAATTTTCCAAGGAAGGGAGTGAGCTGATTTTGTTGTTTTTAGAAGGTTATTGGCTGATATTTAATGGTTAGAAATGTTGGAGAGAGAATGGGATGATTTAGAGCTAAAATGGAGCGCGTTAGCAATTTATCGGGCAAAGTGCCAAAAATAGGTTAATACCGCGTTTAAGCCGTTTTAGGCTATTGCATTTCATACCATGCATTAGTATAGGATTTAAGTTAATTATATAGTGATTTAGCATCAATGTGATGAATTGTGTAAATTTTTGTAATGTGTCTAGGAGGAGAGCCTTCCGGAAAAGGCAAAGAAGTCGTACCCGACGAGTAGTGATCGGGGCGCTTAGAAAGCTTTTAGTTTGTACAAACGGTGAGTAAACTTATTATTATTGTAAATTATCTAGAGTTTATTTTTAAATGCCCTTTATGTATTTTATGAAATGAAAACGAGATTAAAACGGGATTTTTGATGTTTTAGGAATAAATGTGACAAATAAAAATATATTGTATTGATTATGAAATTGAGTAATTGGAGGCTGCAAATTGACTTGAAAAATATATATTTTCCTAGGAATGGCTTATGAGAAATGAGTATATGTGGCTATATTTTGTGAGTGCATTGGGAAATTTATGTAAGTTGTTTTTACTATGCAGGCTGGATAAATAAATAAAAGCCACGTTATACTGTCGAAATTTTATTAAAATTGGTGGGTTAGTCACTGCAGTGACGGGTTTCCGTGGACTGCCTATTAGAGGGGCACGGTAAACCCAGTTATATAGTTACTCCGGTTGTAGAGGCGAGGAGGGTAACTCCTGGGGTAGTATTAGAGCTCACTTCACGTCGAACCCCCACGTGAATGTGTAACTCGGCCAACGCCAAGGAACGGCTGGTTTTAAAAATAAAAATGTGTTTCACGTGTGAATATTTTAACACCCTTGGCGGACTCGGTTAGATGCCTCGGCCAAGGTATCCCCGAGGATTAGTTTTGGCTTGAGCCTTGTTTTAATAAAAGACATAAGCCTTAACAACTGTTTTGGTAAATTACAAATATTTTATGGTTTAAGAAATAAATTGAAAACATTATGAAATGGGTTGAAATTTGTTGTTTAAACTTGCCTCCATTTTACTCGCCTTTAGATATTTATGATAATGTCTGTTTACTCATTGGGATTGCAAAATCTCACCCAACTCCTTTCCACCCATTTCAGGTTCAGTATAGACTGTAGATAGCTGATCTCATCGAGGACTACCATTGGATCTGCATTTTCCAAACCGTAGGTTCACAGTCCTCTTTACTTTTGTTTATTCGGGGGCCCTCTTGTTATTGTAAATTAAATTAAATATTTTGGCTTACTGTATTTCAGTATGTATAAATTTATTTAGCTTTTACGCTATAAAAATTATTCACGTATAACTCTATAAATATTGTTTTATAAGAAAATAGAATATTTTCCTTAATATTTCTTTTATTTTCTTATTATATTCAAATAACCGTAATTTCGTTTTAAATGAAGATTTTAGACTTTTAAACTCATTTTGAATATGAATTATGTGTTTTGTACTTGTATATTACGTTTTAGCCAGTTTCGAAATTTTTGAGAAAAAAATGACCAAAATACCCCTGTGTGGCGAAAATTTTATTTTGATTGTTTTTGATCTAAAATAGTATATATTCTCTAAAAACTCGATATTTAACAATGATTGCTCACAGGAAAGGAAAGAAACTGATATGTAAGCCTTGCGGGGTTCCGGTTGGCATTCCGGATAATGAGTGTCAATCGGGACGTCGCGGCGATTGTCATGGGCCTGAGGGAGGTTCCGGGTCGTGACAATTCTATTGGTATCAGAGCTTTTGGTTTTAAAGATAAGAGTTTTTGGTTTTAAAGTGGTTTTAAAAAATTACAATATCAGTGTGGCCCCGGATTAAGTTAAGTTAGGTTGAATAGAATGCATGCATTTTCATATAGAGCCTAAGGTTCCCTAAGCTTGCTCGTTTTCTCTTATAGATTATTATGCCTCCTCGACGCGGACGCCCACCTCTCACTAGATCGGTTGGGAGGGGAAAAGGTCGTTCCCAACGTCATCAGCCAAATACAGTAGAGGAGGAATCAGCTGCATCTACCCTTCGGGCAGCACCTGCTGCTGAGCAGGCCGATAGTCCTCCACATCCTCCATCTCCTCAGCCACCTACGGGTATTCCCGCCATGCCTACTGAGGCAGCACAAGCATTGGCAGCTTTCTTTGCAGCAATGGCTGGTCAAGCTCAGACTGGTCAAGTTCCACCTGTAGTGCCTCCAACTACTCCTTTAGTTCCACCACCAGTACAGGATGTATCCATTTCCAAGAAGCTGAAGGAGGCTAGGCAATTGGGTTGTGTATCTTTCACGGGTGAGTTGGATGCCACGGTGGCAAAGGACTGGATTAATCAGGTTTCAGAGACTCTCTCTGATATGAGATTAGACGACGACATGAAGCTGATGGTGGCTACGAGATTATTAGAGAAGAGGGCTCGTACTTGGTGGAATTCGGTGAAGTCCCGTTCCGCTACTCCTCAGACATGGTCTGATTTTCTCAGGGAATTCGATGGTCAGTATTTCACTTATTTCCATCAGAAAGAAAAGAAGAGAGAATTTCTGAGTTTGAAACAGGGAAATCTAACTGTAGAGGAGTACGAGACTCGTTTTAACGAGTTGATGTTATATGTGCCGGATCTGGTGAAATCTGAGCAGGATCAGGCCAGCTATTTCGAGGAAGGGCTCCGTAATGAGATTAGAGAGCGAATGACAGTGACTGGTAGGGAGCCACATAAGGAGGTGGTACAGATGGCTTTACGGGCTGAGAAGCTCGCGATTGAGAATAGGAGGATTCGGACTGAGTTTGCAAAAAGGAGGAATCCTGGTATGTCTTCTAGTCAGCCAGTAAAAAGAGGCAAGGACTCAGCGATTTCAGGGAGTACTACTTCTGTTTCCGTGACATCTCCTCGACCTCCATTTCCACCATCACAACAGAGACCTTCGAGGTTTAGCAGATCTGCTATGACTGGTTCTGGGAAGAGTTTCGGAGGTTCTGACAGATGCAGAAATTGTGGGAATTATCATAGTGGGCTATGTAGAGAGCCAACAAGATGTTTCCAATGTGGACAGACGGGTCATATTAGGAGTAATTGCCCACGGTTAGGACGAGCCACGGTAGTTGCATCATCTTCACCAGCTCGCACTGATATACAGAGGAGAGATTCTTCTGGGTTGCCACCGAGACAGGGAGTGGCCATACGGTCCGGTGTGGAGAGTAATACCCCGGCACATCCACCTTCGAGACCACAGACTCGTACCTCGACAAGAGTTTTCGCTGTGACGGAAGATGAGGCACAGGTCCGACCTGGAGCAGTGACAGGTACTATGTCTTTATTTGATAAAGATGCTTATGTTTTGATAGATTCTGGCTCAGATAGGTCTTATGTGAGCACCACATTTGCATCAATTGCTGATAGAAACTTGTCACCATTAGAGGAAGAAATTGTAATTCACACCCCTTTAGGAGAAAAGCTAGTTAGAAACAGTTGTTATAGAGACTGTGGGGTAAGGGTAGGCGAGGAAGAATTTAGGGGTGACTTAATTCCTCTAGAGATCCTGGATTTTGATCTAATATTGGGTATGGACTGGTTAACTGCACATCGGGCGAACGTGGATTGTTTCCGAAAGGAAGTTGTTCTTCGAAATTCGGAGGGAGCAGAGATTGTGTTTGTAGGGAAACGTCGAGTATTACCGTCCTGTGTAATCTCGGCCATCAAAGCTTCGAAATTAGTGCAGAAAGGGTATCCGACTTATTTGGCATACGTGATTGATACTTCAAAGGGGGAACCTAAGTTAGAGGATGTCCCGATAGTAAGTGAGTTTCCTGATGTATTTCCTGATGATTTACCGGGACTGCCTCCTGATCGAGAGCTTGAGTTCCCTATTGATTTACTTCCGGGTACCGCACCTATTTCTATCCCTCCATATAGAATGGCTCCGGCAGAGTTGAAGGAGTTGAAAGTACAATTGCAAGAGTTGGTGGACAAGGGTTTTATACGCCCTAGTATATCTCCATGGGGAGCACCGGTTTTATTTGTGAAAAAGAAAGACGGTACACTTCGGTTATGTATCGATTACCGACAGCTTAACAGAATGACCATTAAGAACAAGTATCCGTTACCGAGGATTGATGATCTTTTCGATCAATTACAGGGAGCTACAGTGTTTTCCAAGGTTGATCTAAGGTCTGGGTATCATCAGTTGAGGATTAAAGAACAGGATGTACCCAAGACAGCGTTCAGGACTCGGTACGGTCATTATGAGTTCTTGGTCATGCCTTTCGGGTTAACTAACGCACCGGCAGCTTTTATGGATCTCATGAATAGGGTGTTCCACCCTTACTTGGACAAGTTTGTTATTGTGTTCATTGATGACATACTGGTTTACTCGAGAGATAATGATGAGCACGCTGCCCACTTGCGTATAGTATTACAAACTTTGAGGGAAAGACAGTTGTATGCAAAGTTTTCGAAGTGTGAGTTTTGGTTACAGGAAGTGGTATTCTTGGGACACGTAGTATCGAGAACTGGAATATATGTTGATCCTAAGAAAGTAGAGGCAATTTTACAATGGGAGCAACCTAAGACAGTGACGGAGATTCGTAGTTTCCTCGGATTAGCCGGTTATTATCGGAGGTTTGTTCAGGGGTTTTCCTTAATAGCAGCTCCTTTGACCCGTCTAACTCGTAAGGGAGTTAAGTTTGTGTGGGATGATGTTTGTGAGAATCGATTTCAGGAGCTAAAGAACCGGTTAACCTCCGCTCCCGTTTTAACACTTCCTGTTAATGGTAAGGGATTTGTAGTATATAGTGATGCCTCAAAGTTGGGGTTGGGGTGCGTATTGATGCAGGATGAAAAAGTTGTGGCTTATGCTTCTAGACAGCTAAAGAGGCATGAAGCAAATTACCCTACCCATGATTTAGAGTTAGCAGCAGTGGTGTTTGCTTTAAAAATCTGGAGGCATTACTTGTATGGTGAGCATTGTCGGATATTTACGGATCACAAGAGTTTAAAATATTTGCTCACCCAAAAGGAGCTTAATTTGAGGCAAAGGCGATGGTTGGAGTTGATAAAAGATTATGACTTGGTGATAGACTATCATCCGGGAAAGGCGAACGTTGTAGCTGATGCCTTAAGTCGTAAGTCTTCATCGTCTTTAGCAGCACTTCAGAGTTGTTATTTTCCAGCATTAATAGAGATGAAATCTCTTGGGGTCCAGTTGAGAAATGGTGAGGATGGATCCTTATTGGCAAACTTCATTGTGCGACCTTCGTTACTTAATCAGATCAAGGACATTCAGAGGTCTGATGATGAGTTAAGAAAAGAAATTCAAAAACTGACCGATGGGGGAGTCAGTGAGTTCAGATTTGGAGAGGATAACGTCTTGATGTTTAAAGATCGAGTTTGTGTTCCTGAGGGAAACCAGTTGAGACAGGCGATCATGGAAGAAGCCCATTCATCTGCCTATGCATTACATCCCGGAAGCACCAAGATGTATAGGACTATCAGGGAGAATTATTGGTGGCCGGGTATGAAGCGAGACGTAGCAGAATTCGTAGCAAAGTGTCTCGTATGTCAGCAAGTTAAGGCGGAGCATCAGAGGCCAGCAGGTACACTTCAGTCTTTACCTGTTCCCGAGTGGAAATGGGAGCATGTAACTATGGATTTTGTTTTGGGATTGCCGCGGACACAGAGGGGAAAGGATGCGATCTGGGTGATCGTAGATCGGTTGACTAAGTCCGCTCACTTTTTAGCTGTCCATAGTACATACTCTATTGAGAAGCTGGCTCAGCTCTATATAGATGAGATTGTGAGGCTACATGGAGTTCCCGTTTCTATAGTGTCAGACCGAGATCCTCGATTCACTTCTCGATTCTGGCCGAAATTTCAAGAAGCTCTCGGAACCAAATTGAAATTTAGCACTGCTTTTCACCCACAGACGGATGGTCAGTCAGAGAGGACTATCCAGACCTTGGAGGATATGTTACGGGCTTGTGTCATTGACTTTATTGGGAGTTGGGACAGACATTTGCCATTGGTGGAATTTGCTTACAACAATAGCTTTCAGTCTAGCATTGGTATGGCACCATACGAAGCTTTATATGGAAGGAAATGTCGTACTCCACTTTGTTGGGATGAAGTGGGTGAAAGAAAGTTAGTGAGTGTGGAATTGATCGAGCTAACTAATGACAAGATCAAGGTTATACGAGAGAGGCTAAAGGTAGCCCAGGATAGGCAGAAGAGCTATGCAGATAAACGGAGAAAAGACTTGGAGTTTGAGATCGATGATAAAGTTTTTCTTAAGGTTTCTCCTTGGAAAGGTAATAATTTGAATACTTTGAAGTATTAAATCTTATTGATTATACTATCATGATAAATTATGGTGTTTTATTGGATAATGAAAGGTGTGATTCGATTTGCGAAGAGGGGAAAGCTCAACCCGAGATATATTGGACCATTCCGAATCATTGAAAGGATTGGACCAGTGGCTTATCGGTTAGAATTACCTCCGGAGTTAGATCGGATCCACAACGTTTTCCATGTCTCCATGCTTAAGAAATATGTACCAGATCCCTCTCACGTCCTCGAAGCACCTCCGATCGAGTTGCATGACGATTTGAAGTTCGAGGTACAACCTGTGAGTATCTTGGATCGAAAGGATCGAGTACTGAGAAACAAGAGTATTTCAATGGTCAAAGTGTTGTGGAAAAGTGCTCGAATGGAGGAAATGACATGGGAAGTAGAGCATCAGATGAGGAACCAATACCCGCATCTATTTGTCGAATCTGGTAAGTGAAATTTTGAGGTCAAAATTTTATTTTAAGGGGGGTAGAATTGTAAAACCCGACCCTATAAATACATGTCATGACATACATGCATTGAGTAGCATGTTATTACGCTAGAAAAGCACCTAAGAATAGACGAAACCTGATATTGTACCTAACGGTACACTTAAATTGATTTAACCTCGAACTAGTTCAAATAGGAATTGTAGGATGAAATTTAATATTTTATAGTCCAGGAATGACTAAAAATGATTGTTCGGAGTTCGAGGGTTCATTTGGGGTAAAATTAGAAATTTTGATATTCAAGGGCAAAATCGTCATTTTGCCACCTAAGATAATAATTTGATCATGGAGTGAAATTTTTGACCAAGATTAACTATTTGGAGTATAATTTAATGATAGGAAGTGAAAAAGTTTAATTCTGGTGATTTTTGGAGTGTAGGGGCAAAATCGTAATTTTGCCACCCACGGACAAAATTTGAGATTTTGAGAGAATTTAGATCAAATTTGACAAATTGGAGAATGGTATGAGTATAAGGGATGAAAAATATGTCTATGGGCAATTTTTCAATTTTTGGGGCAAAAATGTAATTTTTGACTTTTACGGGGGCAAAAGTGTAAATTTCAAAAATTACTCCACCGAGACTTTGGATGAGTCTGAGAATTTTATCTAAGCTATGAATATATGAGACAAGTGTATGGTGAAAATTTGGAAACAAATGGATGAAATTTTAAAAATGGGCCAATGGGAAAGTGACACGTGGCATTTTTTAATGAAATAATATTATTTTAATGAAAAGTCAGCCATTTAAACCCAAATTTTGAGTGCTGGCCGGCCATAAGGAAGAAAAAGAGAGGAAATAGAGAGGAAAGGAAGAAAAAAAGAAAAACCAAAGAGAAACAAGAAAATTCAAAGGGAAATTCGCGGTTTTCGACCGTTTACGCGTCTAACGGTAAGATTTTTCGATTTTAGCTTGATTTCTACCTTTCCTATGCCTTTATTTCCATTTAGCATGCTTGAGGAGAGAGATCAAAAAGTGATATCAAGGGCTGGACGAAATTCTAGGGGAGAGAAATTGAAATTTTTAGGTTTTGATTTTTAGTTAAATTGATAGTTTTAGTTAGTTAAATGTGTTTAGAAATTAAATTGGGCAAGAAATCATTAAATTTTCACAATACCCACTCTTGGCTGGATGCTCAATGCTGTACAATGATGATGAATTGATTTTATTCTAAGGAAAATGAAGAGAAAATGATGAAAAACGATTAAACGTGATAGAAAAACAAAGTAGAAAATTAACCGAGTTAATGTCCCATTTTTGGCCGAATTTTCCAAGGAAGGGAGTGAGCTGATTTTGTTGTTTTTAGAAGGTTATTGGCTGATATTTAATGGTTAGAAATGTTGGAGAGAGAATGGGATGATTTAGAGCTAAAATGGAGCGCGTTAGCAATTTATCGGGCAAAGTGCCAAAAATAGGTTAATACCGCGTTTAAGCCGTTTTAGGCTATTGCATTTCATACCATGCATTAGTATAGGATTTAAGTTAATTATATAGTGATTTAGCATCAATGTGATGAATTGTGTAAATTTTTGTAATGTGTCTAGGAGGAGAGCCTTCCGGAAAAGGCAAAGAAGTCGTACCCGACGAGTAGTGATCGGGGCGCTTAGAAAGCTTTTAGTTTGTACAAACGGTGAGTAAACTTATTATTATTGTAAATTATCTAGAGTTTATTTTTAAATGCCCTTTATGTATTTTATGAAATGAAAACGAGATTAAAACGGGATTTTTGATGTTTTAGGAATAAATGTGACAAATAAAAATATATTGTATTGATTATGAAATTGAGTAATTGGAGGCTACAAATTGACTTGAAAAATATATATTTTCCTAGGAATGGCTTATGAGAAATGAGTATATGTGGCTATATTTTGTGAATGCATTGGGAAATTTATGTAAGTTGTTTTACTATGCAGGCTGGATAAATAAATAAAAGCCACGTTATACTGTCGAAATTTTATTAAAATTGGTGGGTTAGTCACTGCAGTGACGGGTTTCCGTGGACTGCCTATTAGAGGGGCACGGTAAACCCAGTTATATAGTTACTCCGGTTGTAGAGGCGAGGAGGGTAACTCCTGGGGTAGTATTAGAGCTCACTTCACGTCGAACCCCCACGTGAATGTGTAACTCGGCCAACGCCAAGGAACGGCTGGTTTTAAAAATAAAAATGTGTTTCACGTGTGAATATTTTAACACCCTTGGCGGACTCGGTTAGATGCCTCGGCCAAGGTATCCCCGAGGATTAGTTTTGGCTTGAGCCTTGTTTTAATAAAAGACATAAGCCTTAACAACTGTTTTGGTAAATTACAAATATTTTATGGTTTAAGAAATAAATTGAAAACATTATGAAATGGGTTGAAATTTGTTGTTTAAACTTGCCTCCATTTTACTCGCCTTTAGATATTTATGATAATGTCTGTTTACTCATTGGGATTGCAAAATCTCACCCAACTCCTTTCCACCCATTTCAGGTTCAGTATAGACTGTAGATAGCTGATCTCATCGAGGACTACCATTGGATCTGCATTTTCCAAACCGTAGGTTCACAGTCCTCTTTACTTTTGTTTATTCGGGGGCCCTCTTGTTATTGTAAATTAAATTAAATATTTTGGCTTACTGTATTTCAGTATGTATAAATTTATTTAGCTTTTACGCTATAAAAATTATTCACGTATAACTCTATAAATATTGTTTTATAAGAAAATAGAATATTTTCCTTAATATTTCTTTTATTTTCTTATTATATTCAAATAACCGTAATTTCGTTTTAAATGAAGATTTTAGACTTTTAAACTCATTTTGAATATGAATTATGTGTTTTGTACTTGTATATTACGTTTTAGCCAGTTTCGAAATTTTTGAGAAAAAAATGACCAAAATACCCCTGTGTGGCGAAAATTTTATTTTGATTGTTTTTGATCTAAAATAGTATATATTCTCTAAAAACTCGATATTTAACAATGATTGCTCACAGGAAAGGAAAGAAACTGATATGTAAGCCTTGCGGGGTTCCGGTTGGCATTCCGGATAATGAGTGTCAATCGGGACGTCGCGGCGATTGTCATGGGCTCGAGGGGAGTACCGGGTCGTGACAAATGGTGGTGTGGGCTGATTTTTATAGTTAAATAATATAATAAGTTAAACTTGCCACATGGCATTCCATGATTGGTCCATTTTTTTAAATTCTTATCTTTTAAGCTTTAAATCTCCACCACACATTATTCAAGGGTCAAAAATGATGATGGGTGAAGACCTTGTGCTGGAAAAATGTTCTGAGGGTGAAAAATTACAGTTTTGCCCCCAAGGTGACAAAATTACCATTTCGCCCTTATACTCCAAATTATACCGAAATTAAAATTTTTCACTTCTAAACCTTAAATCATACTCCAATAAGTCAAATGGGGCCAAAAAAATATTTTCTAAAAATTCTCATTTTGTCCTTAGGTGGCAAATGACCATTTTGTCCCTAGATAGTGAAAATTTCAATTTGACTCCAAATTGATCCTCAAACTCCGAATTACCATTTTGAGGCATCCTTGGACTGTGAAACTCTTAATTTCACCTTAAAATTCCTATTTGAACTAGTTCGAGGCTTAATCGACTTAATGGTACCATTAGGGGCAATATCGTCTTTTAACGATTTCTCGAACTTCCTAAATATGCAAACATTCTATTGAGTATGTAAATGACGTTGTAATTATTTTATAGAACAAGGTTTGACAACAAACATCCATCATATCAATTATTATATGATAAAAATAAGGTCATTATCCATAACAGTCAAATATAAAGATTGAATTATCAAACCATACACAGCAAAGTACAACTCAGAATAAAAGGACTGACGCCTACTGAATGCCATGACGATCACCTACCAAAACTGACTATAGAAGTAGCTCCCTCCAAAGGACAGCAAGCCAAGCAATCTATTGATTTGAAATAACAAGTGCATCTTACATGTGTGAGTTATAAATAACTTTGTGAGCAGATACAAGGAGAGGGAAAAAGCTAATGGGGAAGAGTATTTAATAAAGCACATTTTCATAAATATGCAAATAAACGTTTATCAAATGTTTTGCAAAACCTATCTTTCTAGGGTTAATCATAAATATACACCCACCTTTCACGTCTAATCATAGATTAAGTCCCACTTTTCCATGTGTCATCATATGACAATCCCACTTTATCAAGCCTATCAAATATCCACATGGTCTCCAAGTCCGTTGTCATTTAAATGAATCAAGGACCTTTAATCCCATACTTTCCAAGTCTGTTGTCTTTCAAAAGAATCAAGAAGCATATAACCTTCAAGACCATTATCTTTTAAATGATATAAGGATAACAAAATGTTTTATAAAACATAGTTTGTAAAATAGTTCATAAGCATTTAAGATAATATTAAATGTTTGAAAACCAATTCAAGAAGTTTGGTTAAAATTGAGTTAAACAATCAATTTAAGAGTGCTTGAAACAGAAATCAAGGTTTTAAAAGATTTGGTTCTAAAACAAAATCATTTTCCTATTTAGAAAACCTTTTGAAAATGTTCAAGTTTCAAAATAAGCCCGATCTATCAATACATTAGTCCTATGTATCGATAGATTGTCCCATTTATCAATATATTGCTCCCATTTATCAATAGATTTGAAGCAGAATGCAATTCCATTGGTTCTGTTTTGAATCTATCAATACATTGGTGCAATGTATTAATAGATTTGATACCAATGTACTGATAGATTTAATACAGAATGCACATTTTCAACGAAGAACTCATTTCTAGGATTTCAACCAAGTCTAATAGTCATCCATAGTCAAGTAATCAATATTCAAACATCATATAAACATTATCATTGATACAAATTCATCATATTAGACATCAATTCAAACAAATCATGGAGTACTAGCCAAGGATAGTCAAATCACCAAGTATTATCACACAAGACCAGTCCGATTCACAATAGACACCGACCAAAAGAAAAGGTAGGACTCAGTCAACTACCAATACCTAGTGAGTCCTAGGAAAATACCTCAATCAGCTCAAGTTGTAAATCCTTATGAGTCTTGGGATATAACCTCAACTAGCTCAAAAAAACTCATTGTGCATAATGGCTAGTGCCTACCACCACTTGCTATAGGTCATTCTCCCGATAGGGTCCAACAACCACATTGCAACAATCCAATGTTCATAATATACATACAATCACAAGGTGAAACCTAGCACCAACATATCGTAGAGGTTGATACTTAACCAAGCTAAAGTCAATCAACCATATCCATAATCTCAAGATAAATGAGCATAAATACCATGGCCTCACCAAAGAGAAATCAATTCTCACATTAACATTTAAAACCATCAATCATAGTCAAATGAGATGTTGAGATGACAAAACTTTGAAACATTTGTTCCCATGCTCAAAACTAATACATAGTAAACTTAGTCTATAGTTTTCATCAAAACATACTTGGAAACCTTTGTTCATAGCACAAACTCATTGAAACTAATTCATGTACAAGGTTGTAGAATATGTATGCTTAATTATACTAAATTAAATAAAAATGCTATATCTACCTACCTCAAATAAGCGAGCCTTACTCTCTAACACTTTTCATCAAACTCTTAGTTGTCTAAAAATTCAAACTTTCTCCACAACCCATATCATGAAGTTTTCCATCATTAGTACTTGGTTCTATAACATAATCTTAGACTAATAATCATTTAATCCTTCCACAAAAATTTTCCAACAACTCATACTTAACAAATCAGTAGCTAATCTAACTCTAACTAAGGGATTTAAGTCTGTTACTAGATAGAGTTGAAGCAACTTTACCTTAATGAGCTTGAGAATTCCAAAATCAAGTCAACCAAAATTTTCATGAGCAAAATGAATTTTTGAGAATCAGTAAATTTTGGAAAATCAAAACCTTAATTTTGAAGGTTTAAAGCAAAGAACTTTACCTTTCAAAATTCATAGAATCAAAATCCAAGCTTGAAGGTGACTTTTAATGCTTGAAATCCGTAAATATTATTAAAGATGAGAGTTCAGAGAAAAGGGGAAGAGGGTGTGTTAGCCTTGAGTTATATCATCTTTTGATTTGACAAAAACACATGTTTTCTTAAACTTAATATCAAGCATTTGAAATTGTCTCAAATACATTTTTAATCCCTTAAAGTTACATATTTGTTTGGAAAGTCATGCATCTTTAGAAAAAACCTTATAAGCTTTTGAACAATGCATTTTTAGCTAAGTAATTAAGAGCAAACGTGCCTTGAAATGTTTATTTGAATATAGGTGCAAGGCAAAGTGGAAGTCGTTGGAAAGAAGCATCGAAAAGGTAAGGAAACCTCAAGACACAAGCCAAGAGTCGATCTTAGAGAAGCTCAATTAAGTTGGATTTTGGGAAATTAAAAAAGACTTAAACTGTCTACAAGGGAAAATGTATTAATACATCCCTTAATGTATCGATATATTTTTGGCAAGAAGAACAATATGAGGCATTCTAAAAGAATTTTATCAATACATTTAAGGATGTTCAATAGATTTTGAAATTTGATAAACATGTATCGATACATTTGAAGTAGAGAGCACCCATGATCAATCTACCTGAAAATATCGATACATTGCCCTAATGTATCGATACATTTATTCGAACTATGGGCACATGTATCGATACATCCCTAAATGATAGCAAAAATAAAAAGGGTTTCGAGCATTTCGCTTATTGTAAGAGAAAATCTATTTTCTCTTTCTCTGTCTCTCTCTTTACCTTATACAAATCCCTAATCCACCCAAATGGCATTTGGAGCCTATTTGAGCTAGATTTAAACTTGGGAAATTGATTCGTCGATAAGATTACATGTTTTCACCAATTGATTTCTGATTGGATTGGTTAATACCTCAGATTTAAATATTTTCAAATTTGGTTAAACTCTCTCTCCTTGAGTTTATTGGAGATTTAGAGCCTAGATTTAGGAAACCAGTTTCTAAGGTAAGGATTTAGCTTATTTGTTGGAAGAATGAGCATGTATATTGGATTTGGATATTTTTGAAAAGTTTGGATATTTTCGAAAGCTAGGAAATAAATATTTTTATGATGTTTTGATGTGTTTAAGGGAAAGTTGAAGCCACCTAACGCATTAGTGAGCTATAAGACGGCTGGAGGTCGAGGATTGGAGCTCAACTATGGGAGCACCTTCGATTGTCGAGGTGAGTGGGATTTAATTGAATGCATGTGATGCATTTCGCTTAATGTATGTGCTACCATAGTACCTAAATGTTGTGTATATGCGTAGATGAGAATGCCTAGGCTAGAGAATTGAGATATATATATATATATATATATATATATATATATATATATATTGTGTG
>NC_030858.1:26455294-26553733 GCF_000208745.1 Theobroma cacao
ATATATATATATATATATATATATATATATATATATATATATTTGTGTGTGTGTATGTTTGCCTAGAGGTATGTGCCTAGGTTAGAGAACAAATATGATTGTGTGCCTAGATGAGGATGCTTAGGCTAATTAGTTATATAAGATAGGAAATTTGTGTTTGTATAATTTGCAGTGAGCCATAAAGTGGCATTGTGTTGGAACCCATGGTATGTAAGACCAAGAGCAAAAGGCCTACACATGGTACAATATGAATTATGGATTAAGGACTGTGCCAAATTATGATGAAAGGGCTACTAAGTAGGTACATGGCCCAATTTTTATTTTGGTTAATGGCATAACAATTGGGTGATATTAAATATGTGAGGTCGAAGGGCCATGATTACTTATGGACATGATATATGCATGAATGCCCATGTATTTATGGTTGATTTGAAGATATGCATAAAGTTGTTAAGCCCTGATTGATAGGATTGAATATGATGAATACCCATGTGTAGTTAAGGGCATGAGGGCGTATAGATTGATTATGTTTTGATTGATGATGCCTTAGAGATTTGAAGGCACTTAGAATTATACTGAGCTTAGAATGATTGAAGCTCGTTGAATTTGAATATGATTTGATATGGACGTATGGAATGTCACAAGCACGATGGCTTGATTTATGTGTATGTGATCCGTTCGAAGGATGAATTTCAAACGTTGATTTGACTTGTGGTTAAGTAGAGTTTCACGCCTTGTGACTTTATGTGCCTACGGGGATGGTGATAAGTAGGGACGGTGGCATTAATCCCACCTGTGATTCCCGCTTGCAGTGCTTTGATGCCATCTATCGAGATATCTTTAGGTGTGCTGATCGTAGAGAGATTACTGCAATCGATGATATGATTCTCTGTCAGCTATTCTGGAGTTGTATGTGATTTGTTCTTTGCCCGTTATTATGGCACGTGCATGATCTATTTCTTCGCCAGTAGCTTTGCCTGAGGGTAATTTGATTCTCTGTCGGTTGGCCATCGAACATGATTTGACTACGTCTTGGGTAGGACCACTCATTTATTTCGTTTGACTATAATAACATGCATCGAGTATGGCATGATCTGATTTGAAATATGGATATGTGGTGACCATTGTGAATGATATTTAATGAAATGCTTTGGAATAAGCAATTATTTGTAGATGGGAATTGAGCTTGTGCTCGGCAACTAAAGTGTGCCTATGAAGCCCAATTTAATGATAGGGGCTTCAAAGATAAGTCTTGAATTGATATGACTAGATGTGAAGACATAGAATTTGGTAATTGTGGATGTGATATGCCATTGAGATGTGATTCGACAGGACTTGATATAATGAGTTGTGCATGTAGGATATTAAGGTGATATTCGCACCTTTGAATTGGAGATATTTGAATATGAAAGTCTTATGGCTAGATAGGCCTAAATATATTTTCTATATTAAATATTATACTGTGATAGCATTTCCTCATTGAGTATTAGATGACTCACCTTTCTGTTGTACCATGTGCAGATAAGAGAAGCTATGGGGTTACGTGGCAAGTGTCGTCGATTGGACAGACACATAATTGGCATTTGGTAGGTTTTTGTTCCAACGTGTCACTCCGTTGAGTTTGTACAAGGCTTTCCTCCTTTCCAGTTTTGGTTAGTTTGTAAAATATGTCAAGCACGATGTGCCATTTGATTTGTATAAGGGTTGTTATGTCTGCACTTGATTTGATAACCAATGTACGACCTTTTAATATTTGTATGGATTGTGAGCCAGGGATAATTGTACTATATTTGAAATTATTATGAATATTTGACCTATTAATTCCCTTAGCTATGTGTTATGTGATTTGAACCTTGAGGCTTGCTCGGGTTTTGCAGGCTTTGCTTGTTGGACTAGTGCGTCAGTCATGGACCCTCGGGTTTGGGTTGTGACAATATACACATCTCATAGCATTTCCTCATGCCTACTCTTTTCTCATGTTGTATGTAAAACATGCATCACATATATAATCTCATAGCATTCATCATGCTTTCTCAATCATCTCATGTAGTATATGAAAAACACACCATATACATAAACATAATATCTTAGATGAAAATCACACATTCCATGCCTCAACATATCTAGCATGCACCTTATACATTCATGCATTAATGATAAATCATATCTTGTACCTACACTAGTTCGAAGACTGAAGTAATCGAGTGGACTTAAACATAAGGTGCTTGTGCTCCCTTGTTGAAAACTAATACATAATATCATATTTATATACATAGTAGCTTGAAATTGGATTGTAAAATATTTTCCTCATCCCCAAATAAATTTTTAGTTCATAAATATTTGTAGAAAATCATATTCACCAATAAACCTCAAATCATGCTTCAACTTTACATATCAAAATAGTTTTGAAAATGGTGTATCCACTCACCTTAATCGACGACTCAATCATAGTCCTTCTCTAGTGATTTCCTTGGAGTTTTTAATCGTTCCTAACACAAAATAATCATAGAAATCAATTTCTAGACTAACAAGCTTGGAGTAATTATTCTAAGTACTTTTGAAGAATATTCACTTTCAACTAAGTCTATTTTCTCTCATTAAACCCATACTAAAATTCATAAATCCATTAACCTTACCATAGATGAGCTTAGATGACTTGAAAAATCTCAAAAGCCTTAGTTGTGATGATCCAACAAAATTTCTAAACATATAAACATAAATTTCATAATAAAGAAGCTGAGCTTTAAAGGTTCTAAAGCATAAAAATGACATTTTTCTCTTTCAGTCTTGAAACTAAGATCAAAATCATCGAAAGTAAAGATTTTTGACTAAAAGCAAGTTGAAAAGGGTTTAGAAAAGGCTTTACCTCAGCAAAAATGGCTGAGGGTTGAGAAACCCTCGATTATTGTGACATATTTATAGTTTGGCTTGAGAAAAGACGTTTTTACCCTTTTTTTGAAAACATTGTCATCGTTGATAGATCGGGGGCATCTATCGATAGATGAGGTCTAGAGCCATTATAAAAAGCTCTCGAGTTTCTATCTATCGATAGATATGCATCAAAATCATTTCTGGGTTCAAGCGAATAATATTTATCGATAGATAAACTCTAATAGCTAAAAATCAAGTCAAAACCTTGTCCAATTGAACTCCATTTCAATCTAAAACTTTGTATATTCTTTCAAAGCCTAAAAACATGAAATATTCTATTCATAAAACTAAGTTTCAAGAGTTCAAAATAAAAATTCAACTTGCTCATCTAAAGATTTCTATCTTAACAAATCTCATGTTAGGGTGGGTTTTTGGGCTTCGAGTTTAGAAATTACCTCTCAAAATCTGCTAAAGGTTGATAACCCTAGTTAGAAGTGAGGTATTTATAAGCTAAGGAGTGAAAAAACCTTTCTGCTCTCATATTGTTTTCACAAATCAACGTCATTTTTCGATGGATATAGACTTCAATAAGCAAAAACAGACTAAAAAGCTTGCCCAGGTTAAGTAAATGCCCCCATTTTTACTTCTTTCCTTTTTACTCTCCATTTACTTAAGATATTTAATGTAAATAAGCAAATAACCCCCCATTTGGATTCAATGAATATATCACAAAAATCAAAATCCAAAAGAATCAAAATCTAGATTTGGGTTTCAAGAACAAAATTGAAAAATTTTGACTGAAATTAAATTTGCAACTCCCATTTACCATAGCAAACATACTCCAAAAATTATAGGAAAATCATATTTGTTCATCTAAATACCAAAAGAATCATTACAGGCATTTTTAATTTCTAAAAGATTGTTTTATAAAAATCACATATTTTTTACCCATTCCATACTTAGAAAAATTTCAACTTCAAAAGCGACAAAAAACTAAAGTGTCAATGAATTCTTTTTAAAAGTTAAAACTAAGTTTGATATTCAAAACAAGTAATCTATATGCTCACCTAAGGATTTCCTAACTTATCATCATATGTCAAAGGTGCAATTTCACAGTATTGGTACAATTGGTAAAAACTCTTTACCTCAAACTGATAATGTGTTGTTTTTTTTTTTATGCTGGAAATTCAAGCAAGGCCCAACTACATTGTTAAATTTTGTTAATTACGAAATACAAAGTACAAAGGAAGGGGACCTAAACTGTACCTCCAAATTTCATGATCATAAGAAAGTTTCGGAGAAGCACTCAGAGTAAGGAAAACCATTTTATGTGCATAACTTTTGATGCTACAGTAAAATAGATATTCCTTACTATTACATTGAGACAATAAACTAAAATAAAATTTAAAACAGGAAATTAAAATAAGAAAATCACCTAGAGTGGAGTGTTTCATTTTATGACCATATTTTTTACTATCGTCATCAAATTGAAACACTTCCATATTACAAAAATCTATGTGAATAACAAAAGAAGAAAATAAATTAGGAGTACTACTCCTTTACATTCATTTGAAGCGAACATAAGGTAAACTAAGTTTATCTAATCTAAGAATACTTTTAAGTTGACCTTCTGCTTGTGAAAATACCTACAAGTTTTGGTGTGTATGCTCTTGATTTGAGAGATGGTCTGCTACCTAGTTTCCTTCTCTATGGATGTGCAAAATTCGAAAAGAGATACCACTCAAGGATCTGCGAATGGAAGCAAGTAAATATCGAGTCCTAGAAGATCCCTGATGACCCTTATTTATCATGTGTACCACTACTTTTGCGTCCATTTCTATCCAAAGTCTAGTAACATTGTACTCAATACACAAAAGTAAGCCCCTGTGTAGTGCCATTAACTCTGCCTGTAATGAATCACACGGTCCAAAATTTTCAAAAAATTCAAAAAATCATGATACCTATATGATCTCGAAGAAGTCCTCCTCTAGCAGCATTCTGAAAATTATGCTTGGAACTCCCATCAACATTCAACTTAAACTCACCTGCTGATGGTTTATGCCGAGAGAATCTTTTTGGTGGATGTAGGGCTGCTTGCTGAAATATTAGACCCCATGCTTGAGCAATTTGTAGATCTCCCTTCCATTGTCACTAGTAAAATTACCTCCCATGAAATAATTGGTGGATAAGTTTGAGTACTCTCCACACCACTCTGTTAGGATACATACCAATGTTCCTATGTTTCGCATTATTCCTTTCAACCCATAAGAACCAAAAAATAAATAAAGGCATTAACGTGCGTATGTGTCCTTTTTTTGTATAATCACCAGAGAACCACCATGCCCATATAATCTAATAAACATTCTAGGGATGAGTTATGTTGATTTGGAAAAATTTTGCAAAATAATTCCAAACCTGTGTAGTAATTGGGCATTCCCACATGACATGTAAGAGAGACTCCTCTGAATTGCAATGTTGGCATTTCGAAACTAACTGGAATCCTTTAGTTTTCAATCGCATGTCAACTAGGATCCAATCCTATAACAACCTCCAAAGGAAAAAAGAAATAGTTAAAAGAATGCTTTTATGCCAAATTAAATTGAACATTGGATTTACCGACTGGTGTTGTTGAATCATCTCCCAAGCAGACTTAGTAGTGAATTGCCCATCAGAGGTTGGCACCCAATACACCCTATCATCACTAGAAGGATCTATCGGAATTTTTAGAATTTTAGTCACAACATCCTCCGGCAACACATTGTTCAACTTATCCACATTCTATTTTCCATCATCATAGAAATGGGAGACTCTCGTCATCGATGAAACAAATGATGGGAAACGATTAACCAAGGGAGTTTCACCCATCCAATAATCATGCCAGAAGAATAACTCACCCTTACCAATCCGCCATCTAGTGTATTGCTCTGTGGTTGGGTAACTGGCAAGCATCCGTTTCCATGTTTGTGAATCATGAAGTTTCGGCTGAACGTACCTCAGAAGTTTGCCAGTACAATATTTAGTCCACATAAATCGCGTCCAAATGCTGTTACAGGACATAAACCTCTACCAAAGCTTCATGCTAAACTCCTCAAACATATCACCTAGGCTGCAGATGTCCAATCCTTCCTCACTGGATGGAAGAGTGGTCTTTTGTCACTGACCCTAATGAATGTGTCTAGTGCCTGCTAAACCTCCCCATAAGAAATTATTGAACATTCTTTCAATTTTCTCAATCACACAAATAGGGGGCTTAAGGACCTAAAGCAAATAGATAGGAAAAGAAGATAGAACACTTCGTAATAACGTTATTCGCCCACTCGGAGATAAAATTTTGTTATCCCATCCTTCTATAAGCCCTCGAATCTTTTCCATCAACTCATCAAATAACATTACCTTTTTCGGACCTATATAAAGTGGCACCCTCAAATACGTGATAGGTAAGCACTTGTGGATGAAACCAATAGCTTGAGAGATGATCTGTATGTGAGACTTTGCCACATTTCGATGAGTGATTAAGAAACTTTTAGAGTGGTTTATTTACTGTCCAGAAATCTCCTCATAATCCTGAAAGAACTTTAGGATCTTTTGTAAGGAGGATTTAGCACCATTAGTGAATATAAGAATATCATCCGCAAAAGCTAAGTGGTTGACTATCATAAAGCAATAAAAAACATAGTGCAGAGATGGATATGGAGCAAACAAAGCATTTAACCTTCGAGATAAATATTCGGTAGCCAGAATGAACAAAAGAGGAGAAATGGAGTCGCCTTGTCTAAGTCCCCTTTTTGACTTGAAGTACCCCACAGCACCACCATTTATCAGCAAAGAATACCAGCAATTAAAGATGCAACGGCGAATCATACAGATCCATTAAGAATTAAATCTGAATTGCTCTAGCATTCTATAAAGAAAATCCCATTCAAGCCGATCATATGCCTTCCTCATGTCCAACTTGAGAGCAATATTTTCACCCATTGACTTCCGGTCAATCTTCCCAATTAGTTCCTATGCAAGTAGGATGTTGTTGCTAATCAATCTCCCCCCTACGAAGTCGCTATGATTATCTGTAATAATGGAAAGAAGCATCTTTGCAAGGCGATTAGCTAAAACCTTAGTAATGATTTTATTTAAAACATTACAAAGACTTATCGGTCTAAAATCGCTCCATGTCGAGGTAGTATGATTCTTGGGTAGCAGCACAATTGTTGTGGACGTGATTCCCCTTGGGAGGTCAGCCCCATGAAAAAAATCAACTACTGCGTCCAGGAGGTTATTAATAATTATATCCCAACATTGTTGACAAAAATATGAGGAGAATCCATCAGGGCCATCAATGCTGTCCTTGTCAATATTAAAAACTGCCTCTTTCAGCTCCTCCCTGGATGGCTCTACACATAAACTCAGATTATTATTATCAGAAATAATAGCAGAAATCAACGAGACATCAAACCTGGCCATATTACATGGTTTTTTCTTCATGAGGGAGGAAAAAAAAACCACCGCAGAGGACTTTACTGCGTCGGTTCTTCAATCCAATTGCCATCTGAAATTTAAATCTTGAATATATGGCTTTTAATTCATTTCTTCTTAACCCGCATGTGGAAGAACTTGGTGTTGCGCTCACCTTCCACAAGCCATTGAATACTAGATTTATGCTTCCAGAATAATTCTTCCACACTAAGATAATGATTAAGCTGTCCATACGCTTTGTTCATTGCTGCACGATTCTCAATTGACTGCTCTTGTTGAAAAATTAATTCACAATCTGCAGCTCTTTGTTCTGCCACCTTCAAGTTGTAAAAAATGTCTCCAAAGACCTCCTTATTCCATCGTTTTAAAGCCTGTTTCAATCGGCGTTGCTTTTTCAAAAAAGCTTGTATACCTGATCTAGCAATGGGAAGATTCCAGTTCTGTGTCATAAAATTTTTAAACCCATGATGAAGAACCCAAGCATGCAAGAACCGAAAAGATGAGGGAATTCTATCCTTATTCGTGGAACAGGAAATCAGTAATGGATAGTGATATGATCCGTCCCTATTTAGGTGCTGTATACGTGTCGACGGAAAAAACTCTGCCCAATGATGATTATACACCATTCTGTCCAACCGTTAGAACATCCGGTTATTGGTCCAAGTGAATGGATTTCCTTCATAGACACCATCCATTAAACCACAATCAAGTAGAGTAGTAGCAAAGTCTTCCATAGAACTTCTATGAGGAACTGCACCGTTCAACCGCTCTCCATTATGTAAAATGACATTAAAGTTGCCCCCAACTATCCACGGTGTCTGAATATCCATAACCAAGTTCCTCAAGCAATCCCATAACCCCAGCCTCTCAGTTCTGGTACATTTGGCATAGATAAAGGATGCCAACTGTGTTAATTCCAGCCACAGTAAGGAGAATTTGACATGCAAACATTGCACATGATCTAAAAGCACTGCACAACTCAAGTCAAAAGAATGAAAAAGCCAGATTTTATGTGAGCAATTTGTAAACACTTTCTCAAAACCCAACTTCGTTATGATAAACTCACCTTTAGAAGCATCAACCATTTCACATAAGTGCACTAATCATGAACGAGTTCTAGCTGCATAACTTACCGAGATGGAATGGTCATTAGAGATTCCATCGTTCCCTCCCACTTCCACTGCTTCCTCTGAGGCCAGATTGGTTATTTTTCCAATTGAAATTGCAGTATCCGAGTTCCTTCTGCGTCGTGCCAATGGGTTGACTTCCATCTCCGAATAAGTTCCTTACAATGAAGGTATAACACTTATTTCTTTATTACACATATACTTGCCGGAGGCGGACTCCAAGTTGGTAGGATTATCATCATTTCCTGCCATCCTTTCACTTGAACTAGATTCTTTAGAAAAAATCCAAATATTTGCAGCTTGGGTCAATGTCTAACTTGCACCTTCTCTCATTATTGGACTGTGCTCTCCACTTCCTTCTAATGTGTCAGTTGACATGTTCTGACCTCCCAACTCTCTCTCTACCCTCATCTGTCCTTCTAATTGTCGCAAGGCCTCTTTCTACGCCAATGGGTCCATACTAATAATCAATTCTTGCTCCCTCTATCCCGTGACTCTATTTTCATGCATGTGAAGGGGGGGACGTGGGGCGAGACCTCCTACAGCAGGTCCCTCACCGCAAAAGGGTGTTGTCCATGATCCTTCAGTCTTGACAGGTATTGTCCCAACAGCCAGGGGGTCTCGGTCAAGGTCTTTCTCTGGTATACTGTTAGCAAACCTCTCTACCTCCCCATCTCGAGAATTTTCTTTGGACAAAAAATTGATATCTTTCTTCACAGCATCCCTTTTGCCCCCCTCTTCGATCAAATCCTGTTGCAGGTGATTGACTTTACGTACAGTACTGCCCATTTTTAGATCCTCCACTATTTCACTCTAATCCCGCGAGCCATACTTGCTGTTGGAAAAGCTTGTCGCAAGCCTGCCACCTTCTGCTGTCTTATCGGGCTGCCAAGAGTCCTTTTTATTTTCCCCATCTTCAGCTGCTTTGTCTGACATCTCTATTGGTGGTTTTGAAATACCTTCACTACCTACTGCTGCCATGCCGAGTTGAGCACTGTTAGCAGCTGCAACCGAGCCTACTACAAGCCGAGCTATCTCATCCAACTCGCCATGCATGTTCTGGACGTTCATCTCTCCTCCACTTTTTGTAAGCTGTTGTACGTCCCCATGTAGAACAGGTTCGTCCAGCTATTCCTTTCCTGCATGCTCTGACCGCTCCCTTCCTCTCACTTTGTTTCCCATTTGCCCAAGCTTTCCATATTTGTGAAATAAGGTCTAGACGTCTCTCTCTACGGTCTACAGCTTTGCAAAATTTTTTGCTGCTTTCTCTGCATCAGGTGAACTGTCGGTGCCGTGCTGTCCCATCACGCCCTTCCTCCACTCGTCTGTTGTTTCCCAGGGCCAGGTCAAGTCTCCGCCTTTGACCTACAGTAAATGCCTGGAAGCAGCATAGGCGGGCGTATCATGCTCAATAGCCACTGTAGTTTTTTAGGCGAGCATGGCACTATTCATGTGCCCTGTTCGCCCCAGTTCGACGTGCATTCCCAGTTCGGCAACCTCACCTTCTTCCAATGTACCAAAACGGTTAGCTAGCGACACTGTTGCCTTTCCCGGAACCTGTGCCTCAATTTCTCGACCTGCAGTTTCTTTTTCCCCGCTCTTCCCCGAATTTCCAACCATTTGCCATTGCGTATTCTGTTTCAGCTGACCCGGCAGCATCGATTCTTTTTCTTGTTTTTGCTTCTGTTCTGCCTCCTTCTTCAACGTTTCTCTTTTTTCTTCTCTCAATGTTTTGCTTACCTGCACCTTCCCTGGAGTCGTTAGCCTATTACCCAACACCAAACACGTTGAATTCGCATGACCCATATGACAACAATGCTCACAATACGTCGGCATCTTAGCTAATTCAACCCGCTGTATGTAACCTCCAATAATAGCACCAGAAACTCGATCCTTCACCACTATCCATACCTGGTCCACCGGTTCCTTTATGCAATCATATTCCACGTAAACCCGAGCCACACTAGCCTAGATCTTGTAGTTGTAGCTTCATCAACGTACAACGGCTTTTCTACGATTTTAGCTATTAACAGCAATGCTGATTTCTCATAAAGGTGGGCTTTTAGGTTAGGAAAAGAGATCCATACAGGGACAATAGGTGATTCTTTTTCTGCTTCAAAGTTTGGGCTTCATTTAAAAACCCTCATTTTCTGATTGACAATGAACCGTTGTTGCCTGACCCATATCCTGTTGAAGTCTTGCTCGTTTGATAAATGGATCAGAACGTGTTTGTAGTCCAACCACTAGATAGTGTAAGCTCTAGTGAGGCCGATTCCTTTGAATGCTTGCCAGATGTCTTGGAGTTTTGGCATGCGGCTAAATTTTCCAATGAGTGAATGCTTGAACGACTGGGCAAGGGACTAGATTTCGTCCTCAAAAAACGCTGCTGCTGGTCGGTCCTTGAAGACGATGGGATCTCTAGAGAAGGGAATCAAAGTCGGCTTGTCTCCAGCCACTATTGAGAGGAAAGATTTTTTTAGGGTTCGAGGGGACAGTGGTGACTGGGTTTTGTCTTTTGCAACTTGTTGGAATTCATGGGGGGCATGTGGGTTGGTGCCAGGGGGGCTGTCGATGGTAGTTGGGGGGCTACCGACGGTGGCTGGAGAGCTACGGACGATGGCTGAATGGGGTCCGGCGGTCGGCCAGAGGGTGGACCATGGGTGGTGGGGAGCCTTGAGGACTCATGTTGGTTGAGAGCATTTTGCATTTTTTGAAAAGTTTTTTTCTGCACACCAATTAAGTTGATAATGTGTTGTTTGTTAATGGACTTAAGCATAATTTGTTGAGTCTTAGTCAACTATGTGATAGAGGTCTTAGAGTTATATTTGAAGCTTTATTTTTCCAAGTTGTAGATATTAAAGCAAATAAAATTTTCTTTGTTGGAAATCATCAAGCTAATCTTTATGTAGTGCATCTGGATGACTTGTCATCAAATAACGTATGTTTCATGGCCAAAGAGAATGAAGATAGTTTTTTATGGCATAGGAAGCTTGGACATGCTAGTATGAACACACTTTCCAAATTATGTTCTTTAGATCTTGTGATAGGCCTACTTAAGCTAAACTTTGAAAATGATAAACTTTGTGATACATGTGTTAAGGGAAAACAAAGGAGAAGCTCATTTAAGTCTAAGAATGATGTTACAACCTTTAGGCCATTATAATTACTTCATCTAGATCTTTTTGGACCACCTAGAACCATTAGCTTAGGTGAAAAATCATATAGCTTTGTGATTGTTAGTTACTATACAAGGTTTGCTTAGGTACTATTCTTAGCAACAAAAGATGGAGCACTAAATGCTTTTATCAATTTTTTGTAGAAAAATTGACAATGAAAAAAGGTACTTAATAACTAGTGTTAGGTGATAACTTTACTTTATAAAGTTATTTTGTCAAATTTTAAGCATTGAAATTGGCTAAATCCTTGAGCTTAGATTTGAAAGTGTCATTTTTCACTTGCTCCTTTTAAGTTTGTTTTAATTGTTTTAAGTAGTTTCATTTGAGTTAGATTTTATGTTGATTAAATTATTTTTTTTAGTAACTTGATTTTGTTTGTTCTTAAAGGTGCACAATCAAAAGGCTTAAGACTGTGAAGAAAAATGAAGCCAAGCCAAAAATCAATAAGTTGGGCATTATGGCCACAGAAGAGTGGGCGCCACGGTGCCAAGAAGATGAGGCAACCGATGCAGGGCTACGTAATGCCAGAAAGTGGAGGCCGCGATGTCAACATAATACTTTTTTCATATTCTTTTTTTCATATTTGATTCAAAGTAGGTTCTTTATATGCTATTTAAAGGCACCTTTGAAGGAATTAAAAGACATGTTTGAACTAGGGTTTCTTTAAAGGAAAAGTATCTATCAAGCATACAAGAAGGCAAGAAAGACTTTAAAAGATTAAAGATTAAAGATTCGACAAATCTCTAGTTTTCTCTTCTTCTTTGTTTCATCTTAGTTTTTCTTGTATTGCAATTGATGGTTAAACTTCTTTGGATTATGTTTTCAATATTTAGGCTGAGCTAAATTTATTTTTCTAGAATTGCAATTGAACTCAACATTTAGTTTGGATTTTTAATACTCCATTTTTCTTATGATTTATGGTAGTTAAGTTCTATATTCCAATCTTGTGTTTAATGTGTCTAATTGACTAATCACTAATTAGATTGATTGGGCAGCCCAAATAAACTTAGAAAAGGGAATTTAGTGTAAGCCATGGATGGAATAGTATATGTTCAAATTTATTTAGTTGATTGAATGATTTGTTTCACTTGTGAGATAGGAATATACTTACATGTCATATGTATCCAATATTAGTATCTAAGCTTAATTAGTCTTTTTTTGATTTAATATGCATAAGAATATAATGAATTGGTTGAGGGAGGCATTTTTATAAAAAAATTAGAAGATACCTATATTTAAATTAAAACTCTAGCTCAACAGCTCATTCAATTTAGTAAGTTACGAGAGAGTATAAGAGATTCAAATGAAGTGTTGAGGAAAATTATAGTCTTAGGCTTTTTTTGATTAATTTCTTAAGTTTAGATTGTCATTCTTATCGCTAAGTTAGATTTTTATTTTACTCCTTAATTTAAATTGTGTGTTTGGATAAGATTAAATTGTTTTAATTTTAGTAATTAACGAATTTTGGTAATAAATCCTCATGGGAATGATACTCTGCTCTTCACTATATTACTTGTCAATCATATGTGCACTTGTGTTGTAAAATCAACAACATTGAGTAGCTCGTAATGTGATATGTATTTCTAATGTTGAGACACCTCGACCTCGCATAGCAGTTGGGGAAGTCGAGGAAGAGTTTAATCGAATGGGTTCAATTTGTTTCTTTAGTGCCTGACAAGCGTAACTAGAAAAGATAAAGCAAGAGCTTTAACGGGGTCTCATGTATGTGGATGTGTTATTAAATGACAAAAGGACCAATGCCATGCTCAACACAAAGGCCTCTAATACCTTTGTCACCTCAGGAGAGGCAAAGAGATGTGGTCTCAAGGTTGAAAAAGACTTTGTTTAGATAAAAATAGTTAATTCACCAGCCTTGGCTATTATGGGGAACTCCAAATACATGAAGATTAAGATTGATTCTTGGGAAAAAAAGGTGAACTTGACTGTTGCCATTATATATGACTTTGATTTTGTTATTGGTTTAACTTTCATGAAAAAAGCACAAGCCATTCCATTCCCCGTTACGAGCTACCTAATGTTCTTCGGGGAATAGTCATGTGTGGTACCAACTACAATTCTACCTAAAAATGGGAAAAAGATCATATTAGTTATCTAGTTTAAAAAGGAGATTAAAAGGGGAGAACCTTCATATATGGCCATGTTCATCTATAAAGGCAGATATGATGCCAAAACAGCTACCTAGGGTTCTACAAGCTCGACGAGCAGTTGATCATGAGATAAAATTCTCTTGGGAGTCAAACCTCCCATAAAGGGGCCGTGCAAGATGGCTTCCCCAAAACTAGCTGAGTTAAGGAAACAACTAGACAAGTTGATTCAGGTGGGATTCATCTAACTTTCAAAAGCACTTTTTAAAGCCCTCGTACTATTCCAGAAGAAGCAAGATGAGAGTTTATGGTTATGTGTGGATTATTGGGCTCTAAATAAAGTCATAGTAAGAAACAAATATCTAATTCCCCTTATAGCAGATCTTTTTGACTAGTTGAATCGTGCAAAGTATTTCTCCAAATTAGACCTTAGGTTTAGACACCATCAAGTAAGAGTGGCCCATGGGGATGTGTGAGACCTTGACCCCTATTGACCCGTAACTAGTAGTAGACGCGATAACACAAACTATGGGAAATTTCATCATTTCTTCTGGTCAGCCCTTGAAATTTGTTTTCTAATGTTATTAAGGTCCAAGTAAGCCTAAGGAATGAATGGATGATGATAAGATATGAAGAAGATAGAAATACCGATAATTTTCATGGTAAGGGTAAAATGGTCATTTTACATCTCAAGTTAAAATTTTTAAGTTTTCATGAACTCGAGTATTTCTAAACCCTTATGGACCTTGTCTTAGTGTTAAAGAAGTAAAAAGATTGCATAAAAGCAATGGAAAAAACAAAATGACATAGTTAAGGGCATTTTGGTAATGTTTCTAGAAATGGATAAACTTAAGCCATAAAAATCTAAGTTTCTAGGATGTTCTTCAAATTTTCGACACTTTTTCTTCTTCTCCTTCCTCTCCCATGTTCTCTCACCCCCCCCCCCCCCCATGGAAGCTTGCCTTGAATTTCCATATATTTTCTTGAGTTAACCCCGATTTTTCACATTTTTATGTACCCTTTCCCAAAGTTCTTTATACTCTTCTACTTTCTCACCATAAAAACCCTCAAAAACCTTTCCTTATTACACTTTCTCACTAGTTGGACGTTCTAGAGAGAGAAAGTGAGATTTTCATGATAGTTTGAAAGCTTTTGGGAAAAAAATTCAATTACAAAGCTACCAAGATGAGTAGTGAAATTGAGTTGATTTTTTTNGATTTTTTTTAAGTTGTTGAGAATGGCTAGTGGCTAGATCGGTGAGTGTTTTGTAGTTGAGGTGGGTTATTCATTGTAGTGTGACTAGAATAGTGAAAATATATAGTCACTTAATGGTAGATGGAAGCTAGTTAAAAACAACTAGCAGAACATGATTTAGTGGATATCTTTTAGAAATATAATTATGCAAATCGGGTTGGTTGTGATGTTGTTGTGATGATAGGTCCCAACGAGGCCCTACAGTTCCATTTGGACCATTAGTGGAGGTTGGAGTCGAGTAAAGATTCAACAAATATTGGTGAGTGAACTTGTACAAAATGTTTTGGGATTAAGGCACATGTGGTTGATTGAGACATTTTAGTTGTTTTTCTATAAAATGCTTGGGAACAAGCCTTTAGTGAAATGTTTTTGGTGATGTGGAACATGATTGTGATGAATCTCTGTACCTTTATATGATGCTGATGTGTATATAAAAATATATGATATGTATTGCTAAGTAATTTTGTGTAATTGATGTAATCGTGCATGTACAGAGTGGGCAGTGCATATGTCGGTTGAATGACGATGTTGTGACAACTACAACCGTGCATATGCATAGTGGGCAGTGCATATGCTGGTCGAATGACAATGTTGTGACACTTACAACTGTTCATGTGCAGAGTGGGCAGTGCACATGCCGATAATGATGTGCGTGTGGAGGGAGTGCATGTTGGCTGAGGGAGGTGGTGGTATTTTTGTTTATATATATATACATGCGTAGTAGAAAGTTTATGAATATAGTACGTGATTGTAATGTATGTGGAATCTTGCATTTTGAACAGTGAAAGTTGTTAAGTATTTTCAAATTGATGTTTATTGCAACAAGGAATTTGGCTATAGCGAAAATGGATTCTTGCTGCAGCCAAAAACTCTCAAGTGGTGGTGCAGTGCTATCAATTTGACAGCAATTTTGACTACCTTCCAATTAGACCTAGGCAAAGTGGTAAACATTAAAGTCATAGCCCTGCCTCTTAGCTTTTTAATGACCCAATAAACATGTCAATTGAACTTTTGTAGTGGGAGATATGCTTGAAAAACTGAAACATATGCAAACCAAGAATGCCTTTTGCTGCAGCGAGAAACGTGTTGTCACGTTGCTACCTTGCTCGATTTTTAATATAATTTTTCTTCACTCTTTTACCTTCATGATTGAGCATGGGTCTTTGCAACACTAAGAGTTTACTTACCAATGTTCGAAACAAGGGGTTTAGGGAAGAAATTAAACTAAATTGCATTATTTTCAAAACAAGTGCATCATGATTTTTAAATTTTCCTTATCAATTGCTTGTTCCTTTCCTATGTTCACTCACTGAGTTTGTACTCATTGTTTTCAACTTCATGTTTTCAGATCAGGAGGCAGTCAATAACTAGGTCTAGGTGTCCTCATAGATTCAACTCTTGGTAGGTGTCTTGGCATTTAGTAGCTATACTTTAGTCCGAGTCTCTCCGCGGAAAATCGAGTCTCCTTTTTGAGATGTATAGACAAACCTGATGTAAATTATTAAGATACTTGTTGTAGATAATATATGTATATTTTGATGGGTAATGCCATTACGAGTTGGTAATGATTAGCATTATGTTGATTCAAAATTATGAAATGTGACTTTAGTAACTTTGATGGAATAACGAATAGGTCACATAGATAGGCTTGCTTGGGCTTAGTGGGCTATGTCCATTGAGTCCATGCACCGATCATGGCCCGGGATTTGGGTCGTGATAGGATGAATTAAAAACAACTTGAGTAACGTGGTATGGTGCATATGAATTTCTTCTTATGCCTTTTAGAATAACCAATGCTCTTGCCACGTTTTGCACATTGATGAATAAGGTTTTCTATAATTATCTGGACAAGTTCGTGGTAATATATCTAGAAAAACATTATGGTGTATAGTTCAACATTAGAAGAACATTAGAGGCATTTGTGACAAGTATTCCAAAGGTTACGTGTGAGACCCCAACCTCTATAGGCTTGTAACTAAGCATAGATGTAATAATATGAGCCATGGGTAATTTCGTCATTTCTTTAGTAAGCCATAAAAGTAAGATTTTTAACAAAATTATGGCCTAAGTAGCCCTAAGGTATAAATGGATGGTGAAATTAAGGGTAAAATGGAAACGAAACCAAAATTTTGACGATTTTCTCGACAGAGGTAAAATGGTCATTTTTCACCTCGGGTTAAAATTTTAAGTTTTTATAAACCCGAACATGTCTAGACCATTATGGATATTGTCCCAGTGTTAAAAGAGCAAAAAGATTGCATAAACGATTAGAGGAGAATAAGTAAATTGGTGGAGGGGTAAATTGGTAATTTTAAGGGAATGGATAAAATTGGCCTATGAATATCTTGAATTTCCAGCAGCTGTCTTCTTCTTCCCTTCTCCTCTCTCACGTTTCTTCAATTCCTCCATGGGAGTTTTCTTCTAGCTTCCATAACTTTCTCTCTCTAGCTCTAATTTTCATGCTTTTGGTGTACTCTTCCATAAACCGTTATGCTCTTTCATCCTCTCACTTTAAAACCCTTCAAAAATCTGGTTTTCATACTTTCTCTCACTAGTTGGGCATTCTAGAGGGAGAAAGAGAGAATTACCCCATTGATTTGGAAGCAATTGGAAGAGAATTTGACTACAAAGGAGCCCTGGGGTAAGTGATGAATTAAACTTGGTTTTTAGCTGCAGAAAATGGCTAGTAATTGGGATTTATGAGCTGTTTTGTTGTTGACTATGTTCATTACTTTTTAGTGATTAAGATAGTGAACATAGATAGCCATTTAATGTGGCAATTGAAAGCTAGTTAAGAGATAGCTTTTAGGGGTCAGAGTGTGTAAATTGACCTATTGCTTATGCTAATGTGATCCTAGGTTCTAAGAAAGCCCCATCATCTCATTTGGACAATTAAGGGAATTGAAGTCATCTAAAGGCTCTAACATCAATTGGTAAGTGGACTGTCTTCAAAACTTGTTTTGGAAAATATAATGTATTTGCACTCATTTGAATGAATTATCAAGTTTTTCATAAAGACAAGTGCCTTGGGAACAAGCTTTTGCAAAATGGTTTTATATTGTGATATGTGAATGCTATGGATTCATGCACTATTGTAGTATGATGATATATAAATGAGTGTGTTGTGCATGATTAATGATATTGTGTATAATGACTGTAACCGTGTGTGTGCACGATGTGGGGGGATGCACATGCCGGTGATGATGGTGGCGTGAGAGGTGGATGATGATAGTGCCCGTGTGCATGATGTGGGGGGATGTACACGATGGCACTGATTGTGCACGATGTGGGGGGATGTATATGATGGCACTGATTGTGCACAATGTGGGGGGATGCACACGATGGTGCCGGCTATGTGCACGATGTGGGGGGATGTACATGAGCCGGGGGTGTTTATGATGATGTTGATGTTTATCTATGTAATTATGCATATCTAGACTTATGAAATAAAAACTTATGAATGTGATATATGATTGACATATATGAGAAATTTGATACATTGTACTTTGGGAATTTTCATGTGCTGTATGTTGATTTTGTTGGTTTAGCAGGATGGTTTTTTTGTTGAGTGAAGGGAAACTTTTCTCTTGTTGTTCTGTTTTCGCTGCAGCGAAATTCATTCTTGCTACAGCGAGAAACTCTCGGGTTTGAGAACCTTCACCAGAACTGGTTCTCGCTGCAGCAAGAATGCATTTCGCTGCAGTGAGATAGTCACCGTAGCTTCTCGCTGCAGCGAAAAAGGAATCTCGCTGCAGAGAAAAACTCTCTGTTTTATCAGCAAAATTTCACTGCAGCGAGAAACCTTCTGTTTCTAGGTTACAATTTCGTCGCAGCGAGAAAGAATCTCGCTGCAGTGAAAAACCTTCTATTTTGGTCTCCTATCTTGTCCAATTGCTGCCCTATCTTTCACTTCTTTACTACCATATCAGAGCATGGACTTCCTACATTAAGGATTAAATGAGTTAAGATTAAAGGGAGGAGGTTTAGTGAGAAATCCTCGGTCAATTGAGAAACTCTCGATCGGCTAATAACTAAATCCAAACGTCGCTGCAACGAAAATTCATTCTCGCTGCAGCGTAGCTGTAGCGAGAATACCTTTCCGCTGCAACGAAGATTCATTGTCATATTTGACTTGCTTACGTATCATTGAAGCTTTCATTCTTCAAATGGTTCGTTGTGTATGGATTCATGATTTTCAAATGATAAATCAATTAAGGGCTTGATGAGGGGTTTTTAGTAAGAATAGAAACAAATTGCATTGTTTTGAAAAAGAATGCATCATGATTTCATTAAAGATTCCTTATGGTATGCTTGTTCCCTTCCTTGTTCACTCACTGGGTTTACACTCACCATTTTCAACTTCATGTTTTCAGGTCACGAGGTAGCTGGTAACTAGGACGAGGTGTCCTTATAGACTTGTACACATCTTTTAGTAGGTGTCTCGGCATTCAGTAAGTGTACATTCGTCCGAGTCCCTCCGCTGGAAGTCGAGTATTATTTTGTTGTGTATAGACGAACCTAATGTAATTGTTGAGATACATGTTGTAAACAAATGTATATACACTTGTTTAGTATTCCAATATGAGATGGCAATGTTTAATAATATTTTGATTCTAAGTTTTGAAAAATGACTTAGCAGTTTATGGTGGAATGATAAACAGGTCGGATTAATAGGCTTGCTTGGGCTTAGTGGACTACATCCATTGGGCCCATGCGCCGGTCATGGCTTGAAATTTGGGTCGTGACATTACGGGACAACCAACTATATGTGAAAAGAGAGATGTGTGCATTTGTGCAAACCCGAATTCAATTCCTAAGCCATATCATTGAGCAAGGTCACATCTGAATGGATATGTAGAAAGTGAAGGCTATCCAAGAGTAGGTAACTCCTAAGAATATGACTGAACTTCACTCATTCTTAAGGCTAGCCAACTATTATCAAAGATTTATGGAAGGATATTCAAAAAGAACGGTGGTACTTACAAAATTGCTAAAAAAAAGACAAAAGTGGAGTTGGACACCTCGATGCTAAGAAACTTTGGAAGACTTGAAGGAAAAGATGATGATGGGCCTTGTTTTGGCACTCCCAGATATTGAAAAACCTTTCGAAGTGAAAACAAATGCGTCAAGCTTTGCTATTAGAATAGTATTACTATAGGAAAGACACTTAGTGGCGTTCGAAGTTGAAAGTTGAATGAAGTCAAGAGGTGATACACAATGTAGGAAAAAGAAATTTTATTAGTAATTCATTGCTTATGGGCTTGGTGACACAAATTATTAGGGACCAAATTCGTGGTTAAGTCAGATAATACTATAGTTAGTCACTTCCTTACTTAACCAAAACTCACGACTAAGCAAGTGAGTTGGCAAAAGTTTTTGTCTGAGTTTGATTTTTACTTAAAGCATAAGGTTGGAAAGGCTAACCAACCAGTAGATGTTTTCAACAAAAGGCCAAATTCATGGCTCTTAAAGTAGTAACTCCAATCACAGCAAATAGAATAACCATAGACATTCGCAACCTTATTGAAGAAAACTTGAAACAAGATCCCCAAGCCATTTTCATTATGAAATTAGTGGAAAGTGGGAAGTCCAACTAATTTTGGGTGGAAAATGGGCTCCTATTAATAAAAGGGACATCAATATTTGTCCCAAGAGGTAGAAAGCTGAGATAAAAATTGATGCGGGAATGCCATGATACTTCATGGGCAGGACATCCAAGTTGGCAGCACACCATGGCATTATTGAAACAATGTTACTATTGGCCCCATATGCTACAGGATGTGATGGATTATACCAAGATGTGCTTTATTTACCAACAGGACAAAGTAGAAAGATAGAAGCTGACAAGAATGCTCAAATCTGTACTAATATCGACCAGACCTTAGAAAAAAATCTCCCAAAGTTGGAGACTTGGCAGTGATTCTACTGGTAGTGGATTGGTTTTTGAAATACGCTATGTTCATCTCAGTTCAAAAGTTTGTCTCTATAAAACATATGGCATGTATGATTTTCAAACATGTGGTGAAGTATTAGGGCATCTCGCAAAGCATTATCAATGACATAGACTATTGGGAATAACTCTTCAAGCTAATGGGACCTAAACTTAACATCTTCTCCAACTATCATCCCCAAACAAACGAACAAACAGATGGTTTCAATAGATTATTGGAGAAATATTGAGGACATTTTATCCAAGTAAATTAAAAAAATTGGTTTGATTTATTAGATGTGGCTCAACTATGTTTCAACTCACAGAAAATCTCCTCCACCAATAAAACCCCTTTTGAAGTCATCATTGGGTAGCAACCTAGACTTCCCCACACGTCCATAGAGTCATATTGAAGGGAGAGCCTTCGAGCCTTTAACTTCGCTAACAAGTGGAGACAGAATGGGTAGACAAGGGTCAAAAGGCACAACACTTTAATGTGGGTGACCTTGTGTTACTGAAGATGGTACCTAAATAGCTCAAGTTCCTAAGAAAGAGAGATCGATAACTAGTGCAAAGTATGAAGGCCTGATAACAATAACTACTAAGGTTGGGATTTCCTCCTACAAGATTGATCCACCCAAGTGGATAAGGGTACACCTAGCGTTCCACGTCAACAACCTAAAGTCATTCCATGTAGATTTAGCAGATGCAAACAAGAGTAAGCCACGAGAGCCATCATCAGCACCAAGCCACCATCAAAATGTCAAGTCAAACAAATTCTTGCATAAAGGACCACGTTAGTTTCTCGACAACCAATACAAGAGTATTTGGTGAAATGGGAAAGTCTTGGAGCAGATGGAAATCACCTAAGAGAGGGAAGCTAACCTCCACACCTTCAAGCAGAAGATCAAAATGTTCTACGCCAATCAGTCAACAATAATGTGGATAGATTGAGTAGGGGAGAATGTCATGAGCCAACCTTTGTTTAGGGCCATGACAAAGTAGAACTGCCTAAGACACTAAACCCTTTGTACCTTAAGGGGAGATGTCCCTATTTCAAACTTGTAATGGCACTTGGTAATGTACTTAGAAGAGCTTGTTAAGTTTTTAGGGGAGAGACCCTTTCGAGAAGGAATGTCCCCATTTTATGCTTTGTAACTGTTCTTGGTCACATAAATGTAAAAGCTTGTTAACTTTTTATAGGAGGTGAACAGTCGAAAGATTGTTGGGATGGCTCACTAGTAAAGGTATGTTTATAGCTAACCATCCAGGGTTACCCCTATGGCCCAACAATGTTGTGTTGGTACGCTAAGTTCGTTTGTACGTACTTTCAATATTGATAAAGCATTTTTTATATGGATCCAGTGGTTGCGTATATGGCATTTATTATGCCCTATGATTTCAATATTGCTTTTTTCACAAACTAACTTGTGGCTATTAATGATGCTTGCTCAGATATAATCGAGTTATTGGTTGGCTTGTGTGGAAGCGTCAACCCAAGCATCGTATGGACTTTTGCATACTTAAGCAAAGGGACGTAGTTCGTGACACATAGCTTCTCTTTGAGGTGATTTCAACTTTTTCACTTTTAACTTCTTTTTTTCTTTTACTTTATTATTCTTTGTTCTTTGACTTCTTTCATTTACAAATTCTGAATTTTTTCTCTCTTCTTTTGCTATGAATGTCGTAGAATTTATATTGATTTTTGTGTTTCTACTTTCAAACTTCTTTCTTTGTTATGCTGGCATAAGTTTTAATTTCCAACTTCTGTTTGGCTCGCTTTCAGGTATGTCATTTTTATCTTCTTCTTTTCTCTTTGTTTAATTCTTTCCCATTTTCTTTATCCTTTGCTTTGCTTCCAAGACTTGTAATATTTGGTTCATTAAAGACTGCTATATATTAAAGAAATTGTTAGGAAGATAAGCTTAAAGTAAAACTACTAAGAGGGGGTGAATTGGTTATGTAATAAAATTTTTTCCTTTTTTTAAAAGTTTTGAAGATGCATTAGAAATATGAGAAAATAGAACAACAAAACAAAGTATGAAATGAGTAAGTAAAGAGCAAAAGGAGAAAGAGTACTCAGTAAGATTTTTACAAGTTCGACCTTCTAATGCCTACGTCCTCTCGCTTGATGGCACAAAGAGTTTGAATCCACTATCAGCTTGCCTTTTCAACAAGATTAGTCGTAACCTTCACAACATACCTTTTACTAGGATTAAGCATAACCTTTACTAAGACACTACCTTTATCAAGTTCGAGCACAACCTTTACACAATCTTTTAAAGGATCAAGCAAAATCTTTTTACCTTTTGCTTGGAGGTATAACCAATACAATAGTGGATCTTAAGAATCTCTAGTTTAAAACCTCTAACAAGGCTGATAAGGAAGTTTAGGATCAAAAAGGTGGGAGCTTTGTCAAAAGATATAAATGATGAAAGACAGTTGTAGCTTAAAAAGTATCAACTGAAGGATAAAAAAGTGATCTCTAAAGTTTTACTTTTGCTCAAAGTAGGATTTTTTTTCTTTTCACAGCTTTTTTGATTTTTTTTTTTTGCTCTTGTCTTCTTCAAAGTTGATTCAAATTTGTTTTAGTTCTTTACTTTAAAGTCCTTAAGGTAGGTATTTATAGCCTTTGTGATTTCTTACCCATTAGAGTGAAATTTGAATAATTTCTCGTACGTTTTAGCTAGCTTGTGCATTTTTGTCACAGATGGAGAATCGATTATCTTCTCTTCAATTGTCGGTTTTAAAAAAGTTTAGAGTTTTCTATCTCTAGTGAATCGATGCTTCTATTCTGAGATGTCGATTTTTCTACAACTAGGGTCAAAGGTGACACCTTTGCAATCTTGGAGAATCAATTCTTCTACCTTAAGGTGTCAGTTTTTCACTGTGGTCTGGCACAAAAATTTGAATTTGAGGTTGATTTTTTATAGTCCAGTCTTATCCAATTGTGCCATCTCTTTCTTGGTCACCAAGTTTTTGAATCTTGCCTTTGGTGCTTTAAGAACCAATATCTTCTCCATGTAGAATTGATTCTCTCTTCTTTGTGTTTCTACTTTTTGCATTCTGTCCTTTTAGAATCGATTCTTTGTCTCTAAGGTGTCAATTCTTCACAAATCCTGAAGCTTCTATTTTTCTAGAACTGACTTCTTTTTTCTCAGAATCGATTCTTCACAATTGATCTCTGCTTAAGAACAAACTTCTCCCTTTTTTAGAATCAATTCTTCCTATGATAAAGAAATAAATTTTGCTTTCTTCTCATTTAAGAATCAAGTCTTTTCTTTTGAGAATTTGATTCTTAGGCTAGCACTTTGAATTTGCAAATAAGAAATCTTTAGGAAAATTAGGAGACATTTCTTTAAGTTCAAAAGCATGATCATTCACTTTTAAAACATGTTCAATCAATCTTAGCATTTCAATATATCTTTTTCTTAAGTTCAGCTTCCAAACATCTTTGAGGATTTTATTCAAATTCAAAAACATTTTTCATTCATTTTCAAAACTCATTAAGTTCAATCAATTTTGTCATTTCAAAACAACAATAAAGCCAATCCAACTAGTTTTGATTTCTCATGATGTGTAACAAAAAAGCCATTAGCTCACCAAATTTCAACTTTAACGTAAGAGTTTGATGGTTTTCTCTACTCTATCAATGGTTTGTACTCCCATTTAAGGTCCAATTTTTGGGTGAAAAAAATCATTCTCGCTATTAAAAGAAGGATTGGTTGACAAACAACATTGTCAACCTACAATACAACCTTTTCTTCCTTGAACAACAAGAAGGATGTTTTTTCTCTCAGAAATTTGGACCATCCCATCCTAGCACAACCACTCTAGATTTTTCTTTTGCTTTTATTGCATTCAAGGCTCTTTGCTTCTTTAGACAACCTCTTTGTCTACCAAAAAACTCTCTTTCTTTTTTCCCTATTTTGTCTTCTCATTTTCTTTGCACGCTTTTTTAAACACATTTTCTAGAATTTTTAACCCCTCTATCTTATTTATTGTTATGTTCTTCCTTAAATTTACCTCCCCATTTTCTTTTTAAGTTTGTTGGGTCTTTCAATTTTCTTCTCATGATCTTTTCGTTTATGTAACACCTTGTACCCCCATATAGTAGTCAACATAACCGTATCGATAAGACGAAGGGCCAATTGATGTGAAGTTTACATGTCAAAAAGTGGTGTTGGGTGAAAGAAATGTTTTAGAGTAAAATATTTTGCATGCGAAAAAATAACAATTAAATAATAATATTTTTGTCGAGGATGAATTAGTGAGGCAAAAGGTGATTTGGAAGTGAATCAAGGCATAATAAGACATTTTGGGACCAAGAAGAGAAGTAGAGAATTTTAGAATAAAATAATATTTTATTAATAAAAAAATTAAAATAATAATATTTTATCTGATATCGAGATTAGTCATGAGGGAAGATTATATGGCTAATGTAAGTGGGGGAGAAGAAGAACGAGAGAATTTCGGAGAAGAACGACGTAAGTGGGGCTCGTGTGCCTTTATTTAATAAAGCAAGAACGGGTTAGTATATATTTAAATATTATGGTGACATATTGGTGAAGTGTAAATTTTATATTTTAATTGAACACGTGTAAAGGATGAAAGATAAAAGGAAATTGGAATTAAAAGAAGTGATTGAGGATCAAATCGTAAAGGATGAAAAGTTTGGTAGGACAAATGGTAAATAAGGAAAAGTTGAGGACTTAAGTGCAATTACCACATTTGAAGTTAAATGGGAATTTACTAACCAAGGGAAATTAGATTATGTGGAATGATAGAATTTGCATGCAAAAATTTACTATTACATGCAAATGATAGCATGCAAAAAGGAAGAAGTTAGTGAGGAACATGTGGGACCCCTACCATGAATAGTAAAAGGAAAAATAGTAAAAGTAAGATTAAATTTATTTTTTCATGCAATGGGATTAGTGCATTAGGTGGCCCAATAAGGAAAGGAAAATGTGATGTGTATATGACTTAAATAATTTAATAAAAGACCAAATAAAATATAAGGTTAAGTTGTGCATGAAATATGATTGGTGGAATAAAGAAATGAAGCAAGGAAGAATGAGAGAGTGAGGTGGCGGATGGAGAGAGAATGAAGATAGATTTTGGGTCAATGCACAAGGAAGGAAATTGGTGCATGAAGCACCATTGGATGGCAAAGAAGTAAAAGATAGGGCAGCAATTGAACAAGATAGGAGACCAAAACAGAAAGCTTTTAGCTGCAGCAAGATTCAATCTCGCTGCAGCAAAATTGTAACCCAGAAACAGAATGTTTCTGGCTGCAGTGAAATTCAATCTAGCTGCAGTGAAATTACAACCCAGAAACAGAAAGTTTCTCACTGCAGCGAGAAGCTACAGTGCCATTCTCACTGCAGCGAAAATGCATCCTAGCTGCAGCGAGTTTTCAGCCAGCCTACCCTTTCAAAACTCGAGAGTTTTTCGCTGCAGCGAGAATCATTCTCGCTGCAGCAAAATACAGGGCATCAAATGAAAATTTCCCTTTCTCCCAAAGAAAACCACCCTGCTTGAAATGTTCAAAACTAATATGAAACACATAACAATTTCTCAAGGTTTAACATGTCAAGTTTCACATGCATTACAACCATAAACCATTATCCATCAATTTCCTATAACACACATATTTACATATGTATATATATATACGCATATACCCATCATCATCATCACACCATCCCATCATCATCATCACCAGCTCATGCGCACTCCCTACTCGCACATGGCTGGGTCATCACTGGGTTATGCGCACTCCCTACTCGCACATAACCGGGTCATCCTCAGCTTATGCGCACTCCCTACTCGCACATACCCGAGTCAATATAATTACACAATATTATATTCAAGCATATATGTATATCAACATAATGCAGCCACATAGAAATCCATAATAACCACATATCATAACATAAATCATTTCTCAAGAGCTTGTTCCCAAGGCATTCATTTTCATGAAAAATCGTATAAAATCATTCAAACGTTTGTCAAATACATTCTATTCCCAAAATAAGTTTTGAAGGCAGTCCACTCACCAATTGGTTGTAAAGCATTTAGATGACTCTAATTTCCCTAATTGTCCAAATGAGATAATGGGGCTTCCTTAAAACCTAGGATCACATTAACATAAACAATAGATCAATTTACACACTATGAACTCTAAAAGCTATCTCTTAGCTAGTTTTCAATTGCCACATTAAACGGCTATCTATGTTCACTATCTTAATCACTAAAAAGTAATGAACATAGTCAACAATAAAACAGCTCATAAATCCTAATTACTAGCCAATTTCTGCAACTAAAAATCGAGCTTAGTTCATTACTTACCCTAAGGCTCTTTTATAGTCAAATTCTCTTCCAATTGCTTCCAAATCAATAGAGTAATTCTCTTTTTCTCTCTCTAGAATGCCCAACTAGTGAGAGAAAGTCTGAAAATAAGCTTTATCAAGGGTTTTGAAGTGAGAGGATGAAAGAATTCAAAGGTTATAGTCAAAAGGGTTCAAAGGTGTGAAAATTAGAGCTAGAGAGAGAAAATCATTCAAGCTTCAAATCAAGCTTCCATGGAGTTTTGAAGAAACGTGAGAGAGGAGAAGAAGAAGAAGACCGCTGGAAAATCTCTAGAAGCTGCTGGAAATTCAAGATATTTATAGGCAATCTTATCCTTTCCCTTAAAATTACAAAAATGCCCCTCCACCAATTAACTTATTCTCCTCCAATCTTTTATGCAATCTTTTTGCTCTTTTAACACTGGGACGAGATCCATAATGGTCTAGACATGTTCGGGTTCATAAAAACTTAAAATTTTAACTCGAGATGAAAAATGACCATTTTGCCCCTATTATGAAAATTGTTGAAACTTCTAGTTTTCTTCGTATTTTCATCAGCACACATCATTTATGCAATCTTATACCCATTTAAACCTTAAAATATCGTAAAACTTTCTTCTGAAAGTTTATTAGAGAAAATGACGAAACTACCCCTAGCTCGTATTATTACATCTATACTTAGTTACAAGCCTATAGAGGTTGAGGTCTCACAAATTTAATAGAGTATCTATGTGTTCCACAGCAAAAGAAATTTAGGACACATTAGAAAACTATTATGAGAGAACCAGTCAAGTAAAGGAATAAAAAAGTATGTCAATACTTGATTATGAGCTTTTCAAGATGAAAGATAAAGAATCTATCAAAGAAATTTTTGAAAGATTCACCAAAATCATAGGAGGTCTCAAGGCTCTAGGAAGAGAGTTCCTAAATACATAGTTAGTGAAGAAAATCCTTTATTGTTTTCCTAAATCACGGAAACCTAAGGTCACTGCCATAGAAGAAGCCAAATACTTAAATGTACGTAAGTTAAATGAACTTTTAGGATCTTTGCTTACTTATGAAATGACCCTTAGGCATGAGAAAGAAAGAAATGAAGCAATTAAAGGAGAGTCAAAAAGAAAAGATATTGCTCTCAAGGTTGTGAAGTAGAATGATGAAAACTCACTTAAAAGTGATAATGAAAATGAAAATGATGAAAATATAGTACTATTAACCATAAAGTTCAATAGATTTTTAAGGAGCAAACAAGGAGGTAGAAAACCTTTTAGAAGTGAAAAACAAAGAAGAAATCTAAGAAAAGATATTCCAAAGGTTGATCATGGACATGATTATATTATTTGCTATGAATGCAAAAGCTCAGTCACACTAGATATGAATGTCTAGGACTTAAAAAAATCATCAAAGAAAGTCCAAGAGAAAAGCTATGGTAGTTGCATGGATTGATAGTGATGAATCCCAAGATGAACAGGAAAAGGAAATTGTAAACTCTATTTCATGGGAGTTGAAAACTCCAAGGTATGTTTTTCAAACATTACTTCTTGTTCTTATGATTATGATGATGATGCATATACTTTTGATGAACTCATGATGCATATGATGACTTAACATTTGAGTTTGAACATATGAATTTAAAATACAAAAAGGTCATCTCTAAGCTTAAGACAGAAAATGATTGCATGATTAACATTAAGTCTGACTTGGAAAACAAGGTAAAGACTTTAGTGAATGAAGTGAATAACTTAAAAAACAGAAATAAGCAATTAACTAAATCATATTCTAAATGGAACATAAGCTCATAGAAACTAAATGAAATGCTTGAGACTCAAAAAACATTCTTTGATAGAAATGGCTTAGGATATGACAAGACAAAAACAAAAGCTTTCTTTGAAAAGAAAATGGTGCATTAAATGTTTGTGTTTGTTGTCACAATAAGGGACATTCTATATATTTCTATCCTTTTAGAGAAACACCCCCAAAGAAAAGATTGTCAAAAAAGTATGTGGCCTAAAAAGAACCAAACCTACATGGGGCAGAATTGTAGAAATTTTTGAGGTTCCAAGTAAAAACAAACTTGGAGAATTAACTCTCATGGACCCAAGAAAACCTGGATACCAAGATCAAAATTGGTTCTATTTGTAGAAATGATCAAGGCAAGAATGCATGGATTGAGCTTATTACAAAATTAAGTGATATCTATTCCATGAATGACCTATCTATAGAAACTGATTTGTTAATTGTTTGTTGCCTTCTAATTGGTTTATTATTGTTGAAATAAAGACTAGTTTCTTGAATTCATGATTTGAATGAATGTTGTTTTGATTATCTTTCCTACATAATAGTTGTTGAAATAAAATATGCATATCATTGCATACACATGCATCATTCAAAACCAAGAACCTTGTGCACTAGACTTGATTCTACTTGTAAGATCTCTGGTATTCGATTTGGATAAAAAATTCTTTGATTTTTAAAGAATAGATCCTTCACACACAAAATGATTTCCAAAAGCCTTAGGAATTCAAAGAATCAACATCTTAAATTTCAAGAATCGATTTTCAAAATGAACTCCAAAAGTCTTGAAAACTAAGGCACAAAGAATCGATTCTTATCATTTAAGAATTGACTTTTACACCTTAAGTCAGGAAAGTATTTAAGCTTTAAAACTCTCATTTTCAATTTTTAAAGCTTTTTCAAAGCAAACTCTCACGATCCCGTCTCTCTAAAGAAATTTTCTCTCTTTCCAACAACAGATTTTTAAGAATAAAAAAACTAAAATTTTCTCAAAAGCTTTTCGACTTCAAATCTTTTTAAATTTTAGTTGACTCATTCACAAGTACAAATTATCCAAGAGTAGAATTAGCTCTTTATACGAAAGAATTAACACCCATTTTCTCAAAACCTTGATTTTTCACTCAAACCTTCAGAAAAAATGGATCCAAATAGGTCAAGAGAAGAAAAAGGAAAAGCTCTTGCCTTTTCGTCAAAGAAACAGAGAAAAGAGAAAACTAATGTTCTCAACATACACTTTTCTATTCCAGTTGAAAGGAAAATGTTCGATTATCATTATGCAACAAGAAAAGTATTTCATGGATAGATTACTGACTTAGAATGGCTGAAGAGTGAGTTTAGATTTCCTTATATTCAGAATTTAAGAGATATGGGTTGGTACAATCATCTAAACCTAAGAAGAAATTTTCATGAAGATCTGGTAAGAATATTTTATTCAAATGGAACAACAAATTATGAAAGAGAAGATAATAATGATATTGTTAGTCATGATGACTCATTCCTCTCTTCATTGGTCGGAGTATCCTATGTCATCACACTTTCACTACTTTAAAAGGAGTTAAAGCTAGAACCCTTAAACAAAAACGCAATAACCTTTATGGGTGAAGAGAATGCTATATCTGAAAATGAGTTAAATGCAAAATTCTTTATAATTACAACCTATTTATATGGTTCACTGGATAATGATATCTATATGAAAATCCCTGAAGAATTTAAGTTGCTTGAAGCACACAATTTGAATTCTTGGAAAATTTATTTAATCAAATTAAATAAATCTTTATATGGATTAAAGCAATCTGGATGCATGTGGTATTATGGCCTTTGTAAATATTTGTTAAAAAAAGGGTAAAGAAATCATCCTATATGCCAATTAGTTTCTATAAAAAGATGATGACTTGCATATTATTGAAACTCCTAAAGAGCTATCAAAAGTCATAGGTTACTTAAAGAAAAGAATTTTGACATGAAAGACCTTGAAAAGAAAAAGTTTTGTTTGGGTCTTAAGAGTGAGGACTTGACAAATGAAAATTTTGTCCATTAATCAAATTTTATAGCAAAAGTACTAAAACGATTCTATATGGACAAAGCACATCCATTAAGTTCACTAATGGTTGTAAGGCCACTAAATATGAAAAAGAATTCTTTCCAACCTCGTGAAGATGATGAAGAATTTCTTGCTCATGAAGTACCATATCTTAATGCAATCTAAGTATTAATGTATCTTGCTAGCAATACATGACCTGATATATCATTTGCTACAATTTATTGGCAAGATATAGTTATTCTCCAACTCGAAGACATTGGAATGGAATTAAACATATACCTTCCATATCTCCAAAGAACAATGGACATGGACTTATATTACTCAAATGTATTCAAATCAGATTTAATTGGTTATGCAGATGCAATATATTTATCTAATCCAACGAAGCTTGATTTCAGATATGTTACTTCTTAACATATGCAACTATGGCTATTTCATGGCATTTTGTAAAATAAATTATAATTGCTACTTTTTCTAGCCATGTAGAAATTTTAGCAATACATGAGGTAAGTTGTGAATGTGTCTAGTTAAGATCTGTAACTTAACATATTTGAGAAACGTGTGGCTTGTTAACCAAGGAGGAAATTCCAATAACGTTATATAAGGATAATATCCCTTACATCGCTCAACTAAAGGAATGATACATTAAAGGCGATAAGACAACATATTTCACCAAAGTTCTTTTTCACTCATGATCTTTAAGAAAAAGGTGATATTAATGTTGAAAAAAAACCATTCAATTGACAATCTAGTAGACTTATTTACCAAATCTTTTCCTATTGCAACATTTGAAAAGTTGGTACAAAAGATTAGAATTTGTCATTTTAAATATCTCAAATTATGTAATCATTAAAAGGAGTAAAATGCACATTATACTCTTTTCCTTCACCAAGGTTTTTCTCTTGGAGTTCTTCTTGGTAAGGTTTTCAATGAGGCAATATTTTAAAATGTATTCTTGAAAAGAATTGTGCACTATTTTTCCCTTCACTAGGATTTTTTCCATGAGATTTTTTCCTAGCATTGTTGTAACGAGCTATTTTCTTAATACAATGGACATTCAAAGAAAAGTGTTATGAATATATATGTGAATTCTGTTACGTCATTGCCCAAGAGTTCAGACTAGGCTAAGTAGTCTAGCAGACATTAGCCCAAGCAGGCTAAGCAACTCAAATAGACTAAACAACTCAACAAGCTAGATATAAAAGTGTAATATGATTTAAACTCTTAGATTTGATTATGTATATTTAGATTTGGATGTAAATTAGATTAGATTAAGTTTAGATTTAATTTTAAAATTATCTATCCAAATTAAATCCCTTAGCATTATTTTTATCTTATAAATTCTATCTAGATAAATGGGCTATTCGCTTATAAATACCCCTCCCTTTAGTTGTAAATACACACTCAAATAAGATTTTCATACTTTTTTAATACTTTCTCTCATAGTTATTCTTTTAAGTTATATTTCACAACACGTTATCAGCGCGATTCTCTAATCTCTCAAGTTTTGGTATCATTTAATTTTCATCATCATCTCGAAGTCAAAGTTCCATTTCTTCAGGCTTTAAAAGGATTTCAATGGTTGGTCTTTGATTTTTTGTTTTAGCAAATTAGAACAATATGAATATTCATTTGGTTGGATCCAAGATCAATGATGCAAAAATATGTATAACAAAACAATGCTACAACACACACTATATTTAAAGACAAGATATATTTTTTATCCTCTTGACAATTGAAGAAGCCAATGCCAACATTGTCTCGTAGTACATGATTAATTGAAGACTCCGAAAAAGCCATTATTTTACTATTTGGAAGAATAAAGTTTATAATAAAAGTTGCATTATTTTATATTAAGTCTCAAAAAAATTTATTAAGTTTTGAAGATATTCGTTTGAATAGATATCATATTGAGACAAAAAATGAAAGAGATATTGAATTCCTCTATAATACATCTAGTATCTCGAGTAAGAAATGAGTATCGAAACAATTACCTGCTTTGTCCTCTAGTTTTTATTACAAAAATGTTGAGATGATTGAAACTTATGCTATAGTAAATAAGAAGTTTAATAATGATTTTAATGTTTAGTATGACCAGTTAGGCCATCTCGAATCAATAATGATGCGAGAAAATTTTAAAAACTTTTGTGGTCATCTATTTAAAAACCAACAGAATTTTCAATTTAATGATTCTCATGTGCTGTATGCTCTTAAGGCAAATTAATCATACGGCCATCACTTGTTAAAGTTGGGATTGAATCCCTTACATTTTTTAAATCTATTTTTGGTGATATATGTGGACCCATAAATCCACCATATAAACCATTTAAATATTTTATGGTTTTAATCAATGCATCGACAAGATGCTCATATGTGTGCTTATTATCAACTCACAATTTGGCATTTGCAAGATTACTCGCACAAATCATACATTTTTTAGCACATTTTTGTGATTATGCAATCAAGACAATTGGTCTTGACAATTCTGATGAATTTATGTCTCAAGTTTAATAAATATTGCATGTAAGTTATAATAACTTTTGAATAATCTGTTGTTCATGTTTATACACAAAACGATGCAGCAGAATCATTTATTAAATGCCTCCAACTGATTACAAGGTAATAACTTATGACATCTAAACTCCTAATTTTTACTCAAACGTATCCTAATAAGATTGAATTAGTTATTCACATATGCAGGTACAATTATTTCATTGCCTTCTATAAAATAAACTATAATTGTTATTTCTTCTAACAATATAGAAATTTTAGCAATCCATGAGGTAAGTCGTGAATGTGTCTGGATAAGATCTGTAACTCAACATATTCGAGAAATGTGTGGCTTGTCAACCAAGAAGGAAATTCCAACAACATTATATAAAGATAATACTACTTGCATAGCTCAGTTAAAGGAAGGATACATTAAAGGTGATAAGACAAAACATATTTTGCCAAAGTTCTTCTTCTCTAAGAAAGGGGTGATACTAGTGTTTAACAAATTCATTCAAGTTATAATCTAACAAATTTATTCACCAAAGCACTTCCTACTACAACATTTAAAAAGTTTGCATGAAATATTGGAATGCATCTTTTTAAATATCTAAAATAATGTGGTCATGAAAGATAGTCAAATATGCATTGTACTATTTTTGTTCACTAAGGTTTTTCTCACTAGGTTTTTCTTGGTAAGATTTTTAATGAGGCAACATTTGAAAGCATATTTTTGAAAAAAATTATGTACTATTTTCCCTTTATTAGGATTTTTTTGTGAAAGGTTTTTCCCTAGTGAAGTTTTAATTAGACATATTCTTAATACAATGGACATTCAAGGGAGAGTGTTATAAATATATATGTGAATGCCCATTATGTCATTGTCCAAGAGTTCAAACCAAGTCAAGCAATCTAGCAAACATTAGCCCAACTAGGCCATGCAGCCTAGCATTCCAAACGGCCCAACAGGCTAGACACAAGAGTGTAATCTAATTTGAACACTTATATTTGATTATATACAACTAGATTTGGTTGTAGATTATATTAGATTAGATTACGATAGGATTTCATTTGAATATCATCAATTCAAATTAAATATGTTAGCATTATCTTTATCTTATTATTTTATCTAAATAAGGGGTTTTTTGCTTATAAATATCCCTTACTTCATTTGCAAATACATACTCAAACTAGATTTTCGTACTTTCATAGTAATTTCTCTCAGAATTGTTCTTTCAAGTTATATTTCACAACAAGCTAGATATTGTTGGTCCCAATTAAATGTGCTAAAGGAGGGGTGAATAACACTTTTTGGCTCTTGGCAAGATGAGAAACTAATTTGAAAAGTAATGAAAATAAAAACAGAGTAGACAATGCACAGGAATTTAGAGTGGTTCGGTCCAAGACCTACATCCACTACCTTGATTATCTAACCAAGGAGTTTCCAAACTAATCCACTATAAATAGGTGAAATTCACAAGCTTTCACCAAGCTTTTACAATGGCTTTTACAAGACTCAGCCAAAACCTTTCACAATAGTTTTTCCTTGGCTCAAATATAACCCAACACCTAACTTTTCAAGGCTAAGTTAGAACCTTTACCTAAACAAGCAATCCTAGCTTGATTGAACCCCTTAAAGTGACCCTTTCACTCTAAAAACATAAAGAGAAATGAATTAGAAGTTTACCTATGATCACAAAGTTGATCTAAGTGGTACAAGTTGAAGTGCAAAACACAACTACAAAGATGGGCATTGAGTGCAGTAAAGTGCAGAGATATTTTTTCTGGTTTTTGAACTATTTTTGCTTGGAAGCCTTCTAAAACTTCAAAAATTTATTTCTAACCATTGGAAGACCCTTTTATACTTGGAGAAACAACTCTAATGGTAGTTTGGCAGTTTATGGCCATTGGAAATAGTTGAGAGTTGGTTCTAGCTGTTAATCTGTCTTTTAGTGCTCTGGTTCAAATTGCAAACAGAGAGCTCTTAGTCGACTAACTTTCTTCTTGGTCGACTAAGTTGCCTCTGTCTTCTAGTCGCAGATTTTGGCAGAGAGCATTTAGTCGACTAACTCATTTCTTGGTCGACTAAGTTGGTTCTGTCTTGAAGTCTAGATTTTGGCAGTAACTTCTTAGTCAACTAACTCACATCTTGGTCGACTAAGTTGGTTCTGTTTCTCAATATTCTTCAGCTCGTCATTTCTTCAATTTAAATTTTAGTCAACCAACATTCTTCATTATTTAACTAAAGAGCTACCTTCTTGTTGATCAATCATGTCTCCTTATTCTCATGATTTTTGACATACACTTTTGAAGAATAGATTTATTATTTTTATACATTATTTGACCTGCACACTTAGATAAAGATGTTAGACACAAAAGAAATGGGAATGTTTTATTATCATCAAAACTAATGGAGCTAACAATCTCCCCCTTTTTGATGATGACAAAACATTCCTTGATTAATAGCACAGTGTCCTTATATTCTTTTTAGTTTCTGCAGAAAATGAGGATTACTCCCCCTTAATGTGTCTATATTTTACTAATTTATTTAAGCAAATTTTATTCATGTCATGCAGTTAGTGACATTACATATTCAGAGTATTTATGTTATCCTGTAGAATGATTAATAGCAGATAATAAGTTGACAGAATATTATCAGTGTTTTAGTTGGCTGTCTGTCATCAGCATATTATTATCAGATTTTCCTTATACCAATCAATGTTCAACAAATATATCATACTTATTATCCATACATATTCACAAACATATTTCATTCTCGATGCTATACTATCAGTCCAAAATCAATATCATTAAGTAAATTGAGATAACAGCAGAAACTTAAATGACAGAAATTTATTAACAGATTTAAGCATTCAAGCATCAATATGTCAATATCCAGAATATAACCATATCAGCATTCCATTTTCACACAAAACATAAATATAAGATAAACTAAAGTGTTCAATTGTCAGCAGGGCAAAGACAGCAGGAAAACAAAAAGTAATAGCTGATATTCCTAAATTGCCTGGTTCATTTCTACTTCCTTTCTTTCCTACATTCCGGGTACCTTCACCCTAACATTTTTTTAATTAATTTTCTAATTTTTTGGTTCTTTCTCTCCCTAAGGTTCTGCCATACTTCTCCCCCTTTTTATCATCATCAAGTCATAAGCATCTTCTGAGGAGGATGAAGGAGATGACTCATCAGTGCCATATTGGACATCTAAGGGTTGAGGAAAGGATAGTAGAGGTAATTCTTGGGAAAGGGGATCAGGTAAGGGTGTGTCAGACACTTCAAGTGGTTCTTATGGAGAAGAAACTATGGAGGACTTCCTCCTTTTGAGGAATATTGTTTTTGTTGCCATTGTTTTTTTCCTTTTGGCAGGTGGTTTTGTCTTTGTCTGTGGTGTTGTAGTGACTTTTTCTTTCCCTTTTCCAGATTTTGCTTTCATTCTAAGGGCTAGTGCAAATGTATCTTGCTGAGCTTCTACCTTGGCAGCTTCCTTTTCAGCTTGTTCTTCCCTAACCATTTGGTGGAAGACATCCATAATGGATACCTCTTCTGAATTTGGAGGGGAGCTGTTGTTTCTCAAGTTCTGAAGGAGCATTTTCATCCTGTGAACCAAGCACTTCTGTTCCTTGTTCTAATTTATCCTTGCTCTAGGGTTCAAGTGAGGTGGCCTTAGTTGGTTGATCAACCCCAGGTTAAGAGTCCTCTATCTGAAGGACAAGGCTAGCAGTCTTGTAGGTGGAGCCTTCAGCTTGAAGACTAGGGCTTGTAGCATAAAGAGCCAATCCTTCTGCTTGCAAAGCTGAACCTTCAGCATCTTGTTCTGCTGGTGCAATGCTTGGCGTTGCAGAGGTATCTACAGCAACAGGTTCAGAGTGCATTTTTCCTTTTTCATTCATTTTGTTTTCCATTTCTGTCAGCTTTTCTTAAATTTTTAGAATCCTTATCCCTTGTTCTATTAGCTTTCCATCAATTCTTATAAGGAGATTGAAGATTACCTCATTCGAGAATTGAGATGGTACTCCTTCTAGTTGAGTAGGTATAGTGGATTCTTTTCCTAGACCAGCCTTGAGGGTTTTAATGAATCTTACTCTATCAAGTTTGTACCCAATTTTGGACAAACTACCAAAGTAAATGGCTTGGTCTTTGGTCTTTACCAAGTCCAATTCATATCTTTTGGCCCAAACTCCCTTTTTCTACACTAAGGATGTGATAACATTTCCATAAGGCAGAATAATTTTCTCAAGCTTGCATGCTCCTCTCATCCTTTCAATCGTGAATCTGCCTAGGTTCAGAGCAACCCCATTAAAAGGATGTTCCATCAGCCAAAGATCCTGAAGGCCGATGTAGCTTAAACTCCCACTTCTGCCATGGATATTTACTGCAACAAAGTAGTGCAGAATTCTTATCTAGGGACTGGTTATCAAGCCAGCATTGCTCTTTGATGAGTCCTTCTCTTTTCTCTCAGCAATGATTTCCCACAAAGAGGATGGGTCGTATTTTTTTGGGAATTCGAACTTTCCCTCCTCATATTCAATTTTCAGCAAATTACCAAGATCATCAGCAGTAACCACAAATTCTTTACCATTAAAAAATACATTTAGTCCATTGTCAATGTAGTCATCAGAATCATCTAGTTCTTCCTTTCCTAATGCCATTTTCACGACCCAATACTCCCCTCGAGCCCGTGACAACCGTCGCGACGTCTCGATAGACATTCATTTCCCGGAATGCCAATTGGAACCTCGCAAGGTTTTAATATTAGTTTTCACACCTCCCCTGTGAGCAACAGTTGTTAAGTATCATGTTTTGAGTGACTATAAACTATTTCTAAATCAAAACAATAGATAAATAATTTTTTTCTCACAGGGGCATTTTGGTCATTTTTCCTCAAAAATCTCGAAACTAGCTAAAAATGTAGTATGCGAGTGGAAAACACATATTTCATAATCAAAAATAAGTTTAGATGTCTAAAACATTCCCTTAAAGCGAAACTATAACTATTTGAATATAATAAAAATATTTAATAAAATATTCTATTATCTTATAAAACAATATTTATAGAGTTCCCGATAAATAATTTTTGTAGCGTAAAAGATAAATAAATTCATACATACTGTAATACAGATAACCAAAGCATAAGATTTAATTTACAGTGACAAGTGGGCCCACGAACAACCAAAAGTATCAAAAGCGGTAAACCTACAATTTTTTAGAATGCAAGTCCAACTGTAGCCCTCAACGAAATGAGTTATTTACCGACTACACTGAGCTTGAAATGGGTGGAAAGAAGGATGATGAGATTATATAATCCCAGTGAGTAAATAAATACCATCTAAAATATCTAAAGCTGAGTAAATGGAGACAGATAAAATAGTTTAACATAAAAATGATTCACAGCATTTCAAACTCATTTTAATAAGATAAAATAGATTCATTTCACCCAAATAAACAATGAGGCTTATGATTTCCTGAAAAGTTCGGCTCGTGCCAAAATCATTCTATTATCAGGGATACCTTGATCGAGGGCTATCCCAACCGAGTCCGTCAAGGCTATTAAAAAGTTATGTACATATAAATCATGTTTTTATTTTGAAAACATAGTCATTCCTTGGCGTTGGCTGAGTTCACCCTCACGTGGTGGTTTGGCGTGAAGTGAACTCTAAAGTTTTAACCTCAGGAATTATCCAGCCGCGCCTCTCATACTGAGGTATGAATATAATAGGGTTACCATGCCCTTCTAATAGGCTGGTCCACGGAACCCGTCCACTGCAGTGATTAATTTATAACCCACCAATTCAATAAAATTCAACAGCATGATATGGCAATTATTTTAGTTTACAACCTCTCAAGGCAAATCAACAGTTCATACTTTTTCAGCACATTTATCAAATCCAGCCACTCATGCCCACATTATCATAAGCCATTCAATTCAAACCATAATTTACAACACAACAATTAGTCTCTAATTACTCCATTTTCCAAACCATCATTCAATTTCAAGACAATTTTATAAAATCATTTCATTTAATCACATTTTGTTTATAAAACATAAAGATTTACCATTTAAACTCATTTTCCATAAAATCACAAAATTGGATAAAAATCACTTTAGATAAATAAGATGATAGTAAAGTTACTCACTATTTCGGGAGTCGAATTCTGAGTACTCCAATTCTTGATCCTCAGGTACTATCTCTTTACTTTTGCCAAAATGCTCACGACCTAGACATAATGCACAATAAGCCATTTACTACATTTGTGTTAAATTGTTATAAAACTAATTCAGGCTTTATACTAATGCATGAAATGGGATGTGAAATACTCGGGTAACTATCTAAATATGGTGTTCTACACAAATTCAATTGTGTACCTAAATAAAACGGTATTGGCCTAATTCGATCTATCACCCGATTAATTGACCAATACATCCAATTCAACTCCAAATAATTCCATTTTTCTCCCAATACTCCAAATCATCAAACACAAATTAAATAACTTAAAATATGGCAAAATCATCCTCATATTTTCTCTTAGAAAATTCGGCCATGGTGGGTGTATCAACACTATGATTTTTCCTACTTGATTTTCTCACCATAATTCATCATTTCCTAAGCAATTCGAAATAAAATCAAATCCACTATCAATACTCTACAAGGAAGATTCGGCCAATGATGAACTCATGAGGAATATGTGAATTTCAAGCTTAATTCTTACACTTAACACTATAAACAACTAAAAACATCCATATATCTTAAAAATCTATCTAAATCATCATCAAATTCTCTCTCTTAGGGTTTGATCAACAAGAGACCCATCATGATTTCATGTGATTCAACCATGGAAAATAAGAAAAAATGCTTAAGAAAGAGAGATCTCAAGCTTAATTGAAAAATCTTACCTTTTTTTTCACTTGTTTCCTTGAATTTTCACACTTTTCCCTTGAATTTTTCCACCTAGGGTTTTGTTCTTCCTTTTCTTCCTTTGTTCTTGCTTTGGCCAGCCATAATGAAGTGAAATGGGCAGATTTTGTGCTAATTTTTAAAGAAATAATGAAGAAATAAAAAGCTTGACACTTGTCACCATTCCATTGGTCCATTTTTAAATTCTTAACTATTAAGCTTTCTTTCTCCACCACATAAAATCCTTCAATTATCCATGATAATAATGGGTAAAATTCATATGTTGGACAAGTATTGGGTGGTGTAAAATTACAATTTTGCCTCTACGATGATAAAATGACTATTTTGCCTTTATGCTCCAAAAAATGTCAGAATTAAAATTTTTCACTTCTCAAACTCAAATTATATTCTAAATAGTCAATCTTGATCAAAAAGTTCTTCCAACATTCCAATTTTAACCTCGGGTGGCAAAATGACCATTTTACCCTTTGGTTAGGAAAATTCCAATTTGACTCCAAATCGGTCTTCGAACTCCGAATCACCATTTTAAGTCATTTTGGGGTTTTAAAATTATCAATTTCATCTTAAAATCTCTATTTCGACTAGTTCGAGGCTTAATTCAACTTAATTGTACCATTTGGTACATTGTCGTCTTTTAACGATTTTCGAGGTACCCAAGTAAGCAAACATGTATTCTTATATAAGAATGGCATAATAAACATATTGTAGAGTCGGGTTTGAAAGCTCTACCCCTCTGAAAAAAAAAATTTGACCTCAAAATTTCATTTACTAAACTCAAAGAAAATGTGAAGGTATTATTTTCTCATCTAATGCTCGACTTCTTATGTCCTCTCCTTTATAGGGAATTTCGATTTGTTCACCTCATTTACCTCCAATTCAACTCGATTACTTCACTTATGTCTATTATTATCCTTTAAAATCATATCAACAGTAACTTTCATAATTATGATCTCTTATATCGAGACACCAAATATGCTTCTATTACTATCATTAAACTTAAACCATAACTCCATCTCAATCATACCAATTTCGATCGCATTTTATACTTATTTATGTATACCAATCTCTATCTTATTACTTCATTCCATATCAAACTTCTCAACTTTCATTCATTCATTCCATCCTCATACAATATTGTGTAGTTTACAATATCATTAACATGCCATACTCATTCTCATACATATCTTCAACATTAGGGAAGATTAATGGCTTCAATTATTTCCACATACTTCATGTTTACCTTGCATTTAGGAAATTTCAATCTTCTTAATCCTATTAGTCCATCTCATATGGCTTAATCGCACTATGGATTACATTCCCTTAACTATTTTCCCAAAATTCCTTAGGTCGTCGTAAATCGACTTCTGATAAGATTCTTGATCGTTACATTATCTATACAACTCATCAAATAGATTGAGTTCAAATCTCGAACCACTAAAACCATTCTTCATTTTAGTTGAGTACATCACTAACTCCACACACATGTATACACGCACATTTAAATGTCCATATTCCTCATTATGTATACGGGTCTCTGTTTTCAAATACCTTCAGACTAATTTCTCTTTGTTCATTCCCATCCATAACCTAGATTCAACAGAATAATCTTCATAATTCATACAAATTCTCATCATGCCTGTGCATAGTTCCACATCATTTACATACTTATACTCTCTTCTTATCATTTCCAATTATATGCTTAAGTTTCCTTGTACTATATATCATTGCATCACAATGTCATCTCCATTGAATTATAATCTATTATGCGTGTATGCTTTATAATCCCATTGATACCTCAAAGATTTATCTTAACTTGATCATTGTATTTTATGCAATACCATAATTCATAAAAGTCATCCTTTTTCCTCGATTATCCTTCATGCCTCTACATTACCTTGTATCCTTCTTGCATTCCGATATTGATTTGTCACTTAAAACTCAGACTCATTTGAATCATGTATGCCTCAAGCATTTTTGAATTCCAATTTTCATAATATATTAGGAAAGTTTCATTATCTAACTTCATTATCAAGGTCAACTTCAATCATCTTTTGTTCCACGCTTTCATACGAATATAACATCATTCTTCCTTAACCAATTTACAAATTGTACTTGAAATTACAAGACTTGAAACTAGATTCTCCTCAAGTATTTTTCAATATAAATACTAATATCACTCTCTGCTTACAGCTTCCTTTTTATAACCACATAACTTAGTGCTTGCTTTCACGAGATCCATGGCAGAACTTCTCTTGAATATTTCCTTGGGGAATCTATCTTAAACTTATGTCTCACAACATGTGATCACTTAACCCGTAACTTAGCCATTTATGTGGCATCCCCTTCGGGGTCCACTCCAAGGTATTGTTATGTCTGGATCCCCATCACTTGACTTACTCGGAACCCCGCGCCTAAAGGCAGCACGACAGGCCTGTAAGACCTTCTCTCCAAGTTTCAAACCCCAGACCTTTTGCTTACCCCTCGCCCCTCGAAGGGAACGTCTTTAACCATTTCAGCTTTAACTCATTCATATCGATACCTTCCAAAACCTTAAAACTCTAGTTAACAAAACTTAGAATCAAGTTCAATGACTTTAGGTCAACTCGTAAGTTCAACTTCACATCTGTCTCATTTAATTCATGCATCCTAGACATTAAGTGTTCTTAGCATCGTGGCACGGTGGCTGTTGGAGTTTACTTAATCAATGTTATTCATCTATATTTAAGGTTACTACACTAATCATTCTCAACCGTTGGGTTTTCCTCCAAGCTTACGTCACAATTTCCATAACCATTTATATCATCTTGTGTTTATCACATATAATAGGTAAAGTCGATATTTTCAAATTCATCTCATCCTATAACACTTGTCAACAATCAATAAATCCCACTTTAGAATACTCTTTCCATATTGTATAGTAACTTCACCATATAGTATCACAGCACTATGTTCTTCCATTCTACTATCGTGCATACTCCACAGAAATTAATTAAAAGATTTAAGTACCTTAACTAATGCTAATTCTATTTAATCATATCTTAAATACTCCAAACTTGTAAATTACAACTCCAAGTGTATGTCCATAGATTGGTAATCTTTATATATTTCATGATCATGAAAACTACAACTTACAAACTAGCTTTCGATCATATGCACACTATTAGAACATTAATTTCAACATGTTTAATTCTCCTTTGGTGGTATGTTAAGATCATTCCCGGATACATTTTCGTATTAACATTGATATGCCTTTACCATAGCATTTAGTGCAAATTTGATGAAGGAATTGTCTTCAAATAACTCTTAAATACATAATTATCAAATTGTATACCACTAAATGTTAAGATCTTGACTTTATTTATCAATAACCAATCATATTTATTAAGTGAATAGTTTACTTAGTTATTACACCTTGCCTTTGCGATCATAAGATCAAAATTGTCCTAAACTTAAGATGCATAAGTTCTCTCTCTTAGAGTATATCCAAACATCAACATTTTCTAAATTCCTTACTCTAGGGAGTTTTCCTTCAAGACTGATCATACGTATCATAGGCCACACTTTGAACCGAATAAACTTTTAAATTGATCTTTCAAGTAATTCGTATATCAGTCTCAATTATAAAACTTCATATGGCACTTATACTAGATTCGACATTTCCAAGTTATTTAACCTCAAGCTGTCAATTTCACATTTAGTCCTTTAATCCCTTGGTTCCCCCTACTATGCATAGCAAAGTTCAAGCTCATCCTTAGAGCAGATTTGTTTACTAACTTCTTACTTCATGACCACACATCAATTATAGTAATCATTTATACTCACTCTCAAGTTAATTCACGTGCTTATATCCATGAACTATAATAGGTCCAATCAATTCTTGAAATCTCACAATCGCTTAATTGAAATCAACACCAGTTCCCTCTAAGCTACTGTACCTATTCAACACATATTCACATATAAAATATTTCAAAATCCCAACACCACTTTTATATGGGCATAACAAGCTCAATTAACATAGTGTTCTTATCTTCATGCACATAAGTATGGGTTTACTCTTACCTCAATACTTAATTTATACACTCCAAGTGAATTATAACCATCACTATTCATTCTAATCAAAGTGCGCCCCTTATTACCATTATCACACGTGCTTCTTTATATTAACCCTAATACAATCCATAGTCCCCAAATCTTTTTCCAATTGATAATCATGAGTTCAATTATAACTCCACCAAATAAATAAATTATCATGACCTATTAATCCAACTCCAAATTTCTCCATCCTTGATCGGAGGGATATATCATTTCATTAATCGTTCATTAGGAGCATTCGTTTTAAGATCTCTTTGACATTGGCTCGTGTCACGGGTGGCATCTTAAACCCGAACAACGGCCCTACTTATGACCTTTGCATGACATTAACAAGGAAGTGGATTATTGGGAACAGGAGTTCATATAGCTCCCTGTCTATGACTTATGCTCCCATAAGATCTATAAGAAGAAACAGAACGAGTTTAAACAACTCCAAATTCTATATGCAGATGCACGTATTTTATTCTATCAAACCTAACTTAACTTAACTTTACTTGGGCCACACTGACACTTTAGGTTTTAAAACAACTTTAAACCCAAAAGCTCTAATCTTTAAAACTAAAAGCTCTGATCTTTAAAACCAAAAGCTCAGATACCAATATAATTGTCGCGACCCGGTACTCCCCTCGAGCCCGTGACAACAGTCGTGATGTCTCGATAGACATGCATTGCTTGGAATGCCAACCGGAACCTCGTAAGGCTTTAATATCAATTTTCACACCTCCCCTGTGAGCAACAGTTGTTAAGTATCATATTTTGAGATACTATAAACTATTTCCAAATTAAAACAATAGATAAATAATTTTTTCTCACAAGGGCATTTTGGTCATTTTTCCTCAAAAATCTCAAAACCAGCCAAAAATGTAGTATGTGAGTAAAAACATATATTTCATAATCAAAAATAAGTTTAGATGTCTAAGACATTCCCTTAAAGTGAAACTATAACTATTTGAATATAATAAAAATATTCAATAAAATATTCTATTTTCTTATAAAACAATATTTATAGAGTTCCCGGTAAATAATTTTTGTAGCGTAAACACTAAATAAATTCATACATACTGTAATATAAAGAACCAAAGCATAAGATTTAATTTACAATGACAAGTGGGCCCACGAATGACTAAAAGTATCAAAAGCGATAAACCTACAATTTTTGAGAATGCAAATCTAACTGTAGCCCTCAACGAAATGAGCTATTTACCGACTATTCTGAGCTTGAAATGGGTGAAAATAAGGGTGATGAGATTATATAATCCCAGTGAGTAAACAAATACCATCTAAAATATCTAAAACTGAGTAAATGGAGACAGATAAAATAGTTTAACATAAAAATGATTCACAGCATTTCGAATTCATTTTAATAATATAAAATAGATTCATTTCACCCAAATAAACAATAAGGCTTATGATTTCTTGAAAAGTTTGGCTCGTGCCAAAATCATTCTCATACTTAGTTATCAGGGATACCTTGATCGAGGGTTATCCCAACCGAGTCCGCGAAGGCTGTTAAAAAGTTATGTACGCATAAATCATGTTTTTATTTTGAAAACATAGTCGTTCTTTGGTGTTGGCTGAGTTCACCCTCACGTGGTGGTTTGGCGTGAAGTGAACTCTAAAGTTTTAACCTCAGGAGTTATCCAACCGCACCTCTCATACTGAGGTATGAATATAATAGGGTTAGCGTGCCCCTCTAATAGGCTGGTCCATGGAACCCGTCCACTGCAGCGACCAATTTATAACCCACCAATTCAATAAAATTCAACAGCATGACATGGCAATTATTTTATTTTACAGCCTCACAAGGCAAATCAACAGTTCATACTTTTCCAGCACATTTACCACATTCAGCCACTCAGGCCCACATTATCATAAGCCATTCAATTCAAACCATAATTTACAACACAACAATTAGTCTCCAATTACTCCATTTTCAAAACCATCATTCAATTTCAAGACAATTTTATAAAATCATTTCATTTAATCACATTTTGTTTATAAAACATAAAGATTTACCATTTAAACTCATTTTCCATAAAATCACAAAATCGGATAAAAATCACTTTAGATAATTAAGATGATAGTAAGGTTACTCACTATTTCGGGAGTCGAATTCCAAGTACTCCGATTCTTGATCCTCGGGTACTATCTCTTTACTTTTGTCAGAATGCTCACCATTTAGACATAATGCACAATAAGCCATTTACTACATTTGTGCTAAATTGTTATGAAACTAATTTAGGCTTTATACTAATGCATGAAATGGGATGCGAAATACTCGGGTAACTATCTAAATACGGTGTTCTACACAAATTCAATTGTGTACCTAAATAAAACGGTATTGGCCTAATTCGATCTATCACCCGATTAATTGACTAATACGTCCAATTCAACTCCAAATAATTCCATTTCTCTCCAATACTCCAAATCATCAAACACAAATTAAATAACTTGAAATATGGCAAAATCATCCTCACATTGTCTTTTGGAAAATTCAGCCATGGTGGGTGTATCAACACTATGATTTTTCCTACTTGATTTTCTCACCATAATTCATCATTTCCTAAGCAATTCACTTGAAATAAAATCAAATCCACCATCAATACTCTACAAGGAAGATTCGGCCAATGATGAACTCATGAGGAATATGTGAATTCAAGCTTAATTCTTNATTCAACCAATGATGAACTCATGAGGAATATGTGAATTTCAAGCTTAATTCTTACACTTAACACCATAAACAACTAAAAACATCCATATATCTTAAAAATCTATCTAAATCATCATCAAATTCTCTCTCCTAGGGTTTGATCAGCAAGAGACCCATCATGATTTCATGTGATTCAACCATGAAAAATAAGAAAAAATGCTTAAAAAAAGAGAGATCTCAAGCTTAATTGAAAAATCTTACCTTTTTTCACTTGTTTCCTTGAATTTTCACACTTTTCCCTTGAATTTTTCCACCTAGGGTTTTGTTCTTCCTTTTCTTCCTTTGTTCTTGCTTTGGCCGGCCATAATGAAGAGAAATGGGCAGATTTTGTGCTAATTTATAAAGAAAATAATAAAGTAATAAAAGCTTGACACTTGTCACCATTCCATTGGTCCATTTTTAAATTCTTAACTATTAAGCCTTCTTTCTCCACCACATAAAATCTTTCAATTATCCATGATAATAATGGGTGAAATTCATGTGCTAGACAAGTGTTGGGTGGTGTAAAATTACAATTTTGCCCCTAGGGTGGCAAAATGACTATTTTGCCCTTGTGCTCAAAAAAATGTCGAAATTAAAAATTTTCACTTCTCAAAGTCTAATTATGTTCTAAATAGTCAATCTTGATCAAAAACTTCTTCCAACATTCCAATTTTAACCTCGGGTGGCAAAATGACCATTTTACCCCTAAGTTATGAAAATTCCAATTTGACTCCAAATCGGTCCTTGAACTCCGAATCACCATTTTAAATCATTATGGGGTTTTAAAATTTTCAATTTCATCTTAAAATCTCTATTTGGACTAGTTCGAGGATTAATTCAACTTAATTGTACCATTTGGTACATTGCCATCCTTTAACGATTTCTGAGGTACCCAAGTAAGCAAACATGCATTCTTATGTAAGAATGGCATAATAAATATATTTTAGAGTTGGGCTTGACAGCCATACTAGCATAAAATTCTTTCACCAAGCTGGCACTGTAGGATCTATTCTTAAATGTGTTATACTTCTTCAGTTTCAATTCATTAAAAAAATCTGATAAACTAGTCTGAATTGCTAGATTTTCACTAAAACTTTCCCAGTCAATGTGTTTCCCGCAAGTGATAGGAGCACTCTCTATTTTCTTAAATCTCTCTTCATGCATTTTATTTTTGAATTTAGAAGAAAATGTAGTACCTTTCTTAGGCATTGTATCCTTGTGCTTCTTCTTTTCTGATTTTTGCTTGTTTTCTTTCTATGATTTGCCAAATTTCTCAATCATTGAAGCAGACCCAATTTTCTGTTTCTTCTTCTGCATTTCTACTTCTGACCCTTCTTGTAGTGGCCTTTTTCCTTTCTTCTTTTCAATAATTTCTTTGCTCTGAGAGGTTTTTGCCATTTTGATTTGAAAGACTTTTGACTAGGGTTATGAGGTTTTGAGTAGCGAGGGCTTTGGTTTTGTGCTAGTTTCAGAGGAGAGAATGCAGAGGAAATGGGTAAAAGGTAGTTTAATTTCTCCAAAGAAAATCGTTTGACTTCCTTTAAATATTGCCTCATTTCATTTGCTTAAAATTTCAAAATTCCTTCTAAGTTTTAGTTATTCACTTAGGCAGTTTTTCTCATTTCTTTATTACTCGGTAAACACATTCTTTTTATTAATTTACTCCTTCTTCATTTTATTGACTGAGTCTTACTATTTAATGCTACCAGAACACTCTTAGTTGACTGAGATTCACCTTAGTCGACTAAATGCATTATGTTTTATGTGCATGATCCAAAAATTTTTTCACAACTCCTGCAGACTAATCATCCCTAAATTCCTTCTAATTTCACAGAATTTATCTTCATTTAAAGGTTTTGTAAAAATTTCAGCTAATTGATGTAAAGTATTCACAAATTCGATTTTGACATCTCCTTTCATTGCATGATCTCTAACAAAATGGTGCCTAATCTCAAGGTGTTTTGTCCTAGAGTGCTGCATAGGATTTTTAGATATATTGATTACACTTGTGTTATCACAGAAGATTGGTACATTATGGACTGTAATTCCAAAATCTCTTAGTTGTTGTTTGATCCACAAAATTTGAGCACAACAAATACCTAGGGAAATATGCTCTGCTTCAGTTGTTGAAAGTGCTATAGGGTTTTGTTTCTTACTTGACCAGGATACTAGCATACTTCCTAGAAATTGGCATGTTCTACTAGTACTTTTTTTATCAGTTTTTCTTCCTATAAAGTCTGCATCCGAATAGCCTACAAGATCAAATGATGATTCTCTAGAATACCATAATCCTAAGGTTTGTGTTTCTAAGATGTATCTAAAAATTCTCTTAACAGTAGTTAGGTGTGATTCTTTAGGCTGTGACTGAAATCTAGCACACAAACACACACTAAACTGAATATCTGGTCTACTTGTTGTTAAGTAGAGTAGTGAACTGATCATACCTCTATAGAGCTTTTGATCTACATTCTTTCCTTTTTCATCTAGATCAAGTCTAGTGGATGGACTCATTGGTGTGGAGATTGGTTTCAACTTCAGCATATCAAACTTTTTGAGCATATCTTGAGTGTATCTTTCTTGGTTGATGAAGATCCCTTCCTCACTTTGCTTAATTTGAAGGCCAAGAAAGTACTTCAACTCTCTCATCATGCTCATCTCAAATTCACCATGTATTTCTTTAGCAAAGTTCTTCCATAAAGCCTCATTAGTTGCACCAAATATAATGTCATCCACTTATATTTGTATGACAATTAAATCATTTAAGTATCTTTTAATGAACAATGTAGTATCAATGCTGCCTCTAACATAACTTTTTTCAACTAGAAATTTTGAAAGCCTTTCATACCAAGCTCTAGGAGCTTGTTTCAATCCATACAAAGCTTTATAGAGTTTGAAAACATGGCCTGGTTTTTTTAAATCTTCAAAACCTGGTGGTTGTTCAACATACACTTCTTCTTGAATGAATCCTTTTAAAAATGCACTTTTTACATCCATTTGGTATAATTTGAAATTCATGAAGCATGCAAAAGCTAACAACAACCTTATGGTTGCATCTTAACAACGGGTGCAAAGGTTTCATCATAGTCTATTCCTTCCTCTTGGTTGTATCCTTGGGTTACTAACCTAGTTTTATTTCTAACAACATTTCCTTTCTCATCTCCTTTATTTCTAAACACCCATTTTGTGCTAATAATAGGGTGATTTGAAGGTCTAGGTACTAGTGACCATACACAATTTCTTTTGAATTGGTCAAGTTCCTCTTGCATGGCCATTATCCAACTTTCCTCTTTTTCAGCTTCTTCAAAACTTTTAGGTTCAATTTGTGATATGAAGGCTGAAAACTCACAAGTTTCTCTTATTGCTATCTTAGTTCTAAGTCCTTGAGAAATGTCACCTATTATTTGATCTTGTGGATGGTCTCTTACAAATCTCCAACTTCTTGGAAGGTTATTATGTTGATTTTCTGTTCTTTGTAAATTTTCTAGAGGTGGAATTTCATTTTCTCTTCTAGGTGAGTTTTCTTCATTATTCTTTTTGTTTTCTAAGCTTATTTCTTCCATTTGTTTTTCTATGATTTCTACATCATCATCATCACCATGAATTTCCTTTTGTAAAGCATTTGTCTCATCAAAAACTACATGGATTGATTCTTCAACGGTTAAAGTCTTTTAGTTAAAAAGCCTATAAGGCTTTGAGTTTAATGCATATCCTAAAAATATTGCTTCATCACTTTTTGCGTCAAACTTTCTAAGGGTTATTTTCCATTGTTCAATACAAAACATTTACAGCTAAAACTTTTAAGGTGAGAAATATTTGGTTTCCTATCCTTGTAAAGTTCACATGGAGTTTTAGAAATCATAGCCCTTATTGAGACTCTATTAAATATATAGGCTGCTGTATTCACTGCCTCAGCCCAAAAATATTTTGGTAGGTTATTCTCACACAGCATAGTTCTAGCCATTTCTTTTAAGGGTCAGTTTTTCCTCTCTACAATTCCATTTTGCTGGGGTGTTCTGGGTGTAGAGAAATTGTGATCCAACCCTTTTTCATTGAAAAATTTCTCAAATTCATCATTTTCAAATTCTCCTCCATGATCACTCCTTATGCTAACTATGGCTAGTCTTTTTTCATTCTCTACTTTTCTACAATGACTTATAAAAGCTGATAGAGTATCATTCTTATGAGCAAGAAAATAAACCCAAGTATATCTAAAGTAGTCATCAACTATTACAAAGCCATAAGATTTTCCTCCTAAGCTAGTCATGCTTATTGGACCAAATAGATCAGTGTGTAACAATTCAAGAGGTCTAGATGTTGACACAATCTTCTTAGTCTTGAAGGATGTTCTAACTTGGTTTCCTAGTTTGCAAGCATCACATATTTTGTCACTTTCAAATTTTATGTACGGTAGTCCAACAACTAGATTTTTCTTGATTAGTTTTGACACAGTATGCATGCTTACATGTCCTAATCTCCTATGCCATAACCAGCAATCATTTTCAGCATTTGCAATAAGACATATTTCACTATTTATCTCAAGATCCTCAAGAAAAACGACATACATATTCTTCAATCTTTTTCCTATAAATGAGATTTTGTTTGTACCTATGTCTATTACTTCACATTTATTTGAATCAAAATATACTTTAAATCCTTTATCACATAATTGACTAATGCTCAATAAATTATGTTTCAAGCCATTAACCAATAACACATGACTGATTTGAGTTTGGGAGTTCTTACCAACCGTTCCTATACCATGGATTCTACCTTTTGAATCATCACCAAAGGATACGGTACCTCCCTTTCTTTTGTCCAACTGAGTAAATAACATTTCATCTCTTGTCATGTGCCTTGAGCAGCCACTGTCCATATAGCAAGGCTGCTTCTCCTTGAGTTGAGCTCTTGAACATGTTTTCTTTAAGTGCGACTCAACCTACAAAATAGAATTTCAGTTTTTCTTTATAGGTACCCATGCTTTGATGGGTCCTTGAGTGTTAGTTGCAATATATGATCCTTTTGGAACCCAAATTTTTTTAACTTTCTGCAGGTTAGTTTTCTTAAAACAGTCATATGACAAATGTCCATGTTTTCCACAACTGTAACATTTGGATAAAGCATTACGGGAATTTTTCCTAAAATATGAGTTCCTACTTGATGTTTCCCTTTTTGAACATTTGAGAGCTGTGTTTTCATCAAGTGTTTTTTACAAAGCTTCATATTTATTGTCCAGCTCTAATTTTAAAACTTCAAAATCTGTTTTTAAGTGTTCTAACTCAATTTGCAGAAAATTTCTTTACTCAAAAACAGATTTGAACTCTTGTCTCATCTTTTCAAGATCATTTTCAAGAGACATAGCCTTTTTCTTTAATGTTTTGTATTTTGAAAAAAGTTTTTCAAATTCATCATAAAGGTTGTCATACTTATCTTGTAAACCATCAATAGAAATATCACAAGGGGATGAGGATACCTCGGTTTCATCATCTTGTGCTATCAGACAAAGGTTTACTCTTTTCTCAGATTTTTCATCTTCAGTTTCAGAGCTTGATGTGCCACTGTCCGACCATGCAGCTGCCACCATTGCTTTCTTGGATTTCTTGTTTTTCTTTGGAGTTTCATCTTTCAGCAATGGACATTCGGACTTAAAGTGACCAAGTTTCTCACACTCGTAGCAAATCAGCTCCTTTTTTTTGTTAGAGTCATTTTTGTTTCTGATTTTCCATGAAGCACCTTAATCTTTTCTAAACCCTCTTCAAGCTAGTCTCTTATTTCTTCTGCCCATAAGCTTTCTGAATTTTCTTGCAACCATAGCTAATTCTTCATCACCATCACATGACAGCTCTTCTAGCTCTTCTTCAAGGATACTGGCTTTAAGTGCAATGCTCTTTTTCTTTTCCTTCATTTCCCTCCTATCTTCTTCTTCTTCCTCTTTAAGCTCCAGTTCATGAGTAAGGAGAGAACCACAAATCTCATCTAAGGTAATAACATTTAGGTCCTTGGCCTCTCTTATTACAGTCACTTTAGGCTTTCAATTTTTTGGTAGGCTTCTAAGAAGTCTTTTAACTATTTCATGCTCAGATATTAGTTTGCCTAACTGACTTGATTTATTTGTGATGTTTGTGAATCTATCTAGCATGCTGGTGATGTTTTCACCTGACTCCATTTTGAACATTTCATAGTTATGTGTCAAGAGGGCTATTTTGGACTCATTGACTTGAGAAGTCCCTTCATGGATTATTCTAAGTTTATCCCACACTTGTTTAGCTATTGTACAGCTTGAGACTTTGTTGAATTCAATGGAGTTCAAGGCATAATGTAATGTATTGATGTCCATAAAATTTGTTTGGACTCTCATAGTATCAACCTCGGTCCATTCTGACCTTGGCTTAGGCATCAACTTATTGGTTGCTACATTCAAAGTTGAGGGAATAAAAGGTCCATCAGTTTTAATGTCCCACATTTCATAATCTATAGTTCTAATGTAAATTGACATCCTAGTGCTCCAATAAGGATAGTTAGAGCCATCAAACAGAGGTGGTTTGTTTGTTGATTGTCCCTTAGCAATTATGAATTTTTAAAGAGCCATTTGGATCCTCCCAAAGGGTGTTAGACCTTAAGAACAGGGAACTAGCTCTGATACCACTTGTTGGTCCTAATTAAATGTACTAGAGGGGGGCTGAATAGCACTTTTTGGCTCTTGGCAAGATGAGGAACTAATTTGAAAAGCAATGAAAATAAAAACAAAGTAGACAATGCGTAGGAATTTAGAGTGGTTCAGTCCAAAACCTACATCCACTACCTTGATTATCCAACCAAGGATTTTTCAAACTAATCCACTATAAATCAGTGAAATTCATAAGCTTTCACCAAGCTTTTACAATGGCTTTTACCAAGCTAAGCCAAAACCTTTCACAATAGTTTTTCCCAAGCTCAATTATAACCCAACACCTAACTTTTCAAGGCTAAGTTAGAACCTTTACCTAAACAAGCAATCCTAGCTTGATTGAACCTCTTAGAGTGACCCTTTCACTCTAAAAACATAAAGAGAAATGAATTAAAAGTGTACCAATGATCAAAAAGTTGATCTAAGTGGTACAAGTTGAAGTGCAAAACACAACTACAAAGATGGGCGTTGAGTGCAGTAAAGTGTAGAGAGATTTTTGCTAGTTTTTTAGCTCTTTTTGCTTGGAAGCCTTCTAAAACTTCTAAAACTAATTTCTAACCGTTGGAAGACCTTTTTATACTTGGAGAAACAACTCTGATGGCAGTTTGGCAATTTATGACCTTTGGAAACAGTTGAAAGTTGGTTCTAGCCGTTAATCTGTCTTCTAGTGCTCTGGTTCAAATTGCAAACAGAGAGCTCCTAGTCGACTAACTTTCTTCTTGGTCGATTAAGTTGGTTCTGTCTTCTGGTAGCAGATTCTGGCATAGAGCATTTAGTCAACTAACTCATTTCTTGGTCAACTAAGTTAGTTCTATCTTGAAGTCCAGATTTTAGTAGTAGCATCTTAGTCAACTAACTCACATCTTGGTCGACTAAGTTGGTTCTGTTTCTCAATATTCTTCAACTCGCCATTTCTTCAATTTAAATTTTAGTCAACCAACATTCTTCATTATTTAACGAAAGAGCTTCCTTCTTGTTGATCAATCATGTCTTCTTATTCTCATGATTTTTGACATACACTTTTGAAGAATAGATTTATTATTTTATACATTATTTGTCCTGCACACTTAGATAAAGATGTTAGACACAAATGAAATGGGAATGTTTTATTATCATCAAAAACTAATGGAGCCAACAGATATTATACCTCAATGAGTAATTCTTTTTGTAGAAAATTTGGGATTATTCCTTAGGTCAACTTTCAAATGGATCACAATTCAAGTTGGATCTTTTAGTTCGACCCGATTATTGCTTCATTTCTTTTTCTTTTTTCTGTTTTCTTTTTACCTTTGTTTTCTTCAAAACAACGCTATTGACGAACCAAAACACCCGTTATAAAAAAAGATCTAAAAAATCCTAATTTCATTCTTTTTCTCTTATTCTTTCTCAAAAACCCTTGCCAGTCCATCCTGCCCTCTCTCTTGCTTTAAAAATCCTTCTTCTACCACTTGTCATCATCGAAAAACCTTCTGTGTTTCTCCGCTCTCCCTTTTAAACTTTCACCAAATATTTTCCCTCAAAACTTATCTTTCTTCTTTTCTATTCACCCAAAAACCCTAGATCCGGAACCCTTTCTTTTGTGTTAACTGAAAATCGCCAACTATTGTTGATTTAGTACATGCAAGTTTACATATCGAACAAGTAATATAGGCAGTAAGACCAGTATCGTATCCCATAGGGATTTACTCCTAATTTTTCACTAAATACTAAAATTATGATAGACTAATCTTATTTGAGTAACTCAATTATATAAAAAATCAATTAAAACTAAATTCAATCAAACAAAAAACTAATTAACAGAAACTAAAAATTCACTAAAGAAAGGTAATGGACTAAAACCTAGGACTATGGGTTCATTCAACATTTCATCTTACATCTGTTTCTCTCATTATTTATAATCATGGGTGGTTTTGCTAACCTAGAATCCAAAACTATACACAAGTTTCTATCGAGATGTTTGTACAAATATCTAACTTAATTGGTTCACTATATGTCTATAGTAATCAATTAAATAAGGTTCATTAAGCTAGTGTTTTAATTTGACAATGTATGGCATTTAGGGGTATGTCTACCCTAATTGTCAATCAAATCACCTATTCTCTAAGTGACATGAACATACACTATTCAAGCCTTAGTCTAATTTAAAATTACTCTGTCAAGTCTCATTTAAATTCTCAAATCATTCAATTGTTGGCTAGACAATCCAAAGCATTACGAATAGATTTGAATAAACATAACCATAGCCATTCATAATAAATAAAAGGAAAACTAATATTCAGATTACATGTTGAAATCCACCACAATCCTAGAAAATTAGTTTAGCTCATAATATCTAATAAAAACATTATCCAAAGAAAATTAGCCATTAATCCAAGTCAAAGAAATTAAGAGAAGAACAAAAGTAAAAGAAAAACTAATAATTAAAGCTTTTTTATCTCAATTCTCTCTCAAATTCTCTTTTTTTTTTTTTTTTGCTTTTTTTCTCTAGAATAATTGTTTGTCGCCCTCTCTTGAAAACCTTTAAAAAAAGTTCCTTAAATAGTCCACAAAGCCCTAGTTTACAAAATTCCCATAACAATTTATTTTGGAAGTACGTTTATCCCGCGACACTGCAGTCTCAAGATGAAGTATGATGCCTCGCAACCTTGTGGTGCCGCGACTCTACTCTCCTCAGTGTTGCGACCTTCTACTTTTGAGTGAAGTGTGGGAGCATCACTTCCACTAGTGTTGCAACCTCATTTCTTTAGCTTCACGACACTGTAGTCTCTAGTTTTTGTATGAAGTGCTGGTGCATCTTTGCTCCACAGCCTTGAGTAGCTAAAGGCCATGGCTTTCACTTTCTTATGCTACCTTGTGCAGAACTATAGCAGTCTAGCCTATTCCAGTGTCATTTTCACCTTAATCTAATCTGAACTGGGCAAAGTGATAAACACGAAAGTTGTAGCACTGTCTCTTAGCTTTAAATAGCTTAAAAATCTCATCGCTTGGACTTCTGTAGCTCAAGTTATCCTTGAAATACTACAGCATATACAAATGAGGACATCACCATACTTGTATGGATTTTCATCGACTAAGATCTTTCATCAAGTTTCCTACAAAAGCAATAAAATAAATCAACAATAACTAGACTTAGAGTAATTTTAAGCAAAATAACATAAAATTAAACGAACATACTTAAACTACGTAATCAACATGTATTAAACTAAATTGGGAAAAATAACTAAAATACTTAAATTTTGATAATAAAATCTCAAAAACTTAGCGACTTGATAACTTTATGATATAGAGTTATTTAGGCTTAATTTTGATAGTAATTTAGCTTAGTTCTTACAATAATGCATAGAAATTAGTAGGTTTTATTTAAATTATTTTAAATTAGATAATTTAGGTGAGTCAATCTAATCTTAGTTAATTTTACCCTTGATTTGGTGCTAATATGATTAAGAGAGGTTGTTATTGATTTATTCATGCTTTTGTAGGTGTTTAATGAAGGAAGAATTTTAATGGAAGAATGAAAGCAATTTTAGGGTGCAGACTTTTATTACACATATCTTAATATTTTGACCATAACTCTCTTTACAGGACTCTAAATGAGATTATTCTTAGACCATTGCAAAGCTAAGAGAAAATTATATAACTTTTATATTTTCCACTTTGCCTAGTTCAGCTAGGAAAGTGGTAAGAAATCTTGTCAAATTTGTAGAACTGTAATAGTCCTAGAGTAATTACTATTTCTGCTAATTAATTGGTCGAGGTCGCGGCTTTGGTGAAGGTAGGTCATGGCTCACATAATTTGATGAGTAAATCCTGATTAAAATTAACTTATTTTTTCACCAAACTTGGCCTAACTTCAGAGTCCTATAAAAACAACCTTTTGGAGAACTTTTAAAAGATAAGACAACACGAAATTAAGAATTGAGAATCAAGCCACAAAGTCATTGAAGCTTAGAAGAATTTGAAGGATTCAAAAAGATTTGGAAGATAAAGATTTCAGTTCTTGGGTTCTTTTATCTTCTTGTTATTCTTTTATTTTCTTAGCTTGATTCTAATATTTAAACTTAATTTGATGATGATGTGTGACTTGATGGGAAACTAAGTTATTTATCTAAGATTATGATTGAACTCAATACATAGTCTGATTTATTTATCTCTCTTTTGCATATGTTTGATAGATTTAAGTTGTTTATTTTATTCTGTTCTTAATACTTCTAGTTACTTGATCAATAATTAGTTTGAATTGGAAACCTAGATTAAATCTTGACGAAGAAGATTTAGGTAGATCTTGAATAGAATAGCGTATGATCGAATACACTTAATTGATTAGGTGGTTTGATTTGCATATAGGGTAGACTTACACCTATAAGCCATATGTAGCTAAAATTAGAGCACGAACTTAATTAATCTTTATTCAATTTAATTTATATAGACATATAGTAAGTTAATTGGGAGAGATATTTTATGATAAACTCGATAGATACTTGTAAATAAATTAGGACTCTCGGTCAGTAACTTAATCTATTAAACTAAGTCAAGAGAGAGAGAGAGAGAGACAATAATCGAATGAAGTATTGAAGGACATCATAATCTTAAGTCTAAAAGTCAATCAGATTTAATAAAATAATTTTGTTGGTTAATTTAGATTAGTTTTAGTCTTTAGTTTGTTAAAATTAATTTTTCTTTTTAATTTAATTTTTAATTATTTAGTTAAGATTAAGGTGTTATAATTTTAGTAATTAGCAATTAGGAATTAATTCAATTCTCCGTGAGAACGAATTCTACTTTCTATTATACTACTTGTTAATGATAAATGCACTTGCATGAGAAATCAACAATACTACTCAAGCCCCCAAAATGTGACAAAATAACTCTATATAATAAAGTTATCACAACCCTAAACTTAAGATTTTGCTAGTCCTTGAGCAAAACATAAACTAAAATGCAATAACATAAATGAAGAAAACAACTTAACTAGAAATAAATTGCACCAACTCATCAATCACCTTTAATATCCTCATAAGTTATTGCACAATTTCAATTTTAAGCAACAAATAAATATTATTCAAGATCATGTTTCAATTCAAATGCAAGCTCATTATCAAGTAGATTTTTGTATGTGTGCACAATCTTTTCACCAAGAACATTATACAATCTGAATAAGTTTTTATGCATGCAAAATTCAAATTAGTATTTGAATTCGATAAGTTTGCTTGTTATCTCTCTCTCCACTAATGTAGACTAATACTAAATTAAGAATCATTAGGTCCTTATTAAGCTTGTAATGTATGGCTAGGGTCAAGGTAGGATATGGGACATTACATAGCTCAAATCATCTTAAGTACATAGTCATTCTAGTACTTATAAAGAGCTTTCTTTTCCTTTACCAAATGCACCGCTTTTTCATCCATTTTTCTTTTGTTCAACACTTCATTCTTTTTATTCTTTTTCTTTCCTTTTCTTTTTTCTTTTTCTCAATATCACACCCCCAAACTTATTTCTTTTATTGGGTAGTGAGATGAATACAATCATGCATTTGAGCTTTTAATCACATTTCATATTTACTACCTTTTTCACTATCTAGCTCATTACAATTCCTAAACTGACTTATGCACTTAGGAGTGAGGGATGTAGAAATTGAAACTTTTTATGCAAGGGTCTAGATTAATAATTAAGTGTTTAAACAAGGAAAAGCTTACATTAGGCTCAAAAGGGGATTCTAGGGATAAATATATAGCAAGGTGGCTTGAAAGGCTCAATTGGTCTAAAAAAGGCTTAATTCATTTCCTTAACTACGTATAGCCTAAGATTTCCCCGAGAGAGAGAATTAAACAAATTTTAAAACTCAATACATAATTCAAAATTTCACATTCCCATAAATCTTCTCTAGATATGCACATTGAATCTAAGTAAAAGACATGGTGCTTAAATTGTAGAAATCTTATCCTAAACATAAAGCTTAGCATAAGAATTTACATATTACTCAAACTATATTCACATGTTTCAAAGAATATAGATAAGAATATAACTAGGTTCTCATGATTGGATAGATAAATTACAAGAAATTGACGCAATTAAATCTAATTAAAGTTCGTAAAACATGTAACAAATTAAATGATGAACGACATAACTAAACTTAAGAGCTAAAACCATAAAGAAAACAAACCTTAAAAAAATTGAAAACTCCTCCCCCAAACTTACAAATAACATTTTCCCCAATGTTACTAAAAAGTAAGGAAAAGTAATACTCACATAGCTTGCTATCAACCTTTACTGGTCATCCTCCTCTTCATCTTCATTCTGGTCCTCCACTGTGGGAAAAACAGCCATATCCATGCAAACATGGTCAACATAAGCTCTCATCATTTGCTCTATTGATTACATACATGTCATGTGATGATCCATTCGAAATTTAATCCTTTCCATCCTCTAAGACATAAAAAAATGTTGAGAATGCCATTACAATGGTGGATGATGTAGAGACGATGAAGAATTTCCTTCAATAGCCCAATACTCACGAGCATAAAACCTTTGCATAATTCCTACATCCAAAGGAACTTTAGGATGCAAAATTTCTTCACTTTTGTCCCAAATCATTCCCACTTTCTTACACAAGGCCATGATCAAGGATGGATACCAGAGTCTATCACAGGGTGAGCGAGCCAGTTGTGTGAATAATATTGTTGAACACCACTTGACCCACATTGATTGACATCCTAGAAACAATTGCATAGAGTAAAATGGCTCTATCCCTTGTCACGTCACTAAAATGCTTCACAGGGAGTAATTTTGCCACCAAGAAATGATACCATAACTCATGTTCGTTCTTTCTAGCACTAGCTTTAAACGACAATGGTACACCTTTATTCATTTTCCACTTTATGCCCTCATTAGAAAGCAACCCAATAACTTCATCTAAGACAACATTACTAGCCAAATATTGACCATACTTATCACTTTCAAAGTCAGGTAAATTATAAAATTGATTAATCGTCTGACTGTCAAAGCGTACTTGACATCCTCGGACAAAACTTGCCCATTCTTATGTTTAGAAGCATTGGTATAAAATTCTTAAACAATAACTAATATTATCACCTTATGTTGCTTACAAAATTTCTCCCACTACTGCTCAATGTTAAGCCTATGAATAAAACCATAATGGGTAGGATGAAGATCAATGCCTCATTCCGGAATAGGGACTTTTGCACATGGGATTGCAAATGCCTTATAGCCGCCTCAGCATAAACAAACTTAATCCGATCAAAGCGAAACACACTGCCATTATCTCTAGCTCTTTTCTTAGGCGTCATTAAACACTCAACCAATATGTAGCAATTTATACTCAAGTGTCAACAAAAATAGGCAGTAACTTTCTTTATTCAATCTATTAATATTCCACCAAAATCACTAGTGCACATATACTCCCACTATCATAAGTTACTATCAAGTATAGAATTTTTTTACTATTCACTACTTCCTGTCATCTAATCTTTTAAATAATCAATATATAAGCACTCAAAAAAAAGCACACATACTTCAATCTCAAATTAGGCATAAACCCACTAATCAACAGCCATAAGTTTTTCCCCAATAGCTAAATCTAATAAAGAAGAAAAAACCTTCAAAAAACAAAAGCACTTACAAAAATTTTCTACACTCAAGATTGTTTGTTGATGTGTGGAAGAAAAATTTCTTGCTTCAAAGGACTGATTTGGTGCTAAAGTAGTGAATTTTGGGGGAGATTTTGAGTGGGTGGAAAGTAGAGAGAGAAAACATTGAGGTAGAGAAAGAAAGAAAACCAAGAAAGTGAAAGAGGGGAAGAAAAGAAGAGGGAAACAGGTTTTTAAAATATGAGAGAGGTTCGAGCTGGAGCCGCTGCGTTGGGTAAAGAACGCTACGGTGCCATTTTGATTATATATATATATATATATAACCACCTACAAAACAAAATAGAGAAATAAAAGTTAAAATTTAGAAATAAAACATAAAATGTAAAATAAAATTACACGAAAAAATAAAGTCAAAATGACGTTAAATACAATAAAGAAAAGTGGACTAAGTTTTGAAAACTTGAGTTGCCTCCCAAGTAGTGCTTATTTATTGTTGTTAGCTAGACTCCCTTTTAAGCTCATTTGGGATCAAAAAGAATGATAAAGGATCATTGACGATCAATATCACCTACCCAATAATGCCTTAATCGTTGCCAATTCACTTTGAATGTTTCATTTGTTGTACCATCCATTACCTCCACTGCACTATGTGGAAACACCTTTGACACAATGAAGGGCCTCGACCATTGTGATTTCAACTTACCCAAAAATAGCTTTAAGCACGAGCTAAACAATAACACATGCAAGCCTGGCTCAAAATGACACAAAATCTTGCGATCATGCCATCTCTTTGTCTTTTCCTTGTAAATCTTGGCATTTTCATGCGCATCCAACCAAAATTTGTCCATCTCATTAAATTAAAGCAAATGCTTTTCATTAACTATTTCTAAGTCAAAGTTTAACTTTTCAACGGCCCAAAAGGCATTGTGCTCTAACTCAACTAGAAGGTGACACACTTTTCCAAATACCAATTGATATGGGACATACCTGTTGAAGTTTTATAAGTACTCCTACAGGCCCAAAGTGAATCATCAAGTATACTAGCCCAATCTTTCCTTGATGAAGATACCACTTTTTCAAAAATTCTCTTGATTTCCTGGTTTGACACCTTGACTTGTCCACTCGTCTGAGGGTGATAAGTTGTTGCCACCTTATGTGTCACTCTATCCTTTGCAAGTAGAGTTTTAAAATATTTATTACAAAAGTGGCTACCTTCATCACTCACTATAGCCCTTGGTGTTCCAAATCTAGTTAAAATGTTTTTTTCCAAAACCTTCAACACAACCTTAGCATCATTCATAGGCAAAGCTGAAGCTTCCACCCATTTGGATACATAATCAACGGCCACCAAGATGTAGCGATTGTTGAAAGAAGAAATGAATGGTCTTATGAAATCAATTCCCCAAACTTCAAAAATATCTACTTTAAGGATGTTATTGAGTGACATCTTATGTCTTATTGAAATGTTCCCCACACGTTGACACCTATTACAATGCAAACAAAATTATGAGCATCTTGATAAAGTGTAGGCCAATATAAACCTGATTGAAGAACTTTCGTTGCTGTTCATTTTCCTCCAAAATGGCCTCCATAATCTAAAGAATGACAGTTTCTCAAAACGCTTTCAACCTCCTCTTTTGGAATGCATTTCCTCAAAATTCTATTTGCACATTGCATGAACAAAAGCGATTCGTCCCATATAAAAAATCTAAAATCATGAAGAAATTACTTTCTCTGATGGCTATTCAAATTAGGAGGGAGAAGTTTACTTACAATGTAATTTACATAGTTAGTGTACCAAGGTAATTTCTTTTGACTAACAAGTAATAATTGTTCATCAAGGAAAGTTTCATTAATTAAAGTTGAGTATTTACGTTGGTTGTCATTATCCAACCTTGATAGATGATTTGTTACTTAATTTTTCACACCTTTTGTCAAACTCTGTTCTATAAAATAATTACGACGTCATTTACATGCTCAATAGAATGTTTGCATATTTAAGAAGTTCGAAAAATCGTTAAAAGACGATATTGCCCCTAATGGTACCATTAAGTCGATTAAGCCTCGAACTAGTTCAAATAGGGATTTTAAGGTGAAATTTAAAATTTTACAGTCAAGGAATGACTTAAAATGGTGATTCAGAGTTCGAGGATCAATTTGGAGTCAAACCGCAATTTTCACTATCCATGGGTAAAATGGTAATTTTGCCACTTGAGGATAAAATTGGAATATTGGAAGAAATTTTTGATCAAGATTGGTCACATTTGACTCATTGGAGTATAATTTGAGGTTGATAAGTGAAAAAGTTGTAATTTCGGTAGTTTTGGAGTATAGAGGCAAAATAGTAATTTTACCGCCTTAGGGGCAAATCAGTAAATTTTCACCCCCGACACTTATCAAGACCAAGGGATTTTATTCATCATGGAAATGGATAAACATGAGAAACGTGTGGTGGAAAATTAAAGAATTAAAAGTCAAATATTTAAAATTTGAACCAATAAGAAAATGCCATGTGTCATGCTTTTATTATTTTATTATTTCTTTATAAAAAGGCATAAAAACCAGCCCATTTCTCCCATAGTGGTTGGCCAAACCAAAAGAGAAGAGAAACCAAGGAAGAACAAACCCTAGGTGGGGAAAATCAAAGAGAAAGTGTTGGAATTCAAGGATTTGATCAAGCAAAGGTAAAATTTCTTTGATTTTGCTAGTGATTTACCTTACCCATGCATTTCTCCTTAATTTCCATGGTTGGATTGTATGTTTTCATGGGGAAATCATGGCTGGCCGAATGGGTGTGGTGAGAGAAATGATGTTGAAATTGTTTGATTTTGAGTTATGTTGGTGTTTAGAGTTAGTTAAGCATGTTTAGAAACAAAACAATAAGAAAAGAATCTATTTTTCCCATGAACCTTCAATGGCTGAACCCTATGTGAAGTGTAGAAGTAATGAATTGATTTTGTGATCAAGTGAATTGGTTGAAAATTTGATGAAATGATGATTTATGGTGAGAAAATGGAATGGGAAAATTTTTAGTGATAGTTCACCACAATGGCCGAAATTTTCAAGAAGAATTGTGAGGGTTGTTAGGCTGAATTTTAGATTATTGTAATTGTATTTAGTGAATTGAAATATTAGAAATGAAATGGAGCAATTTGGAGCCAAATCGGACACAATTGTCATTTAATTGGGTAATAGGCCGAATTAGGTCAGTACCGCATTTAAGCGGTAGTCGGATAAGTTGCATATCATATCATGCATATACACCCAGCCTGAATTGATTTTATAATGGTCAAGCATTAATGTGGTGAATTATGTATTGTACATTGTGGATAGATGGTGAGCAAATTACACTAGTAAAAGTACAGAGATTGTGCTTGAAGATTGGGATTAGGAGTACATTGACTCCTAGAACTGTGAGTAAACTTATTATCGTCTTAATTATCTAGAGTAGTTTTATACAATTGTGTGATTTTATAAAAAATGGGTTTAAATGGTAAATTGCTATGTTTTAGGAGAAATTGTGATTTTATAAATTTTCTGAAAAATTGAATATTGGTTTTGAAAATAGAGTAATTGGAGACTGCCTGCTTGTGTTATAAATTGTGTTTTAAATTATATGGCTTATAGCAATATGTGAGCATGAATGGCAAAGTCGGTATTTGTATCAAAATTATATATACTATGTATTCAGCCTTGAGAGGCTAGATTGCGATAAATTGCCATGTCATGTAGATAAAGATTTTATAAATTAGGTGGTAGATAAAATAATCCATAATCCCTGCAGTGGAGGTTTTGTGGACCAGCCTAAGAGAGGGGGCACAGAATCAGATATACCTTACCTAGATCAGAGAGTCGTGTGAAGGGTTTCTCTAGACATAAAGTTTGAGTGCACTTCACGTGGACCACCGAGTAAGAGTGAGACTCAACCAACGCCAAGGCATGGCTAGAATTTCGGATGTAAAGACATTTAATAGCCTTGGTGGTCTCGGTTAGATGCCTAGGCCAAGGCATTCCTGGGAATGATTTTTGGCAGGAGCCAAGTTTTGTGAGATATATAAGCCACGTTGATCAATTGAGTAAACTGAATATTCATGTTATGAAACATATATTGGAAAAGAATATTTTAATTCGTCTCCATTTACTCGCCTTTAGATAGTTTAGATGGTGTTTGTTTACTCACTGGGATTTTATAATTTCACCACCCCCATTTCCTCACATTTCAAACTTGGGGAATTCCACAGTTAGCTGACTTTGACAAAGACCTTCATTTGGACTTGAATCGGCAAAAGCTGTAGGTTTTCAGCTTCTGATGCATTTTGGTTAGATGTGGGCCCACATGTCGCTGTAAAAGTAATTTTATGCTTTGGTTATTTGCTTTATAGTATGTATGAATATAATTAACTTTTACGCTATAAGAATTATTTACTGATAGCTTTATAAAAATTATTTTACAAGAAAATAGTTTATTTTATTGAATATTTTTATTATACTCAAATGATCAATTTTCACTTCAAATGAATGTTTTAGATACTTAATTTGTTTTTAAATCACTAAATATATATTTTCTGCTTACCTACTACATTTTTAGCAAGTTTTGAGATTTTCGACGAAAAATGACGAAAATGCCCTTGTGAGCCAAAAAACAATCTGTTATGTTCTGATTTGAAAATGACTTGTAATCCTTCGAATTATGATATTTGATAACTATTGCTCACTGGGGAAGTACGAAAGCTGATACGAGAGTCTTGCGAGGTTTAGATCGGCATTTGGGGTGAAGAATGTTTGTAGAGGCTTCGCGGCGGTTGTCATGGGCCCAATGGGGAGTTCTGGGTTGTGACACCTTTTTTATCTCTGATTTCGAGATCTAATTCTTGAAGCAATAGAATCCATCATATCAATCTTGGCTTGGCATCTTTCTTACCAATCAAGTACTTAATTGTAGCATGGTTAATGTAGACAATAGCTTTAGTGCCAACTAAGTATGCACGAAACTTATCAAATGCATAAATAAAAGCTAATAATTCTTTTTCAGTGGTAGTATAATGCATCTAAGTTTCAGTCAATGTCTTACTAGCATAATATATATAATGAAATTTTTTTCCTTTTCTCTGACCTAACACTGCACCTATAGCATAGTCACGAGCATCACACATAAGCTCAAATGGAAGCGTCCAATTAGGAACTATAATGATGGGTACAGATACTAATTTCTTTTTCAATTCTACAAATGTTGTATGACATACATCATCAAACTTAAAGGAATCATCCATTTCCAACAAGTTACACAAAGGTTTGGAAATTTTGGCAATGTCTTTGATAAACCTCCTGTCAAAACCTACATGACTAAGAAAACTTCTAATACCTTTTATCGAAGAAGGTGACTGAAGTTTCTCAATTGTCTCTATCTTGGCTTTGGCTACGTTTAATCCTTTGCTTGAAACCTTATGACCAAGGACAATGCCTTCTTGCACCATGAAGTAGCCTCTATCCTAATTCAACATAAGGGTCATTTCTTCACACCTTCTCAATACCTTGTCAAGATTCAACAAACACTCATCAAAATTGTTACAAAACACAAAGAAATAATCCATAAATACCTCCAAGATCTATTCCACCATATCAAAGAAGATGGCCATCATGCATCTTTGAGAAGTTGCTAAAGCATTGCATAGTCCAAATGGCATACTTTTGAAGGCGAAAGTACCATAACGGCATGTAAAGGTGGTCTTTTCTTAATCCTCCAAAACTATAACAATCTGATTGTATCTTGAACACCAAAAAAAAAATAATAATAAAACTCCTTGCCAACCAACCTATCTAACATGTGACCAATAAATGGCAAAGGAAAATGATTTTTTCTCGTGGCCTTATTAAGCTTCCGATAGTCCATATACACTTTCCATCTAGTCATTGTCCTTTGAGGAATGAGTTCATTGTTCTCATTTTCTACCACAGTCATCCCACCTTTTTTCGAAACACATTGAACCAGATTTACCCATGCACTATCTGATATAAGATAAATGATGCCAACATCCAACCATTTGAAGATCTCTTTCTTCACCACCTCTTTAATAATCGGATTGAGTCTTTTATTGTGCTCAATGGTGGCTATGTGATCTCCAACAGAATCTTATGCATACATATCAAAAGACTAATTCCCTTTATGTTTGCAGTTGTCCATCCCAATGCTTTCTTGTGCTCTTTTAAACCTTTCAAAAACTTAACTTCCTGCATGTTAGTAAGAATAGAAGAAATAATCACAATAAGAGTAAAAGAGTTAACATGATATGCATACCTTAAGTGATTTGGCAAAAGTTTAAGTTCCAACTTAGGTGGCTCTTCAATAGATGGCTTTTGTTGATGAAGATGAAAAAGATAAGAAATCTAGTGTCTCAAATTGTGTTCTCAAGGCACGGGATAGGTCATCCAATAAATTTACACATTCAATGACATCATCATCAAGTTTCTCAGAATCAGTTACTAAGGAAGCTTTAAGAGGGTCATTAGGGTGGTTTTCCCTAAGCACTCTACTTGTGACTTTATCAACTACACTTACTACAAAACACTCATCATGATCATTATGAAACTTCAAAGCTTTAAAAATATTGAAAGTTACCTCTTGATCTTGCACTCTCAAGGTAAGCTCTCTTTTCTCCACATCAATAAGTGCTCTAGCAGTGCGTAAGAAAGGTCTCTTGAGGATAATTGGGACTTCTCTATCCTCCTCCATATTGAGAACAATGAAATCAGTCAGAAAGATAAACTTGTCAACTTTCACTAGCACATCTTCAACAATACCTCTCGGATATGTGAGAGTTCAATTAGTAAGTTGTAAAGTTACAGTGGTAGGCTTAATATGCCCTAAACCCAATTTATTGTAGATAAACAAAGGCATCAAATTAATACTAGCTCCCATATCACTCAAAGCATTGGCAAAAAATAATGCAACAATAGTGCATGGAATAGTAAAGCTACCAAGATTCTTAAGCTTAAAAGAAAGCTTGTTTTGAATAATTGCACTGCACACCTTAGTGAGTGCCACTGTCTCAAACTCACCCAGCCTTTTTTTCTTAGACAAGATATCTTTTAGAAATTTTGCATACAAAGGCATTTGCTCTAAAGCCTCTACACAAGGAATATTGATGTGAAGCTTTGCAAACATCTCTATAAATTTCTAAAACTGGCTTTTGTTTCTTGAAGTGTTAAGGAAAAGGTGATGGTGGTAGAGTTGCCTTTACTTCCTTTTCTTGACGTTGCTCACTATAACTTGCAATCTGTGTCTCACTCTCAATTGTTTTACCTTTTTGTTCAACTTGCTTTGAGTTGCTTTCAACTTCCTTACCACTTCTTAAGGTGATGGTTTTGACATGTTCCTTACTTTCTTTCTTTGAATTTGCCTCTGTATCACTAAGTAAGGTCCCATAGGCTCTATTCTTTATCGTGTTGGCGAGTTAACCTACTTGGGTTTCAAAGTTCCTTAACGAGGCGACCTAACTATATATAAAGGAGTCGATCATGGCCATGTACTGCATCATCAATTCCTCCATAGATGGTTTCTTTTATGGAATTGGAGCTTTTTCTTGTTGTTGGAATCCAAGACGATTATTCAGTCTTAGAGCTATAGATGATCCTTGATTATTACCCCAAGAGAAGTTTGGATGGTTCCTCCACCCAAGGTTATAAGTGTTGGAGTAAAGGTCGTTCTGTTGTCTATTCCTCACAAACTAAACTATCTCTGTGCTACTTGGACACTTATTACTAGCATGCCCATCTCCACAATACTTACAAACTACAAAAGGAATATGAATTGAGTTAGCACCAAATGAATCAAGTTGTTTTGTTAGAGCTACTTCTTATGCTATTAATGTTGAAATGGTGTCCAACTCATGAATTCTAGCTACTCTCCTATGCATTGATTGTTCTAATGGCCACTGGTAATTGTTCGATGGCATCTCCTCCAACAAGTCGTATGCCTCATCAATTGACTTTGCCATGAAAGCTCTTCTCGCAGCAGCATCAATAGTGGTTCACACCTGACCACTCAATCCATTATAGAACATTTGCACTTGAACCACTTTGGAATACCATGATGAAGGCAACGCCTATATAGATTTTTGTATCTCTCACCAGGTGTCATACAACGATTTCGCATTTAACTGCATGAATGATGTGATATCATTCCTTATCTTTGCTATCTTGTCTAGAGGAAAGAATTTGGTAAGGAACTTCTGATCAAGGTCATCCCTTGTTGTAATGGATCCAGTATGAAGTGAATTTAGCCACACTTTTGCTTTATCCCTCAATGAAAAAGGGAAAAGTCTTAAATGAATCACATCATCTATGACTTTATTGTGTTTAAAGGTGTCACATATCTCTAGAAAGTTCAAGATGTGGGCATTTAGATCATCATTTGGAAGACCTCCAAATTGGACCGAAGTCTAGATCTTGGTGATGATGGCCAACTTAATTTCAAAATTGTTGGTTTAAATAATTAGCTTATGAATGCTTGAAGGAAACATTTGTACCAATGTAACAACATAATCCCTTAAGCAACAATTCTCTTCCACTACTCTTTCTTGGATTTGTTGCTCACCTTGTCAATCAGCTATTATATCAGCTTGAGCAAAACCTTGTTGATTTTCTCATCTCATTCTTCTAAATATTTTCTCAATCTCTAGATCACAAGATACAATCTCCAAACTTTTTGCTCTTCTCATACAATGATGGAACAAACCTATAAAAGAAAGAAATAAAAACTCGAATTAAGACAAATTTGTGAATATTAATATTAGCAAAATAAATACAAAACACAAATTCCCAACATTGGTGCCAAAAACTTGTTGTTGATTTAGTACACACAAGTATACATATCGAACAAATAATATAAACAGTAAGTCCATAATCATATCCCATAGGGATTTACTCCTAATTTTTCACTAAGTACTAAAATTACGACAAAGTAACTAGAAAATCAATTAAAACTAAATTCAATCAAACAAAAAACTAATTAACAGAAACTAAAAATTCATTAAAGGAAGACAATGGACTAAAACTCAGGATTATAGGTTTATTTAACATTTCATCTAACATCTGTTTCTCTCATTATTTACAATCATGGGCGGTTTTGCTAACATAGAATCCAAAACTATGCACAAGTTTTTTGTCAAGATGCTTGCACAAATATCTAACTTAATTGGTTTACTAAATGTCTATAGCAATCAATTACATAAGGTTCATAAGCTAGTGCTCTGATTTGGCTATGTATGGCATTTAGGCATATGTTTATCCTAATTGCGAATTAGATCACCTAATCTCTAAGTGACATGAATATACACTATTCAAACTTTAGTACAATCTAAATTTACTCTGTTGAGTCTCATTCAGATTAACAAATCATTTAATTGCTGGCCAGACAATTAAAAGCATTACGAACAAATTTGAATAAATATAATCATACCCATTCATAATAAATAAAAGAGAAACAAATACACAGATTATGTGTTGAAATACACCACAATCCTAGAAAAATAATTTAGCTCATAATATCTAATAAAAACATTATCCAAAGAAAATTAGCTATTAATCCAAGTCAAAGAAATTAAAAGAAGAACAAAAGTAAGAGAGAAACTAATAATTGAAAATTTTTTATCTCAATTCTCTCTCAAATTCTCTTTCATTCGTGTTTTGTTTTTTACTCTTCTTCTCCAAACCGTCTTCTTTTGAAAGCCTTTGAAAAAGTTCCCTTAAATAGTCCATAAAGCCTTAGTTTACAAAAATCCCGAAACAATTTTATTTTTGTAAGTACATCTGGCATCGCGGCCTTATCTTCCTTGGTGCCACGGTGCCGTAGTCTCGAGATGAAGTACGACGCCCAATTGCCTTATGGGGCCATGACGCTACTTTCTTTAACATCGCGACCCTCTACTCGCAAGTGAAGTATTGGAGCACCACTTCCACCAATGTTGCAACCCCACTTCTCTAGCACCACGACGATGTACTCTCTAGTTTTTGTATGGGGTGCTGGTGCATCTTGGTGTCGCAGCTTTGAGTAACTCAAGGCCGCGACCTTCACTTCCTTATGTTGCCTTATGCATAACTACAACAATCTAACCTCTTCCAATTTGTTTTTTACCTCAATTTGATCTGAACTGAGTAAAATGGTAAACGTAAAAGTTATATCCCAATCTCTTAGCTTTCCAATGACTTAAGAATCATGTCAACTGGACTTCTATAGATCAAGTTATCTTCAAAATATTACAAATACGAATAAAGCCATCATCTTATTTGCACGGATTTTCATCAAACTAAGACTTTTTCATCGAACTTCCTACAAGAGCAATAAAATAAATCAATAATAACTAGACTTAAAGTAATTTAAAGTAAAATAACATAAAATTAAACTAACATACTTAAATTAACTAATCAACATGTTTAAACTAAATTAGGTAAATAACTAAAATACTTAAATGTCAAATATAAAATATGAAAAACTTAACTATTCAAACCTTAAAATATTACAAAATAATTCTAAATAATAGAGTTATCATCAACCACTGTAGCAGATGCTCCCAACTTCCTTCTCTTTCTTCCTTAGACCAAAATCCAAAAGGGAGGAAGAAACCAAAATCCAAGAGGGACATATTGAAATTTTTTGGGTTTTTCTGATAATAATTTTGCTGGTTTTTTTTTAAGGTAAATTACACTTTGCCTTTTTAAGTTTTGATTATAATTCAATTTTGGCCTATTAGAATTAACTAGACATAAAAATCTTGCGGTTAAAGCTTTAGTGTTTTTATGATGTGGCATAAATTTTATGTCTATTTAACCCTTGCCTCTTTTCCTATTTTCTCCCTTTTTTTTTCTTTTTCTCTCTCTTATTCTCGTTTTAGTTTCTATTTAAGACCTCTTTCAACAGCCGGCCACCTTTTCCAGAATCGGACATGTGGCCACTGCCAGCGTCGCCGCCTCCCGTCACTGGATGGCCATCGGCCACCACTCACCGAATCCAAAAAAAATCCAAAAGATCCCCTCGAACCTCTTTTTCAATCTATTAATTGGTAATTGGGTGGTATAAGACAAAAAGGTAGGATGAGAATGCGGAATATCAGTCTCAACCCAAGTAAAAGAAAACTTTAAAGGTTGGGAAAGGATTATTACATGAATACAATCTCCAGAATCTTCAAATGTGCAGTCAAGTTTATCAACCCCCAATAGAGGGCCCCTTTTGTCTCACCTGATTTAAAGCCTTGGAAAAAGTCCTTTATCTGCACTAATTTTTAGAAAAGGAAAGATGCGAAGGCCAAGGTCAAGCAGACGTACAGTGACCTCATAGCATCTCTTTAGGTAACAAAGTAAATTGATGTACTTTTTTCATGACAGTGTGAACATGCTTGGTTCCCCATTACCTGGTGGTGATTGCAATTGATGAATTTCTTTTCATCGAGGTAGAGATAGAGTAAGTGTTTTGCCATTATTGTTTGTCAGTTTATGTTTGCAGTCGGCTGTTTTACTGACCAAATCTAGACAAAAATGCTGTTTTTTCTCTGAAAAACAAGTAATCATATTATGAATGCTCAAGCAATATGTCCCAGAAAAACTAACAAAGGAACAAAAATGATGCTTATAAAGCTGCATCTAAACCACGATTCAGAACTTTTTAGACTTCTACACTAGTAACACACACACACAAAATGAACACTTGGCTCCAGTACACGTTGATGGCATATTTCCTTAATGGTACGTGTCTTCTTGGGACAGAGATCCAAAGGAAAGAACTTCTTCTTATAAGCTTCTCGAAGCGTGATTTTTGCTTCTTGAAAATCACCGATTTTTGTTCTGTGGCTTGTGCTGCTGATTTACTGAAAGGGAAAAATACTTGGAAGATGAACATGTTCCCGTTGTGCTGTGGGTGGGTTTTATTGGTGCTGAGTATAAATTTTTCTTGAATTCAAATTTTGTTAGGTAGTGTTGCCTTGGCTAAGAGATGGCCGAGAGCAAGAATCAATTCTCTTTCGGTAGAGAGAAGATTGAGATGGGATAGAAGCCTTGGCTACGAGATGGCCGAGGGCAAGAATCATTTCTCCTTAGAGAGAAGCCTGAGATGGGATAGAAGCAAACGGTTGTCAAGTATAGAATAGACATAAAGGACATTTATACGAATAGAATTAAAATGAATCTAATGTGAATTGGAATTTTACTTTAGGTTTTAGGGAGTTTTAAGGGCGTAGGGGTTTGCGATGAAGGGTATAGGATATTATCATAACCAAATAAAAAAGGTTTTTATAGAAATTGAAATAACGATTGACATGTAAAACATAACTAATACCAGTGCTCAGAGGGAAAAGAAAAAGTCCAATAAAAAGCACAGCATGATTGGTATTAGTGCTCAAAGAGAAGATAATAAGGATGAAAGCTCAACATCAGCTACATTAGTGAGTTGTTGAGGTTCATTAACAGAGCACATTCATTCCATAAATCTCAACAACGCATATAAGCATGAGACTAGCAGGCAACATGTTTTCTACCATCTTTTTATTAATGCCCTACTGCCACGTGCATAGTTTTCATTAGACCTCATCTGACTGGGTGACAGCTGGTATTAGAACTTGTTCCGATACCAGAAAACACCCTTGCTGCCAGCATCCTCATCAGGTTCAACATAAAGACACTCTTTGGCCTCCCTCCACATAGCCTTGTAAACTGGAGTGCCATCAAAACGATAATACTTGCCCAGTATGGGTTTGATTGCTTTAGTGGCCTCCATTGCATGATAATGTGGCATTGTTGAGAAGAGATGGTGAGCCACATGTGTATCTGTGATGTTATGAAACACTTTATTCAACACCCCATAATCTCTATCCACAGTTGCCAGAGCTCCCCTTAGCCAATCCCATTCAGATGAGTCATAATGTGGCAATGCTGGGTGCGTATGTTGCAAGTATGTGATCAAAACAAGAAACCCGTTCACTATGAGCAGCGGTACCCCATAGATGCATACAAGCCAAGCCAACCCTTTTGTTGCAGCAATGTTATAGAGCACATAAGTTGCTGCCAATATACCAGCATCGGAGATGTAAATTTGAAGCCTATCTCGATTGGAGTAGATGGGCCCATGGGGATCAAAGTGGCAAGCAAAACGATCGTAGTTTCGGCCTGAAACATTGAAGGCTAAGTACAGGGGCCACCCAAGGGTCAGTGTGATTGCAAGGGACACAACTCGGCCTAGTGGATTGTTTAGGTATCTTGTATACCATGATACTCTAGACTTGGGTTTAGGCACAAACACTTCATCTCGCTCCATGGAACCTGTGTTAGAGTGGTGGCGGCGATGACTATATTTCCATGAGAAGTATGGAACTAAAAGGGCAGAGTGGAGAATCAGCCCGACTGTGTCGTCAACCCATTGGTAGTCACTGAAAGCGTGGTGACCACACTCGTGAGCAATTACCCAAACACCTGTTAGGATGCAGCCTTGGAGAACCCAGAATATAGGCCAAGCAATGTAGGAAAGGGAGTAAGGGAGGAGATGAAAGTAAGATGTGGCAATGTGGTAGAAGAGAAAGACCAAGCACAGGTCGCAAACAACAAAGGAGAATGAACGAAGGATGGAGCGCTGAAAACAATGGGGAGGAACAGCATTTTTTATCTGACTTAGAGTGAATGGAGGCTTCTCATAGGGCACTCGATGGAGGGGACTTTCCTTTTCTTCATTCTTGTTGCTGGGGTCAGGCATCCTTCCACCGGCATCCACTGTTACGAGTTCCTTCTGTGCGAACCCTGGAAACGTGAAGCCGGATCAGTTCCAATTCTTATAACTGAAAAAATACACTTCAAACAGAAATAATAAGAAGTAATTATTTATTCAAAGGTTTTATAAGCAGATAAAATCCAAACAATGTGCATATTAACAGTTAAGTTCATAATTAAAGAGGAAAAAAAATGTACTGAAGCAGCAAAAATACTAACAAAGAAAGTGATTGTCAAATGTTGAAAGAGAACATAAGAACTAAACTAGGGAGCTTTCTAACAGAAAAAATGCTAACCAAACTCTAACAAATGTCGGAAAAAACAAGCAGTGTGAAATGTTGACAAAGAACAAGAATTAAATAAGGGAGCTCTGCAATAGAAATAAAAACCAGGAAGACATTGTCAAGCAGCATCAGAAAGTCCAACCTACGAGGGGTCCACCACAATCACTACAGCACTTTGTGGGGCTAAAACAAATGTGACAGGTGAATGCAAAAAACACTACGGTCTTCGAGCAGATACTTCGGGGTCCAGCAATTTAACTCTATCCCAACAGAGGCCTGCACTTCATGATCCTTACCATTGATGCTTAAACTTGCTGACCACCCATCAAACCTTTATGGAATCCATAAAATGGCGGAAAACGACAAATGCCTTTGAAAGTGAAATTAATGTATGTGGAGAGAAATAGGTTCTCAAGTGCCGACCAAAAATAAATATGAAACTTTTATGTTTAACTTTCCTGCTTCAATCAAACAAAAGTGTGAGACTCGAAAATGTACAAAATCCATATTTAGAATTGAAATTCTGAAAATAAGTTGAAAGGCTCATATGAAAATATGAGAAAAATCTCAAATTCATGCCCATTACTGTAGCTTAATGAGCTAAAAAGAACCATTTAATTGGAAAAAATAAAATTTGCCCTGAGATGCATACAATTGGCTTGTTAGATACAACAGTAAATTTGAAGAAATTAAGTTTCGTGTTGGAAAGCACCTTTCTGTTGCCAATACCATGTCTGGTTGTCTTTGGCATGTTTTCACCTTTCTCATTAAAAAAAGCATTCCCAAAAAATAGAATGAGAAAGAATTGCATGAAAAAGCCAAAAATACCACTACCCTTTCCATAAGGCCAAAAATCTTTCATCTAAAGATGGTTGACTGTAACCAGGTACCTGAAATGCTGGCAGGTAACTTTAATGCATGCACGCATCCCATCAAATTTAATATAAACAAAGCAGGAATTGTGGCCTAGAAAATGTAAAAAGAATGAGAAAAATAAAACAAGTTATTGGATTTTATTTTCAGAGGGGAAAAAACGATGGAGCTCCATATATAGTATCTGGGATCAGAACAAAAAAAGGGTCATAAAATATTTGGCAGAATTGTTAGCAAAGACAACGCCTTGAAGCATAGAATATTAGATGCAAACGATAAATTTTGATCTTAAAAAAGAGTCATAATGCATTGCATGGTATCTTCTTCTTGTTTTTCCATCTCCTAGCACTTTTCACTGTCATAAAATATGGGTAGAGAATCAGCATATTCAGCTTCTTCTTCTTCTTCTTCTCGTTGGTTTAATTTCTCGCTTGTCCATTTTCTTGGTGAAAAGATGGAAAGTTTGGTAGTCAAACGCAAAACAATATGTCCAAAAATCAGTTACTAAGTCTCAGATAGCAAAACCCCCTCCAGTAATTAGTAAACATAAAACAAAATGTGTATACTTCAACGGTCATGTAACAAACCACCATGACACTCAAGTACAAATATATCATTAGAAATATTATTCACCAAACGCATTATTAGAAAAAATAATGAAAACTGCTAAATGAAATCTAAAGACTACTCTTCAGTTATCAATCCAGAATAACAAGAGAAACAACCCATAAAAAAAAAAAAAAAAAAAGACAGAAACTGCAAACGATGTTACAGCATGAAACATTTTTAAACAAGAAGAGAAGCAAAACCCAACAATCATTTATAAATTCAACATAGAATGGAAAAGCATTAAAAGACAAAGTACCTTAGAAAGAGAAAAAGCGCTTAATCCTTCTTAGCTTCGTTTCTTTCTTTCCCTTTCTATGGAGAAAATGAGTTGTTTTTCGAGTGGTTGTTGGAGGGCTGGGTTTGGGTTTTAATTCATCACCCTCGATTGAAACAAAGCGAAGGAGTTTGCCTGCATTTAAGCACTCTGTTTCGAAGTTGCAGCTTTCATGGTGGTGGGTCCCACTAGATTACGCTGGTCTCTAACCATCTGCCTTCTCCCCGAGACGTGTGTACAGGCCGTGGCTTTAATTAATCTCCTGGCCTCAATTCCTGATTCGCTCTTCATTATCTTATCATCACCGTTACGGAGGCTCTAGATCTTGCTTGACCAGGTCACCGACCGCACCTGATCAAATTCGATGAAATCTACAAATCACCCTTGGCTTTTACTTTCGACCAATTATAATTCCCGAACCTATTTCCTTGACCTACCCTTCTCCGTCTCGAAAATTACCCAAGTGATATAGATTCTTACGTAGGGATAACTTGAAAATAAATTATACCATTTTTTTTTTGAATAGCAATCAATTATACCATATAACATACTTATAATGAACTTTATATTGTGCCATGTAACATACTTATAATGAACTTTATACTCGGTAGGCAAATTTTAAATATTGACAAACATCAAATTATTTACAAACAAACAAACAAATCACTATAACTGCAGTACTTGAATAGATTTATGTCAATCATTTAAACTCGTATACAGAATTTAAAATCTTTCACATTAGATTATGATAATGACTATAGTATCATTTATAATTCTTATTTTTGGTAATTTTTATAAGATCAATGACGGTATTATGACTTGATAACGCACATTTATCACCAATTATTCAATTAATGAAAAGGAAGGAAATGTTTGTTGAATTGTTATGCACTAAATTCAGCATATATCATCATTTCCGGAGTGTTAGCAATTAGAGTTAAAATAATCAGGCAACAAACAAACAAAATGAACATTGGTCAGTCAGAAATTCTCGGGACTTACCAAGGAAAGTTACATCACACGTGACATTCACGTGTCTCCATTTCTGTTCGTTGTTAGAATATCTCCCCTACGTCGAGGGGATCTTCCCTTTGGTTTTGTCACCACAAACTTTTCTGATTTAAAATCAGAAATATTTTATTACTAGTCTTGTTTTTTTTGGTCAAACGGAATCAGATTTTTCTATATAAATGTTTTAATTTTTTACTGCTAGAAGAGCACCCGTGATATGCAGTGGATTTATAGAATTTCATAAGTAGTTAATATTAAAAATTTATTATAAAATTTTTGAATGAATAGATATTAAAAACTATTTATTGGTATTAACAATATTAGTATTACAATTGTTGTAAACTGTTTAAAGAAAAAGAAATAAAGTAATGTAGTTGTTATGATGCAACTATAAAATTTGATGCTAAAAATTATACATAGTAATGTAAAGTATGATTATGCAAATTGTGTTAATTTTTAGTTTTAAAGTTGAGAACAAAAAAATATATAGTTATCAGTTATGAAGTGCTGTGGATTCACTAACTACATAAGAATAATAAATGTATGTTTGTATTCAGCATTACTGGAAAGCAAAAAAGGATGTAATGAAGCATATTTGATTCTTAATATTTGAGATACATAGAAGTAACAGTTGTTACAAAAAATTTGTACATTACATCAATCATAAGATGATGATGTGCAAAAATTAAGACCAAGCAATTTGGATAAGCTCCCCTCTACTTCTTTCATAATTTTTCAAGTTCAAGTTGCACTTTCAATAGTTTAACCCATTAAACAAACCAAGAGTTCATGAAATTTATCAACTTATAATAAATCATCTTTATCGTGTCATCTAAGCAACCTTGAGTTTTCTCTCTTACCCACACTTAAAAAACTCAATTTTCACATAATTCCTTCTAATTGACAAATACAATAAGCTCTAAACTTTCTCAATCCTCTCCCACCTCACCTTTGTCAACATCATAAAGAGTACTCTTACTTGATAACTTGAATTGTTGACATCTTTGCTTCTACAGGCAAGTCTACCTTCTGAAATTAACTTGCAAAGTCACTTATGGCATTTGACAACAAAAGTGATTCAAAAGATTCATTACTCAAAGAGATAATATCCATACAGCCAAATACTTTGGATTCTTTGCTAGCAACTTTGTCCATGGCACCAACAAATATCATTTGAAATTTTTTCGTATTAACAAATATATTTGAAACACGTTCCCCCACCATGTTGCTAACCTCTCCACAATGTTGTCGTTTAATTAGTTCAAAGAAACAATAATGAAAACTGAAAATTGTATTTGAAAAAGCTTTATAAACAATTAATAAAGAAATACATGTTAATCCATATCAATCCTATGTGGCAAACACACTTGTTTTAAAGTCTCATAATTTAAAGCAAAAGACACAAATGATTAAATTATAGACTTGAGATTCCAAAAATAACTTAATCATACAACAAAATCATAAAACAAATTTCTCTCAATATTAACAAATAACAAAATAGCACAAATTCAATTGTTCTTCATTTCACTTCACATAATATTCATAATTCTCTTATGTTTTAAGTGTGTAACTATTGTTCCTTTTAATTCAATTTAAGAATTTGATGTGAAATCAAAAGAATTGGTCAACAATTGATTACATTAACAGCAAGACATAAAATGAACTCGTTTTAGTAAAATAACAAACGATTAGAATTCTCTAAATGTTAGCTCAACAATTGAGCTTCCCTTTACACTATGAGTGGGCCTAATGGTCAACCATGGGAGTATGGAAGAAAGTACATAATAGTAGAAACTGATATTGTTGCAAAAGATTTACCTTTCAATATTGGGCACAAGGTATATTGGACAATTAAAAAGCTTAATTTTGATCTTCAAGTAGTCGGAGAAAAACGCCTTTTGTAACTCAATGAGATGGATGAATTTCGTCACGAAGCATATGAGAGTGCAAGAATTTACAAAGAAAATATGAAACGATGACATGATCAGAAAATCATAAGGAGAAGTTTTGAGCTTGGCCAACATGTTCTTCTATACAATTCTTGTTTGAGGTTATTTCTAGGAAAGTTGAAATCTTGTTGTCTGAAACTTTCATTGTGATGAAAGTATATCATCATAGAGCAATAGAGGTGGCTGATGATAAATCAACCTTCAAAGTGAATGGGCAATAATTAAAGAACTATTGGGGTGACGATTTTGATCGATAAAGGTCCTCAATCACACTTATTGATGCACTTTGAATCAGAGACAGTCAAGTCAAAGACTATAAATCAAGCACTTCTTGGGAGGCAACCCAAGCACTCTAACTTGGGTAGACTTACACTTATAAATCAAGCGTTGAGTAGGTGGTTTGATTTGCATATAGGGTAAATATACCCCTATAAGTTATATGTAGCCAGGATTAGAGTACGAACTTAATGAATCTTTCTTTAATTTAATTTTCATAGACACACAGTAAGTTAATTGGGAGAGATATTTTTATGAAAAACTCGACAAAGACTTGTAAATAATTTAAGACTTTAGGTTATCAACTGAATCCATTAAGCTAAATTAAGAGAGAAAGACAATAATTAGATGAAATATTGAGGGACATCATAATCTTAGGTTTAAAAGTCAATCAAATAAAAAAAAGTAATTTTGCTAAGTAAATTTAGATTAGTTTTAGTTTTTTAAGTTAGATTTTATTTTGCTTTTAATTTTAGAGTTTGGATAAAATTAGGGTGTGTAATTTTAGTGATTAATAGTGAGAATTAACTCAATTCCCTGTGGGATTGACACTCTACTTATCATTATATTATCTTTGCGATAAGTATACTTGCATGGGTAGTAAATTGAATAACAGATCACAACTTCATTAATTGAGTTTATTATTGTCCAGTATCATCTATGGATGGTCCAAACCTTCTTAGAGTGTATTGTGTTCGCAATAATTGTAATAGTTGTAATATATAGCCTAAGGAATGGTTTTGCATGGGCTTTGGCTAGTATATAGTGTCAGCTACGTAAAGAACATTTGCACAAACAAATATAATTGGAGCCTCAATCCCATATGTACATTATAATGAGTTGTTTTTTTTTTGGTTAAGTTTTTATTTATAAGAAATAAATACTTTTATATTTGTAAAATAATAAAAATTATTTTTTACTAATAGATGTAGTAAGGTTTTGAGAGGCTATGTGCTTGGATATGGGATTGTGATTTAGTTCTACGTCATACTATTTTACTACAAAAAAGGCCTTGGGAGTTTGGAAAAGTATATTGCTTTACTCAATTTTAATCTAACCAATTATTCACTAGGTAATGAAGTTAATCAATTTTTGCTTTATAATGAAATTTTAAGATGGAAAACATTTTCCTTTATTTTGTTAGGAGTTAAGATCATTCTAATTTTTTATTTTTAATTGTAGATTCAAAACTTTCAACAACAGGTTCTAACTAACATGCATAAATGGTGGCTGACCCTTTTTGAGCCCAATAATGGGACTTTTTGGCTAAGCCTTGCGATGTGTTGTCACATCCCAATTCTAAGGACATGACTGATGTAAGGGTCTAATGGATAGGGACCACTCGACCCAAGTAAGCCCTAGTAATAATGGATAGAATCAAACAACAAAACATAATGCCACAAGACGTATCTCTATGCATATGTATGTATGTCTACATATATCTCATGCTTAACATTCATAACATAAATAAGTTTTAAAACAGATAAAGTTATACGCCATCTCGGTAAAGTATGTAAACTTATTACAAAGAATAAAACAAAGTATGATAGACCCAACAAGCAGACAAGCATAACCAAAATAGACAACGAAGTATGAGCTAAAAAAAGGGTGATGTTTACTAGATGCCTCATCGACCACTTACCATATAATAGACGTAGCTTTTTCAAAAGGACAATTAGCCAAGTAATCTATTGATCTAAAACAAACAAATGCAACTTGTGTGTGTGAGTATAAAAACTCTATGAGTAAATATAGGGATGGGTAACAAGCTAAATAAAAGAGTATTTATACAAAACACATTGTAAAAAATGTGAACATAATTTCAAACCTCAAATCTTTCTCATATTTCACACCCAAGTGTTATCAAACTTGATTTAGAAAGTTTTAACTATAAACTAAATCTTTGATAAGTTTAGTTTGGAATAACAACTTCAAAAACATCTCAAAAATCCTTTTAAAGAATGAAAATTTCAAAAATAAGTCATAAGTATCGATATCTCATTTAAGGGTATCTACACTTATCAAATAGAATGACTTCCAAGGCATTTTGGACACAAGATATCAATACTTACACGGAAAGTATTGGTACTTTTGACACAAAATAGAGCTTACTAGCTTTCAAGAAAGTATTGACACTATTAACACCTAATGCATTTATGAGTATTTCCTTGGGCTGGTATTGATACTTCATGCTAGAAGTATCAATACTTCTTTTATAAAATTCCAAATTTCAGTCTCTAATGGTTCCTTTGGACCTTAAGCAAAGTATAACAAACTTTCCTTTATCAAAATCATCAAAATTTAGAAATAATTCAAATCATAAACATAATTAATTATAGATTTAACAAATCAACATACAGAACTGATATAACAACTTCCAATTGGATTTCCAAGTCATGAAATTGACATTCAAAGTTATTAAACTTCATAGAGCAACACAGAGCATTTGTGGAGCACTAACTTAAGAAAGACAGACTAAAACAGAGGATAATGGTATAGTCCCCACTATTTGGATATTACAGAGGGTGTCATAACACCAATATAGTCTAGTGCATATAGCCATCAATTTTAAAACTGATTAAAGAATAATGGTACAGTCCCCACTATTTGGACATTATAGAAGGTCTTATTATACTAATATAGTTTGATGCATATAGTCACCGACATCAGAATAGAACAGATCGTTGTTGTAGAACCTCGATTAACGTATAAGGGAAAACTAGGAAATTCACTTGGTGAGCTCATGAAAAACTCCTTACTGACCCAAATACTTTTAGAATCACCCTTAAACTTACTTATATGAGTGAGAAAAGGCATTCGGAGGGTGAGGAAACTAGAAACTTAGCAAAAGAAGGCCAATTTTATAATTTGTCCCAGAAAGATCAACCCTCCACAAGTTTTTAGGCCAACCTTGGCTAATTCGTCCATTTCACTCTCTTTAAGCTCTTTCACTTTTCTATCTTCTCTTCAACTTGAACTCTTTCACTCCTTTCACGCCTTAATTCCCTCTCAAGTTAGGCTAACTGAAGCACTAGTAATTGAATCTAAGGTGAGTTATGACTTTTCAAGCTTTGGATTAAACTAGTTTTATTTCTAACTTTATATCTCTATAATTTCAGCTTGGTTTCTTTATTTGATATAAAGATTTCAGTGCGAATTCTCCCCAATAGGCTCACCAAGGTGAGGACCCCCCTTAGTTTGTGAATTTGATGGTTGGAAGATAGTGATATTGAGTTGAATAAGGTTGAAGGAACTAGTAAGAATTTTAGTCGGCTAGTTCTAAATGAAAAAAGTTAAGAGGAATTCATGTGGAATGTGGTTGTTTTAGGTTACATTGACGCTCCAAGGATCAATTTGGAGCAACTTGTGTTGAGTTAATTGTCTGTATCAAAAGGAGGCATTAGAGGTGAGTGAATTGCATTTAAACTGTTTTTCTATGCAAATGTGTATAAACAATGTTTTACACGCACACTAGAATTCATGTTTCAATGTTGAGTTCCAAATTAAGATTTGTGATGAAATTGTTCATTGAACATGTTTTGGTATTATTATATATATGTATAAATATACTTACTATATGGTATTCAAAAATGCATAGGGAATAAGCCTTTTAAGGATTTCCTAGAGAAAGTGATGACTTTCATGGAAATGTTATGTGAGTCACACAGTGGCTATACTTGAACTGTTATTGGCTTGTATAAATGAATGAATGAGCTTGATGCTTGACTTTGATATGTAAAACCTTGGAATAAGGTTTGTTTTGGTGGGAATTAGCCTTCAAGTGAGGATGTATATTGAAAATATATGGACAAATGGTACATAATGGAGGTGAATGAGTTCACCTATTTGACTATGATATAGTATATGAATAGAGCATAATGCATGATGCTTATCTATGTGTACTAAGTGGGACACATGATTGATACTTATCTAGCAAGGCTTGGTGCTAAACATGTGCAGTGAGTAAAAGAAAGAGAGAGAGCTGGAACAATTACATTTGTATTTTCTGAAAATCAAGTCAAGCTTAAAATCCTTCAAAAATGGTGTCTTCAAGAGAAAGAAAGCAGGAGAAGGTTTAAAAATGCTAAAAATGGTAATGAATGGCGGAATAGGGCTTAAAAGGGTTTAAAGTAGCTTATTTAGGCAATTTTTAGGTACGAAAACTTTGTTTTATCTTTTTTATTTTTGTGAAAATAGTGACAAAAATCGATACTTTTGTTCTAGGTTTCAAGTTTCAATACTTATTCATCGAGTATCAATACTTGTTCTTCAAAATCCTTTTTAAAAGCTTTCTAGGCAACAAGTATTGATACCTCCTTCATGAGAATCGATACTTCTGCTCCAGAATGTTAAAATTAACTTGGAAACTTACCCATTTTGACTCGTCTCTCTTTAACACTTACCAAATCTCTTTAGTACTTAAAAAATAATGTTTTTTTCCAAGTTAAAAACACTAGATTGTTAGGAATTTGAGAATATGGTGCCCTGTAAAGCAAGTTATATTCTCATGTGTAATTTCATTTAATTTATTGGTAATGAAAGGATATTTTGATAATAAGATGAAGAGTTTGTTTTAAGTAAGCATTCATTATCTAGTTATTAAGGTACCTTGATTCTATTAAGATATTAAAATACATTTATATAAAGAGTCATACATAAGAGACATGTATTTTAATTGAATCTAAAAATTATTCACAACCATATAATAAAGCTGGTCACTTTATTGTATTAAGGTTGTATTGTCTAGATTACTTCCAATGAAACGAATGTAATTCACTTTAAGGGAATGATGAGTCTCAAATCATTCGAATGGTTAACTTCAAGTACTGACACTATAACATGAACTGGAATTATGTGAGAATCAAATTTAAGTTTAACCGTTACTTAAATCTAGATGTCACACTTATACATTTGCTTATAGTAGAATCGAAATCCTAATGGATAGTGGACTCATGTTTTATCTCCTTATAATCTTGGATATACCATAAGCATGATCATCATAAAGCATTCATTTAGACTCCGTATGTTGAGATTATAATTAAGGTGAACATCCGAGAACATATATCCAAATAGTGGAGTTCATAATATTAACATCACTTCTAATAATTTTAGGAAGATGGGTGATTAATTTGGGCTTGGTAGATTGATGAATTAGCTATCCATCACATCTTGATACTCAAAAGATTAGATCTAGAGTATTCAATCACTAATTGGATGAAATCTGAAGCTAAGGGACAAAATTGACGTAAAGGGTAAAACGGTAATTTTATCTTTTGTCATTAGATGGTTATGATGGTTCACAATATAAGGTTTACAATTGGACAACTAATAACTAATATCAAGTATTGACTCATTTCTTGTAATCATAGTTAATCCAAGAGTGCAACCATGAATCTATGGTAGAGTGATTTCATGGTTAATAAGCTTGAATTATCTTAATGATATTAAAAATAATTCTAACTTTATTGGAGTTTGGAATGTCTATTTCCAAATAGATTCCCCACTTAGCTTCGTAGAATTCAAATTATTTAATTTGGAATGCATGTTTTATTTGATTAATTAAATTATGTACAAAAATGACAACTTTTACATGTTTGTCTTAATTTAGACAAGAAAACATGTTTTGTCTTAAATTAGATAAGAAAACATGTTTTGTTTTAATTTAGACAAGAAAACATGTTTAGAAAACATGTTTTGTCTTTATTTAGACAAGAAAACATGTTTTGTCTTAATTAAAGATAAGAGTTGTCTTAAATTAAGATAATGGTAGGAGGATTCTTGCAAAATGAATTTAGACATCCATGTTAATAAAAAGAGACTCCATGTTTAACTAGTACTCCTTTATTTATTATTAATTCTTTTTAAATAAAAATGGATAATAATAAAATAAAAGTTATTATTCAACAAGGAGTTTTATTTTATCAAGAACTCTAAATAATGATTAAATAATTAAATTATTTATTGTTTAATTTTAATTTTGATAGTTATGGAGCATATTTAATGCATCCATAACTCTAAATGGACGATCAAGATTGATTCAAACGTATGATAACTCTATTATATAGAGTTATTTTGATACATTTTGGTGGCTTAAGTAGTTAGATCTTTCAGATTTTAGGTTCAGATCGTAACATTTTAGGTGTTTTTCTAGTTTAGGTTTGATTATATGTTGAGTAGCTAATTTAAGTCATTTTAGTTAAATTTTATGTTATTTTGTTTTAAATTACTTTAAGAGTAGCTATTGCTATTTTCTCTTATTGCTTTTGTAGGAATTTGATGAAAAAGACTCAGTTGATGAAAATCAGTGCAAGTATGGTGATGGCTTCATTTATATGTTTCAGTATTTTGACCATATCTCTCTATACAAAACTCCAAATGAGGTGATTCTTAGATCACTAGAATTCTCAAAAGAAGGGATATAACGTTTATGTTTACCAATTTGCCAAGTTCTAATCAGATCGTGGTCAAGATATTTGTCTAACTCGAAGCACTGCAATAGTATGCATGGACTGAATAATGAGGTATTTGGAGTATATCTTTCAATCCAAAAGTTCAATTGATGTGATTCTTGATCCATTGCAAAGCTAAGAGATAGGACTAAAACTTTTATGTTTACCACTTTGTCCAATTCAGAACATATTAGGGTGAAACTCATGTTTTAAGCTGATAGACTGCCATTGCGCTGGGAGAACAAGGCTGCAGCTTTGATGAAAGGAAGCACACATACAATTTTCCAGAGAGCTCAGCACTGCAGCGTTGGAGAAGTAGCACCGCAGCGTTGGGCAATTTTTAAAAAATAAAAAGAGTTAACGGGATTTTGGAAATTAAATTTTTTGGAGCCTTTTTAAGAAACCTTTATTAGAGATTTTAAGGGGGAGGCAACAAGCAACTATTCTAGAGATTTAGAGCCAAGAACAAAGCAAGAAAATAAGAGAATTGGAGGGAGAATCAAGATCATAAAGCTTCAATTATTAGTTTTCTCTTTCTACTTTTGTGTTTTTCTTATTTTCTTTGACTTTGATTAATGGCTAATTTTCTTTGGATGAAGTTAGCTAAATATGTTTTTCTAGGATTGCAATTAAACTCACATGTAATCTAAACCTTTAATCTCTTTTTTTCTTATCTTTAATGGGATTTGAATTGTTTATTCCAATTTGTTCTTAATGCTTTTAATTGACTGATCATCAATTAAACTGATTTAGGAACCTAAACAAACTTGAAAAATGGAGTTTACTGTAGACTAAAATTGGGATAGCATATGGTCATATTAATTAATTTGCGTATAGGATAGGGATATACCTATAGGCTTCATGTAGCTAGATTAGAGCTTGAACGTAATGAGTCTATTTTAACTTCAACTCACATAGGGATATAGTATTTTGGTTAAAATAGATATTTTTATAAGATGAGTCGGGAGACCTTTACAAATAATTAAGGACTCTAGGTTAGCAATTTAACCCATTGAAATAAGTTAAGAAAAAGAGTTAAGATTTAGATGAAGTGTGAGGAACATTTAATCCTAGGCTTATTTGATTTGCTGTTTACCCAATTATCTTGTTGCTTTAATTTTTAATTAAATTAGTTTTAGTTGAGTAATTTAGTTTAATTAGAATTCAGATTTTAATTATTCGAATAAAATTAAATAGTTCTAATTTTAGTACTTAGTAAAATTTTAGATCAATTCTCTTTGGAGTCGATACTCTGCTTGTTTATATACTATATATTCGATACATATACTTGATACTTTTCAAAACATTTAACCACATGTTTATAATTAAAGTAAGCTCTAATTGTGAAAAAACTTTCTATCTCATCACTTTTTTACCATAATACTATAAAAATATCAATATTTATCAATTGTGTTAGACATCCAAAACTTATACTTATGTGTATTTATCAAATGATGATCATTGAAATATTTTTTATCATAACTATTAGTAAGATTTATTCAATTTATAAATAAAAAATTTAATTGCATTGAATGATTTCATTAAAAAATATTTTTTAATTTTAATATTAAAAAATTTAAAAAATTTAAGTTAAATATTAATATATTTTAATTTTTTAATATTTTAAGTTAAATATTAATATTCATCAAACCCATATTCGTAGACTTACTTAAGAGTTTTTTTTTTCCTTGTAAAATGTCTTTTTGTAGTCAATGATTGTTTGTTTTATTGACTCGTAAAATGTTTTACATTTAGAATAAAATTTTCGTCTTTCAAATAAGTCTTGAAAACATTTTATAAGAAATATTTTAAGTGAAAACAAATGAACTCTAAATCTAAAATAAAAAACTAAACCATGATAGTACAAAAATCATTGGAAGTCAAAAAGTTAACGAACCAACGACTAAGACTCCATGATAGTACATCACCACTTAAAAAATGGACGTACTTTCATCATCTTGTCAAAGCTAAATTGAGATTCATGAAGTAGCGTGTTGGAAGGGTTAAAGTAAATAACCCTTCTCATAAGCTTAATTCAAAGATACCCCTTCATATAATTTTAATTATTTTTACCCAATTTTTGGCATGACTTGACAACAATTTCCTTTAAACAATTTCAGACAAATTAAATGGTTTCTATTTGCCATCTAGGAAAAAAGTCCAATAGTCAATCCCCATTTCTCTCTTTTACCGAATACTGTCTATTTATCCAACTTTTGTCGCCATTCCAAAGAGCAGAGATGACATCAAAGTATGTGTTTTGAATTTTGGATTTATTGGTTTATATTCATAGAATAGAACCCCAAAGTTGAGGGATTGAAATTGATTAAACATATCTATAAATTAGAACAATGTATGACTTCAGTAACTTAAACCTGACTTCGAGCAAGTAAATCAATTAGTTATTAAGCATTGCAAGACTGGTTTTTAGGCATTACGAGAGTGGTTTTTAAGCATTTCAAGATTTGCTTTAAGGCATTAAGTGAAAGGTTTTAGGTATTGCTTGACTAGTTTTTAGGTAATGCGTGACCGATTTTATGCATTGCATGATTAGGTTGTAGGCATGGCGTGATTGCTTTAAGGAATTGCTTGGCATAGGCATTGTGAGATTACCTTTTGAGCATTGCATGACTTAATTATTCAGTGTCTAGTTTTGAGTTATTGCATGACTGTTTGATAAGGCTTTGCGTGACTGACTTTAAGGCATTGTGTGACTGACTTTTAGGCATTGCACATCTAGTTTTGAGGCATTGTGGGACTTAGGTATTGCGTGACTAGTTTTTTAGGCATTGTGTGACTCATTTTTTGGCATTACGTGGATTTTATTAGGCATTGCGTAATACGTTTTTGATAAATTGATTGATTGTGACACTTATTTTCATTAAATTTTAGTGACCTACCAATGTGAAGCATATGATTACATATGGTGGTAATTGGGTTGATGACACTTACAAAAGTGGTGAGACATGAGTGAGGGGTATTAGGAGTGATTTGTCGTTTTTAGGACTGATGAAGTGAGTTTAAGATGTTGTTGAGGTAAACTGATGGAATCATGAAATTAAGCTACATGCATTGCTAAGTTATGTTGTAGGGGTTTCACACCCAGTAATCAAGGACGATGAAGATGTAGCAACTATTCTAGGAGATGTGAGGGCAGTTGTAGTGTTTGTGACCGTTAAGGAACGACATAAAAATGTTATGCCACATGAACAAGCTATCTAACATAATAATGACCTAAATTAGATTTGTACTGCTTTGGACATACCACACCATGCAGTCCCTAACTAACAACAATAGTAATCACCATCAACATATGAACATGAGTATGAGCAGCCTGATAGACACATGAGGTGTCTGCAAATGCTATTTGCACAATTCTGATCAGAATGTGCATCGAACCAATTGCTTCGTTCTTGCCAACAAATGCAATCGTTGCTTATGACTGCAGTGGGTCCATTGTTATTCTCAAATGACATTGTGACGGCTGTAAGTGATGACGATGCATCTGATGAGATGCATGATGACTGTGTAGAGGATGACACTTTTGATTGGAATGATGACTATTATGTTGGCAAGCATGATAACTATTTAGAAGAGTACAGGGGCTAAGACAATGACATTCTTGATTGTAGTCACACAGATGGCAGTACAAAACACACCACAACTATTGTCTTAAAAGATGTTGAGTGCAATGACCTTATTTACAACAACCCCATCTCTAGTGATAACAAGATTCGTTCGCCCAATGATAGTGATCAGGAAAGGGTAAATGCAGGGGTATCTCGTTAATGAATTATTCCGAGTGCAGATATGATCTCCAAATAGTTGGCATTGGGGAGTCTAGATTAAGTGATGATTGCTTATACCTAGAAAAAGTGTTTCCCTCAAAGGTTGAATTGAAACGAGCTTTGAACATATTGCCACTAAAAGAGCATTTCTAGCTTAGAGTTAAAAAGTCATGTCATGCTCGTTTTGAGGTTGCTTATAAGGACAAGGCATGTAAGTTCACTGTGCATGCAACAAAGTTTCCTAATGGAGATTATTGGCAAGTTCGCACATTCCATAAGTTACACATATGTACTGTTAATGGTTTGTAAGGTGGGTACCAAACAACGAACATGGGGTTAATCGGTAAGCTAATGTCCCCCAGCTTGCAAGGAAATAATGTAACACCATTGAGACCTAAGGAAATAATAGAAGAGATGAATCACAAATGGGGATTGCAATGCTTGTATGGTAAGGCCTGACAAGGGAAAAAGTATGCAAAGAGTCTTGTTTTTGGTCCCCCATAGGAGTCATTCCAACTTCTACCCTCATATTTCCATATGTTGGAATGTGAATATCCTGGTACGGTCACAATTACGGCTACTGATCAGGCACAACCATTCAAATTGTTTTTGGGATGCAAGGCATGTATCCGGGGGTTTAGGGTTGTAATGTGGCCTGTAGTTGCTCCCGATGCCACACATCTAAAAGGCAAATTCAAGGGTATTCTGTTTGTTATTGTTTGTAAAGATGCGAATGAGCATATATTCGGTTGCATTTAGCATTGGGCACGTTGAGGATAAAGAGTCGTGGTCTTGGTTTTTTACCCAATTGCATCGTGCGATTAGTTATTTTAAAAATGCAATGTTCATTTTTTATTAGCATCTGGGCATTAAGAATGCAGTGGGTGTTGTCGATATTGCACGCGTAAGTATATGTATCAAACAAGTACTATAGACAGTAAGTCCAGATTATCGTTCCCACAAGGATTTGTTTCTAAAGTTTCACTAAGTACTAAATTATAAAACAAATTAATCTTATTTAAGAAATCTAAAAATTAAAGAAAAACTAATTAAAAACAATTAAATATCAACACTAAATAAAATAACAAACTAAATAAGTTGAGAAAAGCAGTATATGAAAGACCTAGGATTATGGGTTCATTCAGCATTTCATCTGATACCAGCTTTTCTTATTATTTATCTTTCCTTGGTAGTTTTACTAACCTAGAATCCAAAGCTATGGACAAGTCTTTGTTAAGTTGCTTGTACAAATATCTAACTTAATTAGTTCACTATATGTCTATAGGAATCAATTAAATTAAGTTCATTAAGCAGGTGTCCTAACGCGGCTATGTATGGCAATTGGCGTATGTCTACCCAAATCGCGAATAAGATCACCTAAGTGACGTGAACATACACTATTCAAACCTTAGTCCAATCTAAAATCTCTTTGTCGAGTCTCAGTTAGATTCACAAATCAGTTAATTGTTGACCAGACAATCAAAAGCATTAAGAACAGATTTGAATAAGCAAAAGTACACCCATTCATAATAAATAAAAAAGAAACAAATATTCATATTATATGTTGAAATCTACCACAATCCTAGAATGGTAATTTAGCTCATAATATCTAATAAAAACAATATCTAAAGAAATTTAGCCATGAATTCAAGTCAAAGAAAATAAGAAAAATACAAAAGTAGAGAAAGAAACTAATTCTTGAAGCTTTGCAATTTCAATTCTCTCTTAAATTCTTTTGTTTTCTTGCTTTGTTCTTGACTCCAAATCTCCAAAACAGCTGCTTGCTACCTCCTCCTTTAAACCTCTGAAAAAGGTCCCTTAAATAGGCTCCAAGTAACCTAATTTCCAAAATCTTGTCAAATTTTTATTTTTGGAAACTCGGGGTAGTGCCATGGCAATGATTTCTTGGTGCCATGTTCTCAAGTTTTTGTATGATGCGCCCATATTGACCAGTGCCACGGCCACAAATTTCTAGCGTTGCGGCAGTGGTTCCTTTAATGCCACGACTTCAGTCACCCTGTTGCCTTGTGTAGAATTGCATCTATCGAGCATCGTCCAACGTAATTTTCACCTTGATATGATCCGAACTGGGAAAATTGGTAAACATAAAAGTTTTATCCCTGTCTCTTAAGTTTCTAATGGCTAGAGAATCAAGTCAATTGGACCTCTGGAGTGAAAGATATGCTCCAAATACCACATCATGTTGAGTCCATGCATACTACTATAGTGCTTGGACTTAGACAATATTTTGATCACTATTCGATTAGAACTGGGCAAATTGGTAAACATAAACATTGCAGCCCTTCTCTCAGCGTTATAGTGGTCCAAGAATCAATTTATTTGGAGTTTTGTATAGAGAGATATGATCAAAATACCAAAATATATACAAATAAAGTCATCACCATACTTGCTCAGATTTTCATCAAATGAGCCTTTTTTATCAAATTTCCTACAAAATAAATAAAAGAAACCAACAATAACTACTCTTAAAGTAATTTAAAACAAAACATAAAATTTCATTAAAATAACTTAATTTAACTACTCAACATGTAATCAAACTTAAACTAAAAAAACATGTAAAATGTTACGATCTGAACCTACAATCTCAAAAGTCCAACTACTTAAGCCCACAAAATGTATCCAAATAACTCTATATAATAGAGTTATCAATGGGAAAAGTGTACCATGATGTGCGCCACGATCTTTGCAATTACCTCTTGGGAAAAAATGTTAAAAACAGGTTCAAGCGTTAAGACGTTGCAGTGATTTTCACCCTTACATCCAACTGCTACAGCAAGGTCAATTTCAATAGACATATGAATAAACTAAATCAAATTTTACAATGATGCTTATGATAACTCTATTATAAAGAGTTATTGTAACACATTTTGGGGGTTTAAGTAGCTAGATCTTTGAGGTTTTAGGTCAGGATTTTAGCATTTTGGGTGTTTTTCTAGTTTATGTTTGATTACATGTTGAGTAGTTAATTTAAATTAGTTTAGTTTAGTTTTATTTTATTTTGTTTTAAATTACTTTAAGAGTAGTTATTGCTAATTTCTCTTATCGCTTTTGTAGGAAATTTGATGAAAAAGGCTCATTAGATGAAAATCTATGCAAGTATGGTGATACGTTCATTTGTATATGTTTTAGTATTTTGACCATATATCTCTATACAGAACTCCAAATGAGGTGATTCTTAGATCACTAGAATTATGAGAGGAAGGTATAGAACTTTTATGTTTACTACTTTGCCCAGCCCGAATTGGATTATGGTCAAAATATTTTTCTAATTTGGAGCATTGTAGTAGTATGCATGGACTAAACATGATGTGGTATTTGGAGCATATCCTTCACTCCAAAAGTCCAATTGATGTGAATATTGATCCATTGGAAAATTAAGAGATAGGGATAAAACTTTCATGTTTACCACTTTTTCCAGTTTGGATCATATCAAGGTGAAAATAGCATTGGAACATGCTCAACTGCTGTAGTTCTACAATAGGCAACAGATGGAGGAAGGACGCGGCCTTGAGTTACTCAAGGCTGTAGCACTGAGGAATCGAAGGCCGCAATGCTAAGGAGAACAAGGCTGCAGCACTGATGAAAGGAAGCACACCATACATTTTTCTGAGGCTAAAGCGCAGCCACGCTACTGTGACAAAAATTCAACGTCGCGACACATGATGATTTTTCAAAAATAAAAATTTGACGAGATTTTGGAAATTAGGTTACTTGGAGCCTATTTAAGGGACCTTTTTGAGGGGTTTTAATGGGGAGGCAACAAGCAACTACTCTAAAGAAAAGGAGCTAAAAAAAAAGCAAGAACACAAAAGAATTTGAGAGAGAATTGAAATTGCAAAGGTTCAACATTGAGTTTCTTTCTTTATTTTTGTGTTTCTCTTATCTTCATTGACATGGATTTATGGTTAAATTTCTTTAGATATTGTTTTTATTATATATTATGAACTAAATTATTTTTCTAGAATTGTGGTGGATTTCAACATGTAGTTTGAGTATTTGTTTCTCTTTTATTTACTATGAATAGGCATAGTTTTTTCTTATTCGAATATGCTCTTAATGCTTTTGATTGTCTGGTCAACAATTAACTGATTTGTAATTCTAATTAAGACTCGATAGAGAGATTTTAAATTGGACTAAGGTTTGAATAGTGTATATTTATGTCACTTAGGTGATCTGATTCGCGATTCGGGTAGACATATGCCAATTGCCATACATAGCCAAATTAGAACACTAGCTTAATGAACTTTATTTAATTGATTCCTATAGACATATAGTGACTTAATTAAGTTAGGTATTTATGCAACCATCTTAATGGAGACTTGTACATAGCTTTGACTTTTAGGTTAGTAAAACCACCCATGAATGTAAATAATAAAAGAATCTAGTATAAGATGAAGTGTCGTATCAGATGAAGTGTCGAATGAATCGATGGTCTTAAGTTTTAGTCTATTGCCTTCTTCAAGTAATTTTAATTTCTATTAGTTAACTTAGTGCTTGTTTTAATTTTATTTTAATTAATATTTTGAAAAATTTAGTTACTTAAATAAGATTAATTTGTCTTAAATTTTAGTAATTAGCAAAGATTTAGGAACAAATCTCCATAGGAATGATACTTTGCTTCATCACTATATTACTTGTTCGATACGCAAACTTGCATGTGCAAAATCGACAATAGTTTATGATATGACCGTCTTATGAAATTACGCCCTGAGAGATGGGCACGTGCACTGTCACCAATAAGATGCTACAAACTCATAACATCGAACATTGTAGAGTGTATTAACTTGTGTTTGAGGTAGGCAAGAAAAATGCCGATCACCGTCTTGATCGAGTGCATTAGAGGCATGTTCCAGCGTTAGTTCCATGAATGAAACAAGGAAGGCCTCAATTTAATCATGCCCCTTAGCCCTTGGGCTACTAATCTGTTTAACACACGGTTCAATGAAGCATGTCACTTTTTTACACAAGTAATCAATCGAGTGGAGTTCCAAATTATTGACAGGAGTAAAGACAAAGTAGTCAACTAGTCCACCAAGACGTATTCATGTGGGGAGTTCCAAACTGATATACTCCCCTACAACCATGCCATGGTAGCAATAAGGTATGAATATCCATGTTTCTTCTTTGCTTTGTAAGGAATTGAACTTTTACATGGTTCCTCAACTGTGAGTTCATTGCCTTTGTAATAATTATAAAAATACAGCCATTGAATTCTACTCAGACTATTACAAGACTTGGTCTTAGGTGGAGGGTTATGTTGTTCTTATTCACCCGGTTAGGCATCCTAGTGATTGGGACATGCCCCTTGATGTGAAACAAATTGTCATTTTGCCACCACCTTGGCGAGGTTAAGTGGGAAGACCTAAGAGGAAAAGGATTCCATCGATTGGGGAAAGTAGTCGATGATGGAGATGTTCACAATGCAAGAGCTATGATTGTAATAGACAAAATTGACCCAATGTCATTTATAGTTCCATTGACAAAGCTGGGACTATCTTCTAGTTAGTTGGCACTTCAACGACGATAATGATCGAAAGCATGTTCAACTTGTAGACAACTTGAGCACACATGAAACCACTATCCAATGCGAATGACAAACTCTAAGAATGTATGAGGTATCATAGACAAAAACAGTGACTCCAGAAAATGAAGTGTTGGCATGGTCTTGGTTGTAGTTGAGAGATGTGTGAAAGAGGAAATTTGGACGTTAAGTGCTGCTATCTATTGATATATTCAATTCAGGACTTATTTTTTAAATCCTCGATGGCTATCTATTGATAGATTCCATGTATCTATCAATAGACGTGTGTCAAGGTCAAGTAACATGGTTCCCGATTGTTTATCTATCGATGGATCTTGATATCTATCGATAGATGCATGGCACAGTCCAGTAACATGGTTACCCTATTGGCTATCTATTAATAGATGCGGTTTATCTATTGATAGATGTATGCCACGATCTTATAACATGGTTCCCAATTGGTTATCTATTGATAGATTCTGTAGATCTATCGACAGATGTATGCCATGGTCACGTAACATGGTTCCCGGTTGGCTATTTATTGATAGATCTTGGTATTTATTGAGTTTTCGGGCCTCTTTGCTTAAGTCACGCAATGCCTAAGTTGAAATACCCCATACTTTGATATGGTGATAAATAAAGTTGATCGAATGCAGATTGAGGTCAATTAAAATGTTTAGAAGTGATAAAAGACGAAAGGAGTAGTTTAGGATAAAATATTTCGCAAGTGAGAAAATAAAAATAATTTTATCGGAGGAGAATTTGTGAGATAAAAGGCGATTTGGAAGTCAAGTGAGGCATAATAAGGTATTTTGGGTACCAAAGAGACAAGATAAAATTTTTAGAATAAAATAATATTTTATTAATAAAATAATATTAAAATATTAATATTTAGTCGGATATCGAAATCAGTCATGAAGAAGGATCATATGGTTGATCCAAGTGGGGGAAAAGATGACAAGCCCGACTCTATAAAAATATTTGTCATGACATACATGTGATGGATAGCATGTTTGCATGCTAAGAGAGTCTCGAAAAACTTACAAAAATCGGTATTGTACCTAGACGTACAACAAAGTTGATTTAAGCCTCGAACTAGATCAAATAGAGAATTCACGATGAAATTAAGAATTTTACAGTCCCAGAATGGTTTAATATGGTGATTTGGAGTTCGAGGATCAATTTGGTGTCAAATCGAAATTTTCGCTATCTAGGGGCAAAATGGTCATTTGCCACTTGGGGACAAAATGAAAATTTTTGAAAAGATTTTTTTGGCCCCATTTGACTTATTGGAGTATAATTTGACTTATTGGACTAAGATTTAAGGTTTAGAAGTGAAAAATTTTAATTTCGATATAATTTGGAGTAAAAGGGTAAAATGGTAATTTTGCCACCCGAGGGGTAAAATTGTAATTTTTCACCACCAGGACATTTTCCAGCATATGGTCTTCCTTTATTCTCATTTTGACCATTGACTAATTGTGTGGTGGAGATAAAAAGGATTAAAATTTTTAAAGTTTTAAAAACGGGCCAATGACATGATGTCACGTGTCATGCCTTTATTAATTTATTATTTTCCTTTTTAAAAGGCACAAAAATCAGATCATCTTCCACCCCATGGCCGGCCAAACCAGCAAGAAGAGAGAGAAAATAAAAACAAAACCCTAGAGAGAAAAAAATCAAAGAAAAAGTGTGAATTTTCAAGGAAATTAAGTGAAAAAGGTGAGATTTTTCTATTAAGCTTGAGTTTTCTTATTCCCAAGCATTTTTCTTTATTTTCCATGATTAAATTACATGTTTTCATGATGAATTCAATTCTGAAAAAATGGGTTAGGAGAGAGAAAGTTGTTGGATTTATTTGATTTTAATTTATGTTAGTGTTTTTAGTTAGTTTAGCATATTTAGAAACAAAACAACAAGAAAAGAATTTATTTTCTCCCCCAACCATTAATGGCTGAATTTACCATGTAGTGAGTGAGGATGAGTTTGATTTTATTCTAGGAGAATTGGTTAAGGAATAATGAATTATGAGCCTAGAAAAATAATG
>NC_030858.1:26554789-26589887 GCF_000208745.1 Theobroma cacao
TTTAGATGGTATCTGTTTACTCACTGGGATTTTATAATCTCACCACCCTCATTTCCTCACATTTCAGGCTCAGGGAATTTCGTAGTTAGCTGACTTGAACAAGGACCTTCATTTGGACTCGAATCGGTAAAAGCTGTAGGTTTTCAGCTTCCGATGCATTTTGGATAGATATGGGCCCACGTGTCACTGTAAAAGAAATTTTATGCTTTGGTTATTTGCTTTATAGTATATATGAATATAATTATCTTTTACGCTATAAGAATTATGTACCGATAGTTTTATGAAAATTATTTTACAAGAAAATAATTTATTTTATTGAATATTTTTTTTATATTCAAATGGTCAAATTTTCACTTCAAATGAACGTTTTAGATACTTAATTTTTTTAAAAAAATCATTAAATATATATTTTCGGCTTACCTACTACATTTTTAGCAAGTTTCGAGGTTTTTGACAAAAATGACAAAAATGCTCCTGTGAGCAAAAAAAAAAATGTTATGTTATGATTTGAAAATGATTTGTAATCCTTCATATTTTGATTATTTGATAACTATTGCTCATCGGGGAAGTGCGAAAGCTGATACGAGAGCCTTGCGAGGTTTCGATCGACATTCGGGGTGAAGAATGTTTGTCGAGGCTTCACGGCGGTTGTCACGAGTTCGATGGGGAGTTCCGGGTCGTGACATCAGTCATGTAATGCCTATTAACCAGTAACGCAACACCCTGTCAACTAGTCATGCAATGCTTATAAAATTATTATGCAATGCCTTATCAGTTAGTTCACGTAATCACCATCAACACGATTCGATGAACGACACAAAGAGGCCTTCAATTTAACCATGCCCTTCAATAACAACTAGTCATGCCATGTTGAATATCAAGTCCCATAATGCCTCATATGGAGTCACACAATACTTAATATCCAATCACGAAATGCCTAATATCAAGTTCTGGTCATTAAAAACATCCCAAGTCACAAGAGAATTTTTGAAAAAATAAAAGAAAAAAGAAAAGAGAGGGAGAGAAGTGAAAACCACCCACTCAAAACATGGGGTAACCGGTTACAAAGCCACATCTAGAAAATCAAAACCCTAAACCCATATGTCCTTTAAAATTTATCATCCCTTTTTCTAGTTGTAAGTTTACTCGAGAAACTCGAAACCTCAAACATCATCGAAATCAATGGCCAAAACTTTTTGCACTAGCAAAGTTACTGACAAGGCTAAAGAAAAGAGTCTAGTAAAGGATTTTTCTACTTTACGACCCAAGATAAAGGGGAAAATGGCTTTTGATTTGCTAGTTTAAGGGGAAAGGGAAAGCTAGAAAAAAATGGGGCCAAAGACAAAAAGACCTACTGTAAAAAAAGCTATTCCCATAAAAAAAGGTAAGCTTTCAGCGTCACGATTTAGGAACCAAGCACATGCTGTTAGCATAAGTGAATAGAAAATGCCATTATATCATGTGAAAAATTTGTGGAGTAGGAAAGCTTTAATGAAATCATTTTGGTTAAGGCTGACTTATCTAGGTTCTTTGACAAGCTTAAAATTAAGAGTCTAAGTACCTTTAGAGATAGGTATTATAGCCTGACCTTTGTTAAGAGATTTTACTCCAGAGTAGCCTTGAATAAAGATGAGTTAGAAAATCCTAGTGATTTGTAGAGGATGGGTTGAATGAGTTATTGTGTCAAAAAGAATTTAAAGTGACAACTACTGATATTAAAAAGCTCTTGAGAATAGAGTTTTAAGTGGGAGAATTCTCAATTCCGCCAAGCTATGACCGTCACCCATGTGGGAGTTAGTGACAAGAAGAAAAGAAAAATACCCGTTAAAAGGTTATCCCGGTGATATGAAAAATGCACAACTTGTTGGTCCCAAAGATTGTGCGAAAGAGGGGATGAATAACACTTTTCGAATGTCACTAAAATTGGTTCCTAGTTGAAAGCTTGTGAGAGGAAGTTGATAAGAAAAGTTTGAAACTTGTTAAAGGAGTAATTTAGGAGTAAGTAGAACAAAGAAGTGAAGGAATGTGGACAATGCTCAACAATTAATAGTGGTTTTGTCTACTTGACCTACATCCACTACCTTGATCTTTCAATCAAGGATTTGCAAACTAATTCACTAAAATCATTGGAATTCCCAAGCTTCCACCAAGCTTTTACAATGGCTTTTCACATGCTTAACCACAGCCGTTAACAATAGTTTTTCTCGAAATCAACCAAAACCCAAAACTAAATTTTTTAGGCTAAGCTAAAACCTTCAACATTAACCAAGCTATCCGAAGTTTGATTTACCCTTAAGAGTGACTCACACACTCTAAGTTAGTAAGGAATACAAATATGAGGCTGTACCTATTATCACTAAGCCAATCTAAATGGTACAAAATGAGGTGTAGAACTCAATTACAAAGATTAGAGTGAAACACAAGTGGAAGTGAGAGAATTTTTGCTATTCTTGTTTCTTTCAAGCTCTTGGAAGCATCTCATACTCTTTTTAGCCATTGACGATGTTTTTTATACTTGAAAAAATCAGCTCTGATGGATTTGGACAGCTTCCGATTGTTAGAAACAGTTCAGGAACCAATCTAGTTGTTATTTTGTCGTCTAGGATTCAAATTTAATTTTCCTAGCAGTGAGCCTTTAACTAGTTAACTATAGGCTTTAGTCGTTTAAGTCTTCTCTGTCTTGTAGTTTGCTTCACATTGTTAATCGGTTAAAAAGGCTTTAACCAATTAATAGCTTACTGTTTACAAGCAACCAACCTTAGTAAGCTTTTTTTGTTTGATTGATTCTTCTTTTAATTTATTTATGCTGATATTCTTTCTATTTTAATCAGTCATAAAATTTGTTTAGCCACCCAAGACATCTTCAATTATTGTTCAAAAATTTGAATTATAGAGCTTCCTTTAGACCTTCACTTTTCAATTTTAGCTTATTAACTCCCTTGGTTAATCGATTAAAAGGCTTCTGTTTATGATTCATTTTATGGCCCTTATCCTGATGAGCTTTGGTGGTTGCTTTTGAATGATTATTCTATTTAGTAACTTATATTTTTATCCTGTACACTCAAGCAATACAGTTAGACGTTAATGAATGGGAATGTTTTGTCATCATCAAAAACTCATGGAATCAACAATCTCCCCCTTTTTTGATGATGACAAAACATTCCTTGATTAATAGTGCAATGTCTATATGCTTTTCTTTTAATAAACATGTTGAGGGATTGCTCCCTTTGAGTGTGTGCTCCACTTTAATGTGTGCATGATGTTTCAAATCATTTTATTTTCCATCTCTGTAGATTAACTAATTTCTATCTATTGTTTAGTCAAACAAAAATAGTAGAATCAATGCAGATAGCAAGTAACAATTTTGTAATATGTGACTTTCAATAAAAAATATCCTTGATTTTCTTAAGCACATACAAATATTCATGATTGTTAGCAATTTAATAACAAAAGATCATTAAGTGAGTAACAAAGGATCATCAACCACACAATAGTCAAGGCTTTCAACAAAGGCTTAACAAAATAAAATAACAAAATAACATCCATACTCTTAAACAAACCAAGCATTAACAAACTCTAAAACATTGCATTAGGTCTGAAGCACTGCATTACTACTCCTACCTACTCCTACTTTCTCCTCTCTTTTGTCATCAACAAAAAAGGTGACCTTTCAAAGAATTAAATTCAATAGGACTCAAAGGAAGGGGTGGATTCATTAATACCAAAGTGAATATTAATAGGCTTAGGAAATGATAAGGGTGATGATTCAATAAATAAGGAACCAGAGGATGAGGAGTTTGAGACTTGGAGAGGCTTTTGACTAGAGGGTTTAGCTAATGGTCTAGCTTTGGCAAGGGATTTATTTGTAGTCAACCTAGTAGACATTCTTCTTTTGAGGAACTTGGATTTGGTTGCCATGTTTTTCTTCCCTTTCCTAATAAGTTCAATTAGATCTTGTGCAGATGTAGATATTTTCCCCTTTCCTTTGTTAGTAGCTTTATTTCTTCCTGTGGTGTCAACTGAGCTAGTTGAAGTTTTACTAGGTGTTGGCATTTGTACTTTACCCTTTGCTATTGCTTTTTCAGCTTTTTCTTTTCTTACCATTTGATAAAACACATCCGTGATTAAAATTCCCTTAGAATTTGTTAGAGAGTTCTTGGTTTTCTCTGACTGTCACAACCCGGTACTCCCCTCGAGCCCGTGACAACCGTCGTGATGTCCCGATAGACATTCATCACTTGGAATGCCGACCGAAACCTCGCAAGGCTTTTATATAAGTTTTTCTCACCTCCCCTATGAGCGACAGTTATTAAATATCATGTTTTGAGAGATTATAAACTATTTCCAAATCAAAACAATAGAAAAATAATTTTTGTCTCACATGGGCATTTTGGTCACTTTTTCTCAAAAATTTCGAAACCAGCTAAAAATGTAGTATGCAAGTGGAAAACACATATTTCATAATCAAAAATAAGTTTAGATATCTAAAACATTCATTTAAAGTGAAATTATAACTATTTGAATATAATAAAAATATTCAATAAAATATTCTATTTTTTTATAAAACAATATTTATAGAGTTACCGGTAAATAATTTTTGTAGTGTGAAAGCTAAATAAATTCATACATAATGTAATACAAATAACCAAAGTATAAAATTTAATTTGCAGTGACACATGGGCCCACGAAAGACCAAAAGTATTAAAAGCGGTAAACCTACAATTTTTGAAGATGCAAGTCCAACTGTAGCCCTCAACAAAGTGAGCTATCTACCGACTATCTTGAGTCTAAAATGGGTGAAAATGAGGGTGGTGAGATTATATAATCCCAGTGAGTAAACAAATACCATCTAAAATATCTAAAGCTGAGTAAATGGAGACAAATTAAAATAGATTATCATACTGTAATTCATCACCTTTCAACTCATTTCAACCAAATAAAATCAATTCATATAAATTGAGTAATCAATATGGCTTATGAATTTCTTAAAACTTTGGCTCGTGCCAAAATCATTCTCATACTCAGTTATCAGGGATACCTTGGCCGAGGGCTATCCCAACCGAGTCCGCCAAGGCTGTTAAAAAGTTATGTACGCATAAATCATGTTTTTATTTTAAAAACATAGCTGTTCCTTGGCGTTGGCTGAGTTCACCCTCACGTGGTGGTTTGGCATGAAGTGAACTCTAAAGTGTTAACCTCAGGAGTTATCCATTCGCACCTCTCATACTGAGGTATGAATATAATAGGGTTACCGTGCCCCCTCTAATAGGCTGGTTCACGGAACCCGTCCACTACAACGACCAATTATAACCCACCATACAATAAAAATTCAACAGCATGACATGGCAATTTTATCACAATCTAGACTATCAAGGCAAACAACAGTTTATACATTTTCAACAAAAATACCAATTCAGCCATTCATGCCAATATTGCCATAAGCCAATCAATTAGAATCATAAATTCACAATACATCAAATGGTCTCCAATTACTCTATTTTCAAAATCATCTTTCAATTTCAAAACAATTTTATAAAATCATTTCATTTAAACACATTTTGTTTATAAAACATAAAGATTTACCATTTAAACTCATTTTTCATAAAATCACAAAATCAGATAAAAACCACTTTAGATAATTAAGACGACAGTAAGGTTACTCACTATTTCGGGAGTGAAATTTCAAGTACTCTGATTCTTGATCCTCGGGTACTATCTCTTTACTTTTGTCAGAATGCTCACCACCTAGACATAATGCACAATAAGCCATTTACTACATTTGTGCTAAATTATTATAAAACCAATTCAGGCTCTATACTAATGCATGAAATGGGATGTAAATTGTTCGGATTATCGTCTAAACACGATGTTCTACACAAATTCAATTGTGTACCTAAACAAAACGGTATTGGCCTAATTCGATCTATCACTCGATTAATTGGCCAATATGTCCAATTTAACTTTAATTAATTCCATTTTTCTCCCAATACTCTAAATCATCAAACACAAATTAAATAACTTGAAATATGGCAAAATCATCCTCACATTTTCTCTTGGAAAATTTGGCCATGGTGGGTGCATCAATGCTATAATTTTTCCTACTTGATTCTCACACCATAAATCACTAATTCCTAACCAAATCACTTGAAATAAAATTAAAATCATCCTCAATATTCCACATGGAGAATTCGGCCAATGATGGGTGATGGATGAACATGAATTTTTCTTGCTTGATTTTCATTCTACACATCACCAATCAACTGAAAACACTAAAATACATTGAAATCTAATTAAATCAAGCATCAAAACCTCTCTCTAAGTGTTCAGCCAGCAAGATACCCATCATGAAATCATGTGATTCAACCATGGAAAATGCAAAAGAATGTATGGGACAGGTAGATCATAAGTCAAAATCAAGAAATTTTACCTTTGATTACTTGATTACTTGAAATCCACCAATTTTCTCTTAAATTTTCACCCTAGGGTTCTTGTTCTTTCTTTTCTTCCTTTGTTCTTGCTTTGGCCGGCCATATGAAGAGAAATGGGCTGATTTTATGCTGATTTTTAAGCCAAATAATAAATGGATGAAAATTTGACAAGTCACCATTCCATTGGTCCATGTGTCATACTTACCCATTAAGCAATCTCTTTCCACCACTTAAATTTTCTCAATTATCCATGATAACATTGGTTAAAATCCATGTGTTGGACAAGTGTTGGGTGGTGTAAAATTACAATTTTGCCCTTGGGGTGGCAAAATGACTATTTTGCCCCTATGCTCGGAGAAATGTTGGAATTAAAATTCTTCACTTCTCAAACTCAAATTATGTTCTAAATAGTCAATCTTGATCAAAAACTTCTTCCAACATTCCAATTTTAACCTCGGGTGGCAAAATGACCATTTTGCCTCTAGATCATGAAAATTCCAATTTGACTCCAAATCGGTCCTCAAACTCCGAATCACCATTTTAAGTCATTTTGGGATTTTAAAATTCTCAATTTCATCTTAAAATCTCTATTTGGACTAGTTCGATGCCTAATTCAACTTAATTGTACCATTTAGTATATTACTGTCCTTTAACGATTTTCGAGGTACCCAAGTAAGCAAACATGCATTCTTATGTAGGAATGGCATAATAAACATATTGTAGAGCTAGGCTTGACACTAACTCTCCTTACTGATCTTTAAGGTTTTTTGGTTCAGTTTCAGTTTCTTTTTTCTTAGATTTCCTCATAAAAGATTCAGTTTCTAGATTCAATCGAGCCCTTTCTTTAGCTACATCATGTTTTTGAAGATTGAAATTGTCAATGATGTTGTCAAGAGAATCAAACAATCCAATATCATCATTGCCTTTTTTTTCTTCTCTAGGTTTAGAAGTATTTTGTTCCTCCGCTGTATTAGGTTCTTGTGAAACCTCGACCTTCATAGACGCGTAACTCGAGGTGAAACTTATGTTTAAAGGTTTAATTTGAGCTAATGATGCTAGTTTTACATTAATTATAATTATTTTATGTCGTTATAGGAGTAGGATTAAAAATAATTTTAATTGGTGAAGAAATGTGCATAATGAACAGTAGCCCTGTTTGCATATATTTTCGTTTTTTAAGTATATATCCCACTACAGAAGTCCAAATGACATAATATTTGGACCATTAGAAAGATAAGAGGCAAGGCTACAACTTTGATGTTTACTACTTTTCCCAATTCTAGTGGAAAGGTGGTCAAAATCTTTGTCGAAGTGAAAGGATTGTGCTAGAAGAACAAAAATTGACAAAATGTTTGAGCACCGTGGCCCTCACCGTAAATTCCACAAATAACAAGATTTTGGGGTTTTTTAAAGCTAGGACTTTTGAGGGCTACTTAAAGGGCCTATTTTAGAGGATTTTGGACCTTTTCCTAGTGTTAAAAGAGTAAAAGATTGCACAAGAACAAGAGGAAGATAAGTGGAATTGCTAAGGGCATTATTGTAATTTCATGAATAATTGGATAAGTTTTAACTATAAATATCTTCATTCTCCAGCACCTTCCTCAGATTTCCAACACTTCATATTCTTCTTTTTCCTTCCATCCCACATTTCTTCACCTTCCATGGGAGCACTTTTTAAGCTTCCATAACCCTCTCAATTTAGTGTTCATTTTCATGCTTTTGTGCATTTATTTTATAGAACCTCTTATGCTCTTTCACTCTTTCACCTTAAAACCCTTAAAATGTCTTAGATCAATACTTTCTCTCACTAACTAGGATTTTAGAGAGAGAAAAAAAGACCTTCTATAATAGTTTGGAAATTCTTGAGGAGATATTCAATTACAAATCTAGCAAGATGAAAATTTAAATTGAGTTGATATTTTAGTTGTTGAGAATGATTAATAGTTAGATTTATGAGTGTTTTGTAGTTGAGGTAGTTTATTCATTCTAGTGTGATTATAATAGTGGAAATAATTTGCCACTTGATGGTAGTTGAAAGCTAGTTAGGAATAACTAGTGGAACATAATTTAGGAGATAGCTTTTAGAATTATGGTTATGTGATTAAGTTAATTCTTATGCTAATGTGTGATAGGTTCCACCGAAATCCCATATCACCATTCGAGGCATTAGTGGAATTTGGAGCTACTTTAAGAATCAACAAAGACAGGTGAGTGGACTTGCATTTCAAAATTTGTTTTGGGAATGTGAAGGTAATTGTACAAACATTTGAAAGATTTTATCTAGCTTTTCTTTAAAAATGTACCTTGGGAACAAGCCTTTGGTGAAGTGTTTTTATCTTGTGAAAATGTGCTATATAAATGGTTTATGTGTTATCACAATATGATGATATGTATAATATGCATTGGGTGTTTCGTTCGTATGTTGATGTGGACTCGGCTATGTGCGAGTAGGAGTGCGCATAAGCCGATGCTGACCTAGCCATGTGCTAGTGGGGAGTGCACATGAGCTGATGACGATGGGAAAGTGTGCATGGTGATGGATATATATATATATATATATACATATATGTTTGCACATGTGTGGCTATAATGTATGTGGAATCTTGCTTGCTGAACCTTGAGCATATTTTTTTACTGTTCCAAATTGATTTGCATTGTAGTGAAATTGTTTATTTGGAATGAAAGGAAGTCTTTCTTGTTGCTCTGTTTCTTGTTACAACAAGAATGAAACTTTCTGTGCCGCTTATCACTTGGCTGGTTTTTGCCATATTTTCCACTTCTCCAATTTCATGTTGAATATGAATTCTCGATCATCACATGATTTATCAACCAAGGTTCAATTAAGGGTTTTAATAAGGACTTAAGCTAAAGTGCATCATTTTCAAATAAGTGCATTATGATTTCAAACTTTTCCTTATTATATTGCTTGTTCCCTTCCTTGTTCACTCACTGGGTTTATACTCACCATTTTCAACTTCATGTTTTCAGATCAAGAGGTAGTTGGTAACTAGGTCGAGGTGTCTTTGTATATTCAACCCTTGGTAGGTGTCTCAGCATTCAGTAGCTGTACATTTCTTCAAGTCTCTCCGTTGGAAGTCGAGTACTCTTTTTTGTTTTGTATAGACAGACCCAATGTAAATTATTAAGACGTATGTTTAGATAATACATGTATCTTTGATTGGTAATGCCACTACGAGTTAGCAATGTTTAGTATTATTTTAATTCGAAGTTATGAAATGTGATTTAGCAACTTTGATGGAACGATGAACAGGTCATATTAATAGGCTTGCTTGGGCTTCGTGGGCTATGTCCATTGAGCCCTTGCGCTGGTCATGGCCGGGATTTGGGTCGTGACAGTTTTATTCCAGCACTTTCAATCAAAGTATCAAATGTGTGCAACTTAGGATTCTCAGCAAGTTGTCCTTCTGGTGTAGGATTCTGAGTTGCTGGAGTGCCTTCTAGTTCAGGTCCAGATGGTGTTTTCTTTTCTTTTTAAGGATAGTAACCAGGCTTTGAAGTTGTTCTTCACTTTTTAAAATCCTTATTGATTGATCATTCAACTTTCCATCTATCCTCATTAGCAAATTGAAGATCATTTCATTTGAGATTAGAGGAGAGGCTATTTTAGTCTAAGTAGTAACAGGCTCTTCATTTCTTGGGATGTGTTTGGAAGTCTTGATGAATTTTTCTCCTTCTAGTTTGTATCCCATTTTTTGTAGACTTCCTAAATAAATTGCTTAGTCGTTGCTCTTGACCTTGTCCACTTAGTATCTTGAATTCCAAATCCTTTTTTTTTTATCAAAGCGGTAATAATGTTTCCATAGGGCATGTTCATTTTATCTCCATGATAGATTCCCTTCATCTTGTCAATCATGAATCTTCCAAGGTTAAAATGGGTTACGTTGAATGCAAATTCCATCAGCCATAAATCTTGTAGGGTTACATAACTAAAACTATTGTTCCTCCCATGAATTGTTAAAGCAACAAAGTAGTGGAGAATTTTAATTTGAGGACTCTTAATGAAACTTGTATAGCATCTGAATAAGTATCTCTCCTTTTTTCTAGTAATGACTTCCTAAATAGATGAAGGGTTATGAGATTCTGAAATCTCATACTTTCCCACGTCACACTCAATTTTTATCAAGTACCCCAAGTCAGTAGCAGTAATAATAAATTCTTTTCTATTCAGAAAATTATTAATTCCATTATCAACAAAATCATTTGGATCATCAAGCTCTATTTTATCTAGCACAATACTAGAGGAGAATTCTTTATCCATGCTTGGACCATAGGTTCTATTTTCAAAGACACTTAATTCTTTCAACTTAAGTTCATCAAAATATTTAGACAAACCCTTCTTGATCTTAAGAACCTCATTAGAACTATCCCAATCGATGAACTTTCCATAGCATATGGGAGCATTTTCAATCTTTTTAAATCTTTCCTCATGAACTTTATTTCTAAACTTGGAGGATAGAGAATTACTTTTTCTATCAGAGCTCTTTTTTTTAGTGACTTTCTTAGACCTTGATGGTTTCTCTTTCAATTTCTTCCCTTTCTTTTCAACCATTGGATCGCTCTTTTTCCCTTTTTTCTGAACATGAAAAGATGGGCTCTCTTTTGTGGGACGTTTTCCCTTTTTTTTCTCAAGAGTGTCACTTAGTAGGGTACTTTTAGCCATCGCTTTTTTGGTTGTTTGGGACTTAGGGTTTGAAGACAACTTTGTGACGATTAAAGAGTTTGAGAGGGCTGAGTTTGAATTTTGAAGAGATGATTCAGTGAGAGAGAAAGAATGTGAAGGAGAGATGGGGTTGTGGGAAGTTATTAATTTTCCCCTTTTAAATGGAGTCTGACTCTTCCTCTTCTTTGGATTTCAAAATTTCAACACCTTTATTTTTAATGTTTCAATTTTCAATATCTGTCAGTTTTTATTTTCCTGACTTTAGTCTCTTAATTAATTAAGACTTACTCTTACCCAACTAAGGCTTGCTTACTTGAGTATATTTACTAAAACAAAATGTCTTAATCGGTTAGATGGATTTCTTAACCGATTAAGTCTCTGTTGGCTTGTTTAATTCATTTGACCATGCAACAATTATATCATTCAATAAATGCTTTTATTTCACTGAGACATTACCAACAGAGCATTTGATTCTTTTAGATGAATCTAAAAGATTTATTTAAAGCACATTTACATCAAGCATCCCTAGTTCTTTTCTAATTTTGCAAAATTGTTCCTCACTTAAGGGTTTTGTGAAGATTTTAGATAATTGGCACAGGGTGTCAACAAATTTGATCTTAATATCTCCTTTAAGCACACGACCTCTACTAAAATGTTGTCTGATTTCAATGTGCTTGGTTCTAGAGTGCTAAATTAGATTTTTAGAGATGTTTATAGCACTTATGTTATCATAAAATATGAGTATATTATGCATGGTTATTCTAAAGTCATTTAATTGTTGTCTAATCTATAAAATTTGTGCACACCAACTGCCTAATGATATATATTCAGCTTCAACAGTAGATAGTGCAATAGAATTTTGTTTTTTGTATGACCAAGATACAAACATATTCCAAGGAATTGAAAAGAGCCACTAGTGCTTTTCCAATCTATTTTACTTCCAGCAAAATCAGCATCAGAATATCCAATAAGACCAAAAGATGATCCTCTTAGATACCATAATCCTAAGCTTTGTATGTCCAAGAGGTACTTAAAGAACCTTTTCACAGCAGCCAAATGTGATTCCTTGGGATATGATTGGAATCTTGCACACTAGCATACACTGAACAGTATGTCAGGTTTACCGATAGTTAAGTAAAGCAATGAGCCAATCATACCTCTATAGAGATTTTGGTCCACATTTTTTCCTTTCTAATCTTTATCAGGCTTGGTGGAAGAACTCATTGGAGTGCCAATTAATTTTAACTTCATCATATTAAACTTCTTTAGCATTTTTTTTGTGTATTTTTCTTGATTAATGAAGATGCCATCCTCACATTGTTTGATTTGAAAGTTGAGGAAAATTTCAGTTCGCCATCATACTCATTTCAAGCTCACCCTGAATTTCTTTAGCTAAATTCTCACACAAAACTTCATTAGTAGAACCAAATACAATATCATCCATATAATTTTGAGCTACAATCAAATCATTCTAGCATTTCTTAATAAATAATGTTGTATCAACACTTCCTCTAATGTAACCTTTTTCAATCAGAAATCTTAACAAAGTCTTTTGTACCAAGCTCTAGGAGCTTGCTTTAATCCATACAAAGCTTTTTGCAATTTATAAACATTATCAAATTTATGAAAGTCTTCAAAACTAGGGGGTTGTTTGACATAAACTTCTTCTTGAATGAAACCATTTAAAAAAGCACTTTTTACATCTTTTTGAAATAGTTTGAAATTCATGAAACATGCAAAAGTAAGTAATAATCTTATAGTTTTTAACCTGGCAATAGAAGCAAAAGTTTCATCATAGTCAATACCTTTTGCCTAATTATAGCCTTGAGCAACCAACCTTGCTTTGTTTCTTATCACATTACATTGTTCATCTAGCTTGTTTCTAAACACCCATTTTCTACCAACAATTAGGTGATTCATTGGCCTTGGGACGAAGGTCCAAACTTTGTTTCTTTCAAATTGTTCAAGTTCTTCTTGCATTGTTAACATCCGACTTTCCTCTTGTTCTGCTTCTTCAAAATTTTGGAGCTCCACTTGAAAGATGATAGGGAAATATTCAAAGATTTCTCTAACTCTTCTTCTTATTTTTACACCTTTTGAAAGGTCACCAATAATTTCCTCTTGTGGGTGGTCTTTGACATATTTTTAGCTTTTTGGAAGATCATTGTATTGGTTTTTGACTCTTTGCAAATATTCAAGAGGTGGAACTTCTGCTACTCTTTTTTGAGAGTTTTTCTTATTTTCCAAGCCCATCTTTTCCATTTGTTTTACAAGATCCTCTGCATCATTATCATAAAAAAAACAACATGGATAGGTTCTTCAAAAACTAGAGTTCTTTTGTTAAATACTCTATATGCTTTAGAATTTAATGCATATATGATAACTCTATTATATAGAGTTATTTTGACACATTTTGAGGGCTTAAATAGTTAGATCTTTGAGATTTTAGGTTTTAATCATAGCATTTTTGGTGTTTTTCTAGTGTTAGTTTGATTATATGTTGAGTAGTTAATTTAAGTTATTATAGTTAAATTTTGTGTTATATTGTTTTAAATTGCTTTAAGAGTAATATTGGTAATTTCTCTTATTGCTTTTGTAGGAAATTTGATGAAAAAGGCTCATTTGATGAAAATTTGTGCAAGTATGGTAATGGCTTTATTCATATATGTTGCCGTATCTTGACCATATCTCTGTCTACCGAACTCAAATGAAGTGATTCTTAGACCACTAGACTTCGAAGAGGAAGGGCTAAAACTTTTATATTTACCATTTCACCCAGTTCGAATTGGATCATGGTCAAAATATTTGTCTAAATTAGAGCACTATAACAGTATGCATGGACTAAATATGATGTAGTATTTGGAGCATATCTTTCAATCCAGAATTCCAATTGGCATGATTCTTAAGCCATTGGAAAGTCAAGAGATAGGGCTACAACTTTTATGTTTACCACTTTTCCTAGTTCAGAGCAAATCAGGGTGAAAATCACGTTCATAATTGATAGACCGCCACAACATTAGGAGAACAAAGTTGCAGCGTGGGTGAAAGAAAGCTCATCACATAATTTTCTCGAGAGCTCAATGCTACAGCACTGGAGAAGTAGAGTTGCAGTGCTGTTATAACAAAAAAACTAGTGCCATGGCTCTAAGAAATCAAGGTCGCAGCACTGGGTGATTTTCCAAAAACAAAAATTTGACGGGATTTTGGAAATTAGGTTACTTTGAGCCTATTTAAGGGACCTTTTTCAAAGGTTTTAAAGGGTAGGCAGCAACCAACTATTATGGAGATTTGGAGCCAAGAACAAAGCAAGAAAACAAGAGAATTTGAGAGAGAATTGAGATTGCAAAGCTTTAACACTTAGTTTTTTTCTCTACTTTTGTGTTTCTTTTATTTTCTTAGACTTGGATTCATGGCTAAATTTCTTTGGATGTTGTTTTTATTTGTTATTATGAGCTAAATTATCTTTCTAGGATTGTAGTGGATTTCAACATGTAGTTTGAATATTAGTTTCTCTTTTGTTTATCATGAATGGGTGTAGTTTTGCTTATTCGAATTTGTTCTTAATGCTTTTGATTATCTAGCCAACAATTAACTGATTTGTGAATCTAATTGAGACTCGACAGAGAGATTTTAGATTGGACTAAGATTTGAATAGTGTATGTTCACATCACTCAGGTGATCCGATTCACGATTCAAGTAGACATACGCTAATTGCCATACATAGCCACATAAAGACACTTGCTTAATGAACTTAATTTAATTGACTCCTATAGACATATAGTGAACTAATTAAGTTAGGTATTTGTACAAATAACTCGACAGAGACTTGTCCATAGCTTTGGATTTTAGGTTAGTAAAACCACTCAAGAAAGATAAATAACAAGACAAGCTGGTATTAGATGAAGTGTTGAATTAACCCATGATCCTAGATTTTAATATATTGCCTTTCTCAAGTGAATTTTTATTTTCGGTTAATTAATTTAGTGGTTGCTTTCATTTAGTTTTAATTAATTTTCTAAAATATAAAGTTGCTTGAATAAGATTAATTTGTCATAATTTTAGTACTTAGTGAAGAATTAGGAGTAAATCCTTGTGGGATATGTTAGCTTTCAAGATTTTTGGATGATGGAAGCTCTTGTAAATGAAATCCCTCTAAATGTAGCACAAAATATGAGAGGGAGAATGAGAGGAGCCTCCCTAGGATATAAGAACAATCTACCATATGGAAACATCATCTCCTCTCTAGTTAAGAAGAAAGGCATCTAGAGCATTAAGTACCAAGCTGATTGGACGAAGAGTAAGGATTATGGTATCTTGCTTGGAAGTCTCTAGAAAATGGGATATAAGTTGACCTAGATGAGTGTATCAAATTTATCAAATGCGACCTAGTTCCTTTTTCCCTTGAAACTCCTTCCACTCCTCATTCTAGAGTAAGTCAGGATCCTATTCCGAATGATATGATGTTTAATATGCTAATGAGAATTGATGGAAAACTGATTGAGCAAATTGAGAGAATTATAAAAATGGAAGAGAAGTTACATCATATTGAGAATCTTCTTCTTAAAGAAGATGCAGCTAATCGAGTAAAAGCAACTAAAAGAATGGCATAAGAAATTCAGTCGACAAAAAAAAAAGAGGAGATTGTACCATAGCAAACTCAGAGCAAAGGAAAGCTAGCAGTCATTGGTTCAGTCTCTGGGAAACCTTCTGGTAGAGGCAAAAAGACTAGAGGAAGATTCACATAGGGTTTAACCATGAATAATGTGTTTACTGGTTTATGTTTTTATGTTTCTATGCTAATGATTATGAATTGATGATTTTGTGGATTAACTATCATGGGTTTAGGGTATGCTTATGGTTATTGATTTTATGATTATATTAGTTATTCTGTGCTGATGGACTATTGGGTGTGGTTAATGGTTGTATATTGTTGACAATTGTGGAAGATGTGTGCACATTCATATAGATTATATTTGCAAAAATAAATTTAAATTCCTCAAGTTTGCTTGATAAACCCTAAAAACCCTAATATTTAACAATCACGCAATGAATTAAAAACTCAAGGCCCTTCTACCCTTTGATGCCTAAAATGTTAACCCTACACATATAAAATACAGGCATCAAAAGGTTATTGGATTCAATAATTTCGAACCGTTAAACTAATATCGTCTAATATTTTCATTTTACCTGGCTTGCTCATTTTTCTTGAAGTGCACGTATTGTCCTTAAAATCATCCTTCGCTTTGTGCTAGACTAATAATAGGTTTACATATTGGCTTCGAAGGTATTTACTAGCCATGCTCAGCTGTGCATTTTCAACCGAAGGTATACTGGCCATGCTCAGTCGTGCATCTTCAACCGAAGGTGGAGGTAGAGCCATAAAAGAAAGGATGCTTTAAGCATTTTGTAAGGCCTCAGGCAGAGTTGGGCTACGAGTAAGATGTTGAGCCTCAATCAAGCTTGAGCTATGAGGAGCTGTGTACGGGGTAAGAGGAAGTGAGCTTTGAATTGAACCAATTGGCTCATCAAGATTAACCCCATGAGCATCGCTCTTTTTCTTGTGCGCACAATCCTGTTGACTGATGACTAACTTTATGGTCAAGTAGCTGAGCGACAATCCGATCCTCTAGCCCTTGCATCTATCATTGGATTTCTAGTTAACTGCATCTGTAGCTACATCTCACGCTGGATCTCTATTGGCAATGATTTAAGGTCTTTCTTCTACTGTGTCCTCATCCGTTTCATCTTAAGCTTTAAGTCTATATGCATATGAGGATGCAGCGTTGGGTTACACGTCTGATGATCATCAATGATTGAGTAGTAGAAGCCTCAAGAGCAATAAGAGGGCCATCAACTTCCTCGTCCGTGATGTGCCTCTACTTAACAGCTCTTGTTACCCTTTTCTTTTTACGTTCCATGATCTTCCTCCTTTATTCATGACTAAATTCTGCTTGACCCTCCAACTGTATATAATGGAACGTATTGATGCCGCTCAGATAGAGTGACATTAATGTTGGCCCAATATGCCTTCAATGTCTCTTCCGCAGCTGGCTGCAAGGTCCTTAATGCGCACAACTACACCAAAACATAAATTGCCATTAGGTTGAAAGCTAGTTGAAATATGACAAAAGAAATAAAAATCAAAATAGTATGGTTTCATTCCTCACCCTACCTTCTCTCCCTAAATCTGTAATCAAGTTGTGGAGGCCTATGGGCCTCTTTTCACAATGCCATTTCAACATTCTTGGATAAGTTTCTTTAGACTGGCATCAAGATCCAAACCAGTTTTATATCCCATGAATAGCCTCCAATGCCCAAAACAGCACATCAATTGTGAAACATTATAATCACCTAATGAAATCTTATGCGAAAAGGAAAATGGAAAACCTTAAGGTACATTACATAAAGTGCCCATACAAATTTGTAGAGGTGGTAACATTTCTTTTGATTTGATCCCACTGGTTAAACTTGGAAACCCCTTATTATGTAGTCCACAGTAAGACTCCATACGTAGGTACCCCATGGGAATGCATTCCTTTGCTTGATGTTCTCGACCAGTGACAATAGCTAGGGAGTTACCGTTCGTCTGCAGTATTGACCACATAAAATATTGTTCATGATCAAGAGTAAGGCCATCTTTGCCACATCTCCATCTTGATCAAACTATCCTCTCTTAACCATATCTAGCACATGTTAGAGCTTCACCTAGTTCTGCACTCCCTAGTATCGTTGGTGAAGTCCTCCAGGGACGACCTTGTAGAGACTGGAAATAATGGCCGGCATCGGGCCAAACTTGAGCCTCATCACCTAGCAAAACTAACGCTTCGAGAACCGAACCTTGGTATTGCTTATGGCAAATCATAATTCACCCTCGATGGCACCGAGTTGATTGATTTTGTGTAGCAGTAGATTGTGCACGAGATTGGCACAGAATAAACTCTTCTTTGATTCAACGTTCATCAACATCTCAAAGCATTTTCTCTTCATCGCGTCTAACTCATTTAGTTTTCGTAGTGCATCGTGTATGACATGCAATTGCATCCACTTACAATGAATGTTAATGCCAACATTGAAGCCCTAATGATCCCTCGGCACATGAAACAACGCTTCCAAGGTCTCTTACTCTATTCTAGCCATTTGCAATAGTAAACAGATAACATTTCCATTTAGTAAATATGATCGAGGAAGATTTAAAAAACAATACCCTACAAAAAACAGCCACGCAATGACCTATAAAACAATAATACAATATCCTATCAAGCAGTCACACAATGCCTTAAACCTAATCACGTAATGCCTTCTCAACCAGTCACACAATGACTATCTACCAGTCATGCAATTCCTTACAAACCAGTCATAAAATGACTAAAAATCAATCACGCAATGACTAAAAATTAGTCACGTAATGCCTAAAGACCAATCACGAAAAGCCCTATTAACTCGTCATGCAATGCCTAAAACCAATCACGTAAATCCTATGTCATGCCATGCCTTACCAACCATTCACGCAAACCCTAAGTCACGCAATGCCTAATCTTAACCTCAATGCCTAAAACCAGTCACACATTCCCTATCAACCAATTACCCATGCCTTCTCAACATTTGAGCCAAAAACCACCAACACTACTAAATTCAAATTTAAATTCAACAACTTCAAACAACAAGAATATGAAGAATATGCCTACGTTTATATGAAAAAACAAGAAATGAAGAACTTGAAGAATATGCTTACCTTTCTAGATATGGTTAAAAATAAAAGTACATGTAATTTTATGCTAATTAACTGAAGCACGAAATGTGAACTTTATCTCAATTGTAGAATATGCCTACCTTTATGCTCAAACAACTCCAAAATGCTTCTATCATTGCGCAAAATGATCAAAAGTTGACTCGACAAGGAATGTTTTGACAAATAATGCTCTAATAAATATGTTTTAGAGGGAGATGAATGGCATGTTGAAGAGTACTAAGGTGTTATAAAGGTTAAAAACTTGACCCAAATAGATAGGTAGGGTTGAGCCGTGGACCCAAACATATGGGTCGGTTTCATTAAGGGCAAATTTATCCAAAATTTGTTTCTCTCGGCTAAAAATAGCTAAAATTATGAGAAAGGTTATTTTCAAAAACTCTTTATAAATGAGAGTTATTTTTTAAAAGAACCCTAAAAATAATAGAACAAGTAAAGTCAAGGGCGACTCTGGTTGGTTTCTCTTATCAGAGATGTTTCTTTATGTACTTAATAGCCACTATGTCTATGTCCCATGTTGACTAGAATTGGCAAAGATTTTTTCTTTTCAAGCTTTTGGACTATAGTAAGGAAAAAATTGCCATGCTTGGTTTATTTCCCAAAACCATCGAAGAAAACCATCCCAGAAAAATCTCCATCTCATTCCCCATTCCATTTTGAATTGCTACTCATAAAGATTTGAGCGTTTGACTTTTGGTTAGTGTTTAGTCTACTCCAAACATCATCACTCTTGGAAGTTTTGAGAAGAGAACTAGATATGGTGTCATTCCAAGATCTATCTTTGACAAAATATATATTGCATTAATCTGTTGCAGGACCACAAGAGAATAGTTAACTCTGAAATTTTACAATGATAATTATAATATCAATAATAACATTACTACTACTAAATAAAAATCAACTTGGATAATCATAACTAATACTTAATAATTAATACGCAAAAAATGAACCATTAAAATAGAGAAAGGGAATAATCCGTTGTCTACTATCTATAAAAAAGCTCACTTGTAGGAAATAATATTTGATATCTACACAGAATCTTCAAGTTGGTGTAACATGTTATGGGCCCACGTTTTCAACTAAAAGATATGTCTGATAGGTTGTAAAAGGCCTATGTTTATATTCCCAATATCTACTCCATTTCTTACTCATGTGGGATTCGTCACATCCTACCTTATGTGGGATTCATGACATTTTACCCCTCCCAATTGTGCAAGGCCCTCGTTGCACTAGGTCTTTACCCGTAGAGGAGAAGGACTATTATGCTAATCCAGATCCATCTTAACCTTTTTCTCTCTCATGAAGGTCCCACATCAATGAAAATTTGAGTTTGTTTTGATATCATTTGTCATGGGTTCACGTTTCCAATCCAAAAGACATGTTTGATAGATGGTGAAAGGATCATGTTTATATACCCAAAAGCCACCCCATCTTTTACTTATGTGAGATCTATGACATAACACAGTTACCCCAAATATATTCTAGAGTTTTCAAAATTTTCAAATTCCTTCTCTACTCTGATACTATTCACATTGAAACGAAAACAAAAAATCAAACCCCCAGAATAAATTCAGATAAATAAGAAAATAATTAAAAAGAGTCACTTGATTTTGCACTATTATGGCTTGGTTTTCTATTTTAGATCTAAGAAAATCTAGATAGATTTTGAAAAAACTATCCTGATTAAGAAAAAAAGGCAAAAAAAAAAAGAGTTTTGTGGTGTTTATCTTTTTGAATTTTCGACCATCAAAGACCAATGGCTATTATGGTTGGTGGTTGGAATCTGGGTTTAGAGGGTCGATCTTAGGGAGAGAAGGGCAAGAGAGAGAAAGGAGAGCTAGAGAGAGACGGGGAGAAAGATAAATGAAAAAAAAAACTAAATATGTTTCAAATAGCCTCATTAAAATGGCATAGTTTTGGACAAAGAGAAGAAGAAAAGAAAAAGGAAGAAAGAAAAAGATAAGTCACTTGGTTAATTTCATTTTTACCCAAAATTTTTTTTATATCTAACATGTTAGTGCCACATTGGTATTGTTAAGGTAAATTTGGATGAAGTTAATCCTAAGTACCCAATTGCACATCAAAATATAATAACTAAATTAATCAATTTTTGAATAGAAGGAATAAATTGAACAACATGCTATAGTATAAGAACTTCCTCAACATTATGACCATATATAAATATAATATTTATCTAATTATGAGCCAGTATTAATGCATGTCATACCAAACTTTTTAGGGTAAAATACCCCTAATCTCCTAAGTTTTAATCGAAATTCCAAGCAGGTGTATTAGTTTTCGAAATGGATAGTCCGTCCCAAAAAAATATATTTTGTTTGATATATAGGTTTAGCCATTATTCAACTGTTAGTGTTTCTGTTAATCTGATGACGTGATAAAATTGAAATGATAATTTTACCCTTAATTAATTTTAAAAATTATTATTATATATTTTTTATTAATTATTATTATTTTTTAAAAAAATAAAAAAAATATAAAGCATTGATCAGTGCTCCCTCGCTCCCTAAGAGAAAGGGAGCACAATTTCAAGGACTGGTTCATCACTGTTGCAGTTGGCAATTTCACCAGTATAATTGGGCCTAAATAAAACAGGAAAGTTTATGCAAGGCATTATGTGGTTACCATGGTAAACAAGTGTCTAAGAGACGGATCCCATAGAGAGGTGAAATCTTGAGAGAAATAATTGCAATAAATCGTGATTGCTAGTCTTCTAACATTTATGGTATGCGAGTAATTAAAAGGCCAAGGAATAGGAGAGTGATAATCAGATGAGCACAATCTTGTGAACTTGCATCGCATGCATTTTTGAAAAAGATCAATCTAGTTTAAGATGCGAAATGATCATAACCAATCACTTAAGATCAAAAATGTAGCAGACTATTTATATAGATGATCTCAAGTTACTCCAAAAGATAAATGCTGGGGTTTCCTTTGATTATTTGCCATGTATTTTACTAAAGTATGATGTTGTCATTAATAAATGCTCAACCCAAAATAGGTAAAGCTGATGTCGCTGCCCAAAATATTACTGGTAACAAACAAATCCTACATAATGTTGCCGAAAAAAAAATTATAATATGGAATCCAGTATTTTGATTCTTGAGGACCACCTGTTCCTAGTGCCTTACTTTCTGTCTCATTTTTTATTAGATTTGATAAAAAAAATTAAAAATAAATTTTCATTTTGATGTCTCTTAAATTAAAATTTAAACTTTTTTATAATTTTGAGTTTAATATTTTATTTATCAGAAAGTAAAAAAAATTATGTAAAATGAATATAAAATGTTAAAAAGTAAAAAGATTAAAAATTCAAATAATTTGAGACATTCCAAAAAGAGAAGATGGAAGGAAATAATAGAATAGTTTATTTTCTTCGTGGGGAAGTAATCATTTTGATCCGTTAGTGATTTATCATTCCACCAACCATGAGTTTTTTCTTCACATTTTCATCAATCATATTTGTTTCTAGATAGCTAAGAAACCCCTAAACTAATTTGATGATCAATCAGATGCTGGATGTAAATTTATTTTCATTTTTCTATGTGTATTAAGTAGTGTAATGCCAAAATTTGTAACTGCACAATGCTCTTTAAACTGACTGTTTCTAGAGCAAATGATCACAAAATTTGTTGGCATATGAGATGTAAAAGCTAAAAATTTTAAATATTTTCAAAAGGGCATTTCCTTGGATTTCACACCTGCCAAATATAAAGGATCCTTTTCTAATGAAAATGTCTATAAATTGGGTTTCTCATTCTCATTCCCATCACACACAATCTCTAGTCTTTATAGCATCCATAGCAAAAGCTAGAATTGTAAGTCTCTCTCTTTGTTTTACATATATATTCGTCTTGTTTTTTAAGAGTTGGAGTAGTTGATAACTTGATATATTATCCCACTCTCAATAATCAAATCTAAGAGTTGATCTTCTTTTCTCCCTTTATAATTATAAGTGCTTCCTGTTACTGTTGATAGTGCAGTATTTTGCTGCAAAAGCGCAGAGTGGCATTTGAAAGGGAGGAATGAAGGAAAAAACAAGGAAAGACTAAAGATACTCATGTTTTACTTATAATTTTTTAAGCCACACATTTTTGCAACTCTCTCTATAGGATGTATGGATTATCTTGATTGCAAGAACCCTTGTCTTTTTTTTTTTTTTTTTTGGCACATTCTTCCCACGATTTTCTAATCAGCTTTGAGGGTATTATTCTTGGTTATAAATATTGTCTTTACTTTTAGATCTTTTTGATATATACTCTCAATTGAGATTGAGATTGTACTCTGGTAATATCATTCTCACTCTTTCTAGCTAGGGGAAATAAAACCATTAAGCTTTTTATTTAAAAAAAATATATTATTATGATTATTATTCTATACAAATTTCACAAGTGAAACAATCTAATTGATTAATTTTTTTTTTTTTTTACCTGCATGGATATGTGGGAATCCTGTAAAATTAAATTTTCATATCCATTTTAGAAGCATTGTTGAGCTCTTATTAATCTGGAGTTCAATGGAATCCTGGACAAGTTTCTGAAACGGGGAGCCATTGATGATCTTGATGACGATGATGATCAGATCGATATTATTAGGATTACAAAATATCAAGGAAACCCAGATCAGCTATACGCTGAAATCACTACTTTTTAACTGTCAAGTTTTATGTTGATTTGTTACCTGCTAATAGTATCACATAAAAAGTGTGCCCATTTGTTGCATGTGTGTCAGTCTTCCAGGTCATCCTTGTTTTATCCATTCACTGCTTCCGTTTCAAATTTTTATTGCATGCATGCCCCATTTCTTCACCTTTATATATACATATATTTGTAAAATAATAATAATAAAAAGGAATCACATCCATATTCTGCTTTCCACCAGGATTTTTTGTCACTATTACAAAGTTTTCTGGCATTCTTTTCTGATCATTATTTGGGATAGTCGTAGGTTTTCAGGGCTCTCTACATCAGAAAAACCCTCTCAATATTCCTTCAGAAATTAAGATCCATGGATCATTCTCATCAGTGGTTCAATCAGGCAGACAGAATGAATGGGTACAACAATAACAACAATGTAAGCAATAGGGTTGATTTGACCCTCAAGTTGGGATTGCCTGATTGTGATCATCAAAATCCACTAGTCTACCAGACGGGGCAGTATGTTAATCCTACTTCCATCGCCCCTAATCATCTTGCCAACCTTAGCTTTGCTGGTCCCAACACTCAGGTTCTCTAAAATTTTCTTCTCAAACTCTTTACATTGATTTTCATATATATATATATATATATACACGTACACTGTTAAAAATTGGTTCTGCAATAGTCCTTTTGTTACTTATATGATGATATAAGGTTACAAGAAGTTTTTAGTACAGATTAATTTTAAAAATAAAGTATGTGCCAACAAATAATGATTTTTTCAAAATAATATGAAGTTTTTGTATTTGTTCTAGTAATTAACTAGAATTTTCTATAAAAAATAGAGAATATGTAATGTACATTATCTAATTCATTCGACTTTTTTTAGTAGGACTTGTAAATTGGATATTGAATTTGGAGAATTGATGTTAAAAAAGAAATTATTGATTATCGGCTTAATTCAGATATTGCGATTGAATTTTATTTTAGTTTTTATATTCTAAATTATTAAGAAATAATGATTTTTTTTTCAAAATTCAAGAAATCAATTTCTTACTTCATGACCCAACAAAATTTTAATTCAGTTTTTGATAACAAAAAAAAGTCTTACTTTGTTCTGTTTAAATTTTCGAACTAAGCTTTTGGTTTAAAGAAAAATAGGTTTATATTTGATACATTATTAGTGTTAAATTTTAGACACTATCAATAAACTAAATATTATCACTTTCATTAATAAATAAATTTAAAAGTTGGAAAATTTTAAAAATAAATACTCATAATATTAAAAATATTTAATTTGAAAAATTTTGAACTTTGATGAGATGATACTTTTTTAATTAAGTGATAGTGTATAAATTCTATATATTGATAGTGTATCAAATATAAATTTGAAAAGAAATTAATAAAAATGAAAAACCTTAACACCTCTGTAGAAGAATTTGTCTTTCTTATTTCTAGCGTTTCAATATATAGTGATCTCCTGTCATCCTTGCTGTTATATACAGGTCTGTTTTATAAAAATGGAAATGCCAACGAAGTTTAACGGCTCGTTTAATAAAATGTCTAAAATATTCTTTAAATTTAATGTAGTTTCACAATACAAGTGTCATGTGTACAACCTTATGTAGGTTAGAATCAATATAGATTAGATTAGATTAGATTAGATTAGATTAGACTAGATAGTCTTGAATAGTTAGTGAAGCAATGAAGTTGCGTTGGTGATTAGTTTTGTCATCTTGTTAATAATGGCGTTAGTCGTATGTTATTTTTTTTCTATAACTTAAAAAAAAAAAAAAGAGATTTTCTTTATTACCAAAAGCAGTTGTAACACAGAATTGAAATTTACATTAAGTTTTCAATGAAACTATTTCTTGCACGATGTGAATATTTGATTCTCTGGTAACCTCTTCTCAATTATTATTAGCGTGAGATACTAATAAATAATCTAAGACAAGCTTGCATAATTAAGTAGAAGTGTACTGCAAACAAATACAGTCGGGAATTGCCTAATTACATTAGATATTGCAGTGCTAGAAGAGATCAACAGCAAAGCTCTTCTTTAGCAGTTTGAATCTTCTATTTAGTTAAGTAATTTTAATTCATTCTATATTGTTTTACGTTATTTGCATGCTTGAGCAGGGCATGAATGAATTGGAAATGGTTAATCAAGGAGCAGTGGCTCAAGGTCAACAAAGCTTTAATGCCAGCCAATCTGCATGGCCATCTGATCAACTTGCTAGCAATGTCCATAGCATGAACCATGAAAATACTTTTAACCAAATTTCTGGCCCTTCTATGGGATGTCCTTCTAATAGCACCAACACCTACAGCAACTTTGCCCCTACTCATCATCATCAGCTGCCTCCAAGCTCGGTGCCAACCAACAACTACACGCTGCTTGATGTCCCCCCTAGGAGAACAGCAGATCAACGTGAGCTCGGAAACTCCGCCGCCTCTGGTTTGGGCAAAAGGGGCCAACGACGTCAACGTGGTGGCAACTACAATGACCCTAACAAACGATGCAGTAACTACAACTGCAACACCAACGATACTCCTATGTGGCGCAAAGGTCCCCTAGGCCCCAAGGTATTCTCTATAATTTTCTTTACAAAATATAGCTCTTAAACTAAGTCTATTATATTCTGCTTTTCTTTCTTCATTTTCTCATCATTTGGCATCATATAACCCTCGGTTATAAAGTAATCCTATAAATCAACAAAGTATAAAAAAGTTTTGATTTCGTTATAATGCTTTAGTAAGTAATGTGTTGGGTTTTTAATGACTTGCCAACTTCAATAGTAATGAATGGTGTTGCCATGTAAAATTAAGATGTTACTATATATTTTGTTCAATGGAGGTTTTGTTATATTGAAGTTTATCAATCGATCTAATTATTAGATCAATCCTCAATAAGAACTGTGGTGGAACTTAGAATTGCTTGCCAACTTTTTTGTATTAATCAATATTTTGGCTATTGATTGCAGACATTGTGCAATGCCTGTGGCATTAAGTACAGAAAAGAAGAGGAGAAAAGAAAAGCAAAAGAAGCGGGAAGCAAGGGCCAACAGTCCAACCATAATGGATGACCCAAGGAAATTAATATCTCCATTTTAGCAATTAGTTTTATGTTTCATCTCTCAAAGACAAGTGAGGGGTGTTAGAGGTATTTAATTTTGCTCTTTTATTTGTAAGAAAATGTTTTCATTTTTGCTTCATTGAATTGGTTGGAAAAGTAGTTTGAGATCTTGAATGCATCTTGAACAAAAACTTAATTAAAGAGAAGAGACTGTTGTGCCTTGTGAGAGTTACGTTGTTAGTTTCTCCTCAGTCACACTAATGACTATCTCATTTAGTGAAAGTTTTTGGAGAACATGCACATGCACAGGGTTGCCTATTCTACAAAGAAAAACAAACACAGAGAAATTAAATTATTGAAGATCATATATTGATCGGTTAGGACTTGGAGTATCCAAGTTTTTACTTCACCAAAATATCATCATGAATACACCAACTTACTTTTCACTTTCAGTCGCACTGAGGATTGGGCATAAAACCATAAATTACATCAAACTAAAAAATAATTTATTTTCAACTTCACTCTTCTTCACTTCTTTTTCTATTAATATATGAAACAAGTACAAAAATATTAAAGACTGCACTTCATCTCTCCTATTCTATTTGTTTATCTTTCTTTCAAATGTCTCAAAACTATTTTTTGTTTACATTCTTTAACATCTGATACTGTTATTTTTCTTATATATATATATATTTTTTAATTTGTTATTTTTCTTATATATATATATATATTTTAATTGTCACGATTTCTCATTATTTTTTTAATATTAAAATTCATGGAATATCATTCTAAAATAAAAAAATAAAAATTAATATTAAATAAAAAGTATCAAAAAATGTTCTTAATCTGTGAAAGCCAAATAAGAAGAAAAAATTTTGGATGAAAGGAGTATTATCACATGAATTAAAAAAAAATTATGCCATAATAAGGTTATTATCATATTTACTTCAAGCAATTACACATGAGTGTGTGTATGTATGAATGGAAACTAGCATGTTATGATTTGTACAAAAAACAATTATTAGTTGTACCTCATTAAGCATTTATCTCAATGATAAATGTATGTAACTTTTAATCAAAGAGTTACATTTGGATCCCTTTCTTTCAAATGGAAAAATAAAAAATTTATTGAAACTGTAGTACGAGTATAGCTACTTAGATTTATTTTAAAGTAATTGGATGTATATATGGAATAAATTTATGCAGGCAATGAAACGAAAAATGTTGTTCGTCTGATCGCAAATTGTTTCTGCTCTATGGGGCATAAAAAGAAATAGTCTTAAGAGTCGTTTCCATATATAAAGTAAACCATGCTGGCTCCATTGATTCTAGGCTTGGATTACTATTTTTGTCACAATTAAATTAAGACTTGTTCCGCTGAGCACCGTTGGCATTTGGTATTGTCACAACCCAAATCCGAGATTATAAAGTATCAATGGGAGTGACCCTCTTAATCCATGCAAGCCTAATGATGAACAATAAACCAATAAACATATGTGCCTCATAGGAATCATCACCATAGAATCATATGTAAGCAGGTATAAACATGATTATATCATATATAAGAAAATACCATATCCATCTACACGTGAGCGTGCTCATGATGTGGAAGAAACATACATAATAACCCAAGTGTAAGCCATGCTCATGGCAATCATCCATAATATCAATTATTACATATTATAATCCGAGTCAAAATCCATTAGTCAAGTATGAAAGACTAAACCAGACCAAACCAAACCTAGCGAAGTACAGCACAAGTAAAAGGGCTGACACCTACTAGATGCCATAACGATCATGCACCAACATTGACTGTAAAAGTAGCTCATTGCCAAAGGACAACAAGCCAAGCAATCTACTAATCTAAAATCTAACGTGTGAGTTATAAATAACTTCATGAGTAGATACGGAGAAGGGGAACAAGCTAATGGGGAAGAATATTTAACAAAATACACTTTTAGAAATATGCAAATAAACATTTATCAAATGTTTTGTACAACCTGCCTTTCCAGGCATAACCATAAATTAACACCTACCTTTCTAAGCATAATTATAAATCGAGTCTCGCTTTTCCAAGCGTCATTATATGACAATCCCACATTATGAAGCGTGTCAAATATCCAAATGGTCTTTAAGTCTGTTGTCTTTCAAACAAATCGAGGAACGTATGTCCATATAACCTCCAAGACTGTTGTCATTCAAACGATGCAAGGATAACAAAATGTTTTATAAAACATAGTTTGTAAAATAGTTCACAAGCATTTAAAATAACACTAAATGTTTGGAAACCAATTCAAGAAGTTTGATTAAAATTGAGTTAAACAATCAGTTTAAGAGTGTTTGAAACATAAATCGAGATTTTCATGGATTTGGTTTTAAAACAGATTCATTTTCCTCTTTAGAAAACCTTTTGAAAACGTTCAAGTTTCAAAATAAGCCTGATCTATTGATACATGAGTCCCATGTATCGATAGATTTCAAGCAGAATGCAAATCCATCGTTTTTGTGTTGAATCTATCAATACATGGATGCAATGTATCAATATATTTGATACAAAATGCACATTTTTAGCTTAGAACTCATCACTAGGACCTCAACCAAGACTAATATTCATCCATAGTCAAGTAATCCATATTCAAACATCAGATAAACCTTATCCATGATACAAATTCATCACATTAGACATCAAGTCAAACAAATCGAGGAGCACTAGCTAAGAACAAAATAATCACCTAATGTCGTCACACTAGAAAGGTCTAGTCACCGACCACAAAGGAAAAGGTAGAACTTTGTTAACTACCAATACCCAACAAGTCTCAAGAAATTACCTCTCTGGCTCAAGTTGTAAATTATTGTGCACAATGGCTAGCATTGCTGTCACTAACTATAGGTCCTTATCTTGATAAGCTTCAATAACCACATTACAACTATCCAATGCTCAAAATATACATACAATCAAAAGGTGAAACCCATCACCAACATATAATAGAGATTAAGACATAACCAAAGCTGGAGTCAATTAACCATATCAATAATCTCAAAATAAATGACCATAAATACCATGGTCTCATCAAGGTGCAATCATTTCTCACATCACATTCAAAACCATCAATCATACATCGATCATAGACAAATGAGATGTTTGAAATGTCAAAGCTTTGAAAGGCTTGTTCCCAATGCTCAAAACTAATACATAATAGACTATATATATGCTTAGTCTATAGTTTTTATCAAAACATACTTGTAAACCTTTGTTCATAGCACAAAGTTATTGATGGTGGTCCCAATTATATGTGCTAGAGGGGGTGAATAGCACAAATCGGCTCTTGACAAGATGAGGAACTAAGTTTTAGAACAAAGAAAATAAAAACAGAGTAGATAATGCGCAGGAATTTAGAATGGTTCGTTCCAAGACCTACATCCACTACCTTGATTATCCAACCAAGGATTTTTCAAACAATTCCACTAAGAACCGGTGAAATTCACAAGCTTTCACCAAGCTTTACAATAGCTTTTACCAGGCTCAGCCAAAACATTTCACAATATTTTTTCACGGGCTAAACTAAAATCCAACACCTAACTTTTCGAGGATAAGTTAGAACCTTAACACATTCAAGCAAACCTAGCTTGAAACAACCACTTAGAGTAACTCCCTTACTCTAAGAATGCAAGAAGAAAAGTAAAAGAAAGTACCTATGATCACAAGGTTGATCTAAATGGTACAAGGTTGAGTGTAGAATACAAATACAAAAGATTGGAGTTTAAGTGCAAAAATGTGTAGAGGAGATTTTCTAGTTTTTCAGCTCTATATGACTCAAATCTCTTCTAAAACTTCCAAAGAACTCATTTCTAACCGTTGGAAGACCCTTTTATGCTTGGAGAAACAGCTCTTATGGCAGTTTGGTAGTTTATGGTTGTTGAAAACAGTTGAGAGTTGGTTCTAGCTGTTAATCTATCTTCTAGTGCTCTGGTTCAAATTGTAGACAGAGAGCTCTTAGTAGACTAACTTTCTTCTTGGTCGACTAAGTTGGTTTTGTCTTCTGGTCACAGATTCTAGCAAAGAGCATTTAGTCGACTAACTCATTCTTAGTCTACTAAGTTGGTTTTGTCTTGAAGTCCAAATTTTGGCAGAGAGCATTTAGTTAACTAACTTACATCTTGGTCGACTAAGTCGGTTTTGTTGCTCAATATTCTTTAGCTTGGCATTTCTCGAATTTGAATCTTAGCCAACCAACATTCTTTTTTATTCAACTAAGGAGCTTCCTTCTCGCTAATCGATCATGTCTCCTTATTTTTATCCTCATTTTTCTTTTGATATACACTTTGAAAGATTGATTTATTAATTTCATACATTATTTGTCCTACACACTCAAGTAGAAAAATTAAACACAAATGAATGGGAATATTTTATTATCATCAAAAACTAATGAAGCCAACAATCTCCCCCTTTTTGATTATGACAAAACATTCCTTGATTAACAACACAGTGTCCTTATATTCTTTTTAGTTTATGCAACAAATGAGGATTGCTCCCCCTAAGTATGTTCTCCCCCTTAGTGTGTGCATATTTTGCTTATTTATTTCAGCAAATTTTATTCATGTCATATAAAAAATGACACTGTACATTCAGAGTATATATATATATGCAGAACTTTAAAGTGATTTACAGCAGGTGAATGTTGATAGATTATCATAAAAAATTCAGCAGAGTTTGTCAACAACATATTTTCATCAAATTTTGTCTATGCCATTCATGATTCAATTGATACACTATACACAGCATCCATATTTATTTTCAAGCACAATTTATTCACAATGTCATAACAAAAATCAGTTATCAGCATACAATCCCAGCATCAGATTTTTATCAACAGTAGTCAAAATATCATAGACAAGAAAATATCAGCAAATATTCAATTTTCAGCAGTCAAATACCATAAACATATCAGCATCCATTTTTCACACAACCATATAATCAACAAAATTAAATTCAAGTGTTCAAAATGCCATCATGGCACAAATAGCAAATAACCATAAATTTATCAGTTGATGTTCCGAAACTGCCCTTATAGAGTTTTTACTTCCTATCTCCCTAAGTTTCCCATAATTTCTCCTTTAAAATCCTACCATTTCCTATCTATCCCCCTACTACTATCTTCTAATTCTCTCCCCCTTTTTGTCATCATCAACCTTTAATCTTCTTCATATGAGGAGGTTGAGGAGGAGGATTCTTTAGTGGCGTATTTGAAATCTAAAGGTTGAGGAGATGATTCTGGAGGTAATTCTTGGGTAAAGGGATCAGGTAAGGGTGTGTCAGACACTTCAAGCGGTTCCTATGGAGAAGAAGCTGTTGCTGGCTTGGACTTTTTTGCCAATTTGGAGGACTTCTCTCTTTTGAGGAATGTTGTTTTTGTTGTCATTGTTTTCTTCCCTTTGGCAAGTGGTTTTGTCTTTATCTGTTGTGCTGTAGTGACTTTTTCTTTCCTTTTTTCAAATTTTTCTTTCACTCTAGAGGCTAGTGCAGATGTATCTTGCTGAGCTTCTACCTTGGCAACTTCCTTTTCAACCTATTCTTCCCTAACCATTTGGTAGAAGATATCCATAATGGATACTTCTTCTGAATTTGGAGGGGAGGGTCTCAGGTTCTGAAAAAGCATTTTCATCTGGTGAACCTAGCACTTTTGTTCCTTGTTTTGATTTATCTTTGCTTTGGTGTTCAAGTGAGAGGGCCTTAGCTGGTTGATCAACACTAGGGTGAGAGTCCTCTGTCTAAAGGACAGGGCGACAGTTTTGTAAGTGGAGCCTTCAGCTTGAACACTTTAACTTACTCCATATGAGCAAACACTTTTGCTTGCAAAGCTGAACCCTCAGCAAACACATGTCTATACGTTAAGCAAAAATTCAGATTTCACACCAAAATTTTTCATTTAATTTCTAGCCTCATCAAACATCAAATATCACCAAAATATCATAAAATATCATCAATTTCAGCCATAATATCTGCCCTAGAAAATTTGGCCAATGATGGGTAATGGGAGAAAATGAATTTTTCTTGTTGGTTTGTTTCTAGATATGATAAACTAACTAAAAACACTAACATAACTTAGAATCAAATCAATCCAACTTCATTCTCTCTCCATACCCATTCCAACCAGCCATGAATTCACCATGAAAACATGAAATCTAACCATAGAAAATGAAAAAGAAAGCATGGGTAGTGTAAATCACAAGTCAAAATCAAGAAATTTTACCTTTATTAGCTTAATCCCTTGAAATCCCACACTTTTTCTTCAATTTTCCCACCTAAGGTTCTTGTTTTTGTTCCTTTCCTCCTTTGTTCTTCTTTGGCCGGCCATATGAATGAGAAATTGGCTGATTTTTTGTTAATTTTAAAGCTAAATATTTAATGGTTATAAATATATCATGTGTCACCATTTCATTGGTCCATTTATATTTCTTAACTATTAAGCTTTCTCTCTCCACCATATAAATTCCTTCAATTATCCATGATAAAATTGAGAAAAATCCATGTGCTGGACAAGTGTTCTGGTGGTGGAAAATTATAATTTTACCCTTGGAGTGGCAAAATTACCATTTTACCCCTAGATAGTTCTACCATCTTTTAATTCTTCATCTAAAACTAAATAAATGTGAGTGGTAGTCTGCCTCAACTCAAAATAGATATGGTTTAACCCCACTATCTTGGGTTCTTAGGCAGTGGTAGTGTCACAACCCGGAACTCCCATCGGGCCCGTGACAACCGTCGCGATGTCCCGATAGGCACTCATTACCCCGAATGCCGATCGGAACCCCGCAAGGCTTAGCATCAGCTTTCGTATCTCCTCAGTGAGCGACAGTTATTAAATCTTGCATTTCAAGAAATCATAAGTCGTTTCCAAATCAAAATAATAAAATATTATTTTTTAGCTCATAGGGGCATTTTCGTCATTTTTCTTCGATAATACCGAAACTCGCCAAAAACATGGTGTAAAAACTAAATATGTTCATACATATTTTAAATTAGATAACTAAAGTATAAAATTACTTTTACAATGACACGTGGGCCCCCAACTAACCAAAAATATGCGAGTCTGTGAACCTATAATTTTGACAATGTAAGGCTAACTGAAGTCCTTGATGCAATCGGCTATCTACCGGCTATCCCGAACCTAAAATGTGTGAAATTGAGGGTGGTGAGATTATAAAATCCCAGTGAGTAAACAAACACCATCTAAATAATCTAGAGGCGAGTAAAGGGAGACAATTAAAAATAATTCATTTCAGCAAATTTTTCACATCACGAATATTCATTTCAACCAAATAATCAATATGGCTCGTGAATTACTCAAAACTTGGCTCATGCCAAATCCTATACTCGGGGACACCTGGACCAAGGGTATCCAACCGATTCCGCCAAGGTTGTTAAAAATTCATATTTCGCATAAATCATATTTTCATTTTGAAACATAGCCGTTCCTTGGCGTTGGCTGAGTCTCACTCTCACGCGGTGGTCCACGTGAAGTGCACTCAAAAAGCTCACCTCAGGAGATACCCTACGCGCCTCTACGACCGAGGTGAGAATATAAAGGAGTTTACCGTGCCCCTTTAATAGGCTAGCCCACGAAACCCCCCACCATTGCAGTAGCTAATCTTTTATCTACCACCTGATTTATAAAATCTTTTTCTGCATGACATGACAAATTATCACAACCTAGCCTCTCAAGGCTAAATACACAGTACAAATAATTCTAATACTAAAATCAGTTTAGTCATTCATGCTCATTTATTGTCATAAGCCATTCCATTTAAAACCATAAATTTACAGCACAAGTAGGCAGTCTCCAATTACTCTATTTTCAAAACCAGTATTCGATTTTTCAGAAAATTTATAAAATCATTTTATAAAATCACAATTTCTCTTAAAACATAGCAATTTACCATTTAAACCCATTTTTCATAAAATCATACAATTGTATAAAACTACTCTAGATAATTAAGACGATAATAAGTTTACTCATAGTTTCTGAAAACTAAATTCGGGTACTCCAACTATTACTCATCGAGTGCGATTTCTTTGCCCTTGCCAGAAGATTTGCCACATTGACAAATTGTACAATTAAGAGGTTTACTACTTTGGTACTAAACCAAAATTAACTAATTTATACTACTAATACATGATATGAAGTGCGAAATGTCTAAATTTTGCCTAAACGATATGTTAGCCTATTTCGGTCTTTTACCCGATAAATCGATATACGCATCCGTTTAAACTCCAAATTAATTTTTTTCAATTTTTATACCTCAATTGCTCCCAAATTGACTTAATGTTCCTCAGTGTGGTGCAAATTATCAGTCTCGGTAGCAAATTACGAAAATACCCCTAGTGGGTAAAAATTCGTATTTTTGCTCCGAAAATTCCCATTATTTTTCTAGGCTCATAATTCATCATTATTCATCATAATTCCTCAAATAAACATCAAGATCAGCAGCCAATATTCCCCTAGAAAATTC